>NW_027512912.1:0-323487 GCF_048772815.1 Callospermophilus lateralis
CTATGAAGGACCTGAGGGAGGAAAAGTCAACTTCCATGGTAAACAACCTGGTCAAGATGAAGGGATGTGTCTGAATCAGCCTCTTTCATCTTAATGTAGAGAAGATGGACCAAACCAGGCCTGTGTGGAGAGCTGTTCCCGGGTGCCTATGGTTGATATACCATTCTAACTTGTGAAAATGTCAGAGCGAGTAGGTGCATCCTCCATCTCATGGGACTCTTAGAAGCAACTTTTAGGACAAAGTTGTTGTCAAGGCAGTGACCTCATTTAGTTCCTGAAGGAAGTGACCTCACCTCACTTCCTTAATGAAGGAACTCTCTGAACTTGGGATACAGGAAGTCAGGCACCCAGAGCTAGTCCCAGTTCATGTCCCAGTGTTCAAACTTGTTTGGATTTTCCAAGGACAGAGACAGTCTTTCTTGGTACCTACTGATGTGAGGATAGCCTAATGCCAGGAAGGTCTGAGGAGGGGCCTTTCCTGAGAAAGAAGGTACTGGCTCACCGCTGGCTCCTAACAGCTTCACAGAGTTGGACACGGAGACCAGATCTGAGACAGGACAGCCCATTATGGGGGAATATGTTATGGCCCACCAGTCAAAGGTCACTCCATATTTTCACAGACCTACTTGGGGGTCTGTGTGGGTGTGGGTGTGGGTGTGGGTGTGGGTGTGGGTTTGTGGTTTTGTCTCATGTTCTGAGAATAGGTAGGAAAGTCGTTTTGTTTGGTTTGGTGTGAAATGTTTCTAGTAAGTCTTTTGACAAGGCGAGTGTTTCTATGTCTGTGTATCCCACTGTGTCCGTGGTTGTAGACATTAGAATAGAGAGTGCATCAATACATATGTCCTATCTAGTAGAAATCTTACCAGCATTCATCCTGTCCTATTTATGAATGGTCTGCGTCTTGCCATATGGATTGGCCACTCCTAATATCTTCCTAAGTTCCTATTTTCTTTCTGAATTTTGGCCAAACTCCACAATAGGCTCATGGTTTTGTGTCCAAGATATGTACCACCTTTAAGCTCTGTGACATGGCCATGTACTGGATAGCTGAAGGCAATGGTGAGCATCTCAGAAAACTCAGATATCAGTGTGACCAGGAAAGTCCCAGTGGAGAAACCCTGCTTTGGGCCTTTTGCTTATCTATTTTATTATTGCCCTGAATGTCAGGAAGGTCTTTGCCTCAGGCCACCCCTTTGTGAAGACTGAAGAGTTTTCAAATGGAAGTGAATGGGCATCACCTTTGGCTCTTGGCTTAATTGCTTTGGAAAGGGATGTGTCTGAATCAGCTTCTTGCCCCTGTGTGAGGATGTGGCTTAGATTCTCAGCACCTAATGGATCTAAAAAAATCCCATGTGTGCATCCAAAACCAAAATAGCCAAAAGAGCAGTCATTGTGGATGAAGTCTCTCACCTTCCTCTGTAAGGTTCCTGACCTCCATCTTTGAGAATAGTGATCCTTTGGGTCAAATGAGTTCTTAAAATCACTACAGAGGCTAGGCCATAGGTGCTTGGGTTTTCTTATGACCCCAATTAACATAAGGAATCTAAACCCCACAGTCATTAGGCCACAAAATGGAGAATCAGAGCAGTATTAAGGGCAGGCCTCTTAGATCACTCCTGGTTCACAGGAAGGGTGTCCCTGCCACACTGACTTTAGGCAAATGGGAGAAAGGGACCTTATTTTGGATACTGTCTTTGGCTTTGGCCCTCATGGAAACCTACAGCCTGAGATTATGATTAGTGTCTATATGGAAGAAGATGAGGGCCATGTGGGAGTGTTTTGGTTTTAATTGTGGTCATTTTTGTGGCCGTTGGAAGAGATGACTGAGGCCACCTGGGCTTGAACACTGGTGTGATTCCCCTTAGAGACTGAGTTATGGAACTGACCTCAAAGAAGTATTGCCATGTATTGTGATGGGATTTTAGGAGGCCACACATGAGAGTCGCCCTTGGAAACTGAGATCAAGGCCCAGGGTGGCTTTCCACAGAGCACTGGGAATCTCAGGAAGGATATCATATGATTTTATTCTTAAAGAATTGCAGCCATAGTTGCAAGTCAAAACACAAAAGGATCACACATTGTAGACCTCAAACGCCTGGCTTAATGTGACCTTTTAGCCTGTCGTTGGGAAGCATTGCCTGTTAGAATTCTCCAGAGATTTCATTGAAATGAGCTTCCTCTCCATTTAATGGTTCCTGAATGAATTAAAACCCACAGTGCCTCAAACTTCATCCTTGAAAAAAGGCTAGATAAATACCATTAAATTTTTGAAATTTTCATGAACAGGTGTCAGTGGAGAACCTTTGGATGTCTTATAGATGATCATGAGTGTACCAGACTGTGCCTTGATTGACTGGGTTTCATGAAAATCGTGTAGAATAGAGATGCCAGTAATTTGGAGCCCGATGAGTATTCGGCCTAGAGCAGTGGAGTGTAGGTGTTTGTTAAAACATCTGTGATGGGGTCATGTGGATCTGCCATTGGCTTCCAAATGGTTTGTGACTGACATGGTGCAGCCCCCATACCCTTGTATGTAAAGGCATCTTGTTATACGGAGAGGTTTCAGGGCAATGTTTAGAATCAGATTTCTATTGTCAAGGGGGCAAGCTATGTGGGATAGAAGCCTGGTTGGTGCACTCTCCTGCAGACCCTTAACCAACACACGTGACAGAACTCCCTCCAGCACTCTGTCCTAGTTGACCTCTTCGTATTTCATGAAGCAAATACCAAACTCCCAGTGTAGCTGCAAGAAACACCATGAAAAGTAGAGGAAGACCAAATGGCTTCAAAGTCCACACTGGGAGACACTTTGCCCCCAAATGGCAACAAATTACCTACAAAGAGAGAATTCAGCCCTGCTGCCTCATGTTTATTGGAAAAAAAGAAACCATGTGCTCCAGGACACACAGAAGCAGACCCAGATTTGATGGTCTCACTACAAAGGAAGTTAAAACTCCTGACAACAACATATATTTCAAGTGCCCAACCTCAGAGGCAGTTTCTCAAGAAGTCTTTAGGCCAAGAGAGCTTCATGTTTGTGGAGTTTTTACCATGTACCTTACTTTTTGAAACACCTCTACCACCTCCAAGGTTGTTAACTACTGAGCATTTTCCATTCCAGATGTGTATTCACAGATTTTCTAACTCTTCTCCTCTTATTGTGTCTTACTTGGGGTGAAGGTAATGTCAAGGCATTGTTCTGAATGAGAGTGGGAAGACTTTTGGGTAGCATATATTTGCATACACATTGGATTCATTTTCCAATTTTCTATTCGAAATACTGAATCCCTGACTGTCAGAGGTAGAAGGAATTCTCCTTCAAAGAATAGCCTGACACTTACAAGAAACAGCCACCAGGAGACATCCTGTCTGGGAGACATCCTGTAGCCATCTGTCTCCCTGAGACATCCTGTGCCCATCTGTCTTTCTGAAACTTCCTCAGGTTATCTCACCTTGTGAAGACATCTAGGAAGTGCCGATAAGAGAGATTTCCCACATCCAGCAAACAAATACCCCTGTGTGAACAATAAAAGTTTGCAGCTTGATCAGAACTCCTGTCTTGCTGTCATCTCTCGTGTCTCTTGTCCCTTCATTCCTCCCTATCTAGGTTCGCTGCCCAAGTCGATGTGTCCTGCCGGCCGGGACATCTGGCGCCCACTGACTGGGGCTCGAGCTTTTGATTGAGGGGGACCCCGTCCTCCTGGAAGATTTGGTCAAGCGGAGCTTGCAATAACCGCAGAAGACACCACCGAGAGACAGATCCAGGAGGAGGGTGGGGATGACACACGGTGATTGACCCACCATGGGGCAAGCAGTTTCGTCACATGATTTGTTTTTGTCAGGCTACAAGGAGTCCTTCCAGACATGGGGGCGCGTATTAAGAAAAAAGACTTAAATTTTTTTTCTTTTCACACATAAGAGAGCAGTGTCCATGGTTTCCTCTTGAAAGGACCATTGCTGGTAAAAGATGGCTTAGAGTAGGAGACTGTTTAAAAGATTATTATGAATCCTTTGGCCCAGAAAAAGTGCCTGTTCCCACCTTTTCTTACTGGAACTTAATTAATAGAATTCTTAAAAGTTCACCCTTTGACAATGGTACCTTAAAAGTTGTCAAGGTTGGGAAAGAGACTATGCAAATACTTCTCATATCCCCTCGGCATGCCCATCAGTTAGTATAGACATAGACCCTTCTCAGGCTCCCCAGGACCGTGGGAACCTTCCTGGTCCCCCTCAAAATACCACCCTAATGAATAAGGCTCCAATGATTACCAACTGCCTTTATCCACTTTTAAATACCGGAGACTCATTGACCCCTGTAGAGGAGGCTACCTTGGAGAAGGAAGCAGCTCGCTACCATTCAGAAGACCCTCCACCTCTCAAGACCCTGCCACAGCTTATAGGACTTACACATCCACCTCCCTCCTATATCCCTCCTGCCTTTTGTGCTCTGGCCCTTCAGGGAACAAATGCCCCCCCCCGATATTTTCTCCCCACTTCCCTTGCCTAAACTGGCTCCTTTGTGAGCATCCTTTCAACATACACAGGAACAGATCCAACCTTTAAAAGAATTAAGATCCCTTCACTCTGAGCTCTCTTCATTAGCCTTAGGTATGGAGTCAAAGCAACTGGCCTACAGTGGTCTAATACAAAGGCGAAGCCACTCCATTGACCTGTGCTCGCCTTCCCAGTCACCACCAGTCTGATAGATAAGCCTGCCCAGGCTGAGGTCAAAGAATTAGACGAGGATAAAGAGGAGGAAGAGGGGAAATGGATTAAGGAGATCAGGACTCAGAGGATGAGGAGTTCAGCCCTAGGCAGGCAGGAACCCAGAGTCTACAAAAAATTAAGCCTGCATTTTCCTGAAAAACTTAAAAAGGCTTGTGCTCACTATGGCCCCATTGCACCCTACACGTTGGCTTTATTAGAAAGCCACAGCACACAATGACTTACTCCCAATGATTGGAAATTTTTAGACCAAGCTACCTTCAGTGCCAGAGACTTCCTGTTATGGAATGGAGATTTCAAAGAGCACTGTCGGGAAACTGCTCAAAAAATTTTAACTAAGGCCTTCTCTAAATCCAGGACTTATGTTAAGCTAGTGGGCAATGAGCCTTTTGACAATAAAACTAAACAGGCACATTTCCCTGCTGGACTTTTGATGCAGATTCAGATGGCTGGCTTACATGCTTGGAGACACCTCCCTCAAAAGCCTCGGCTACCACTTCCCTGGCAAAAATTTGACAAGGGCCCGACGAGCCTTATAGCGACTTTGTTCCCCGGCTTAACCTAGCTGTGGAATGCTTGCTTGGACCAAGCGAAAGCAAAAGCGCTTTTGTAAAACATCTTGCCTTTGAAAACGCCAACCTGGCATGTCAGGATGTTCTTCAACCACATAAGGATAAAGGGAAACTTTCTGACTTTATTAGACTCTATGCAGGGGTAGGTGCAGCCCATGCCATGGGTCTTGCCCTAGGTGCCACCTTTACCAAGACCTTTCACAATCCTGGCTCACGTACTTGCTTTACTTGTAAACAACCTGGCCATTTTGCACGCAAGTGTCCGACAGGCAAAAAAAGCCTAGGAATAGCATCTCCTTCAACTGGGGCTATACCGCCCCAAGCTATCCTTTGCCCTAGATGTGGTAAAGGTCATCACTGGGCCAGTGAGTGTAGATCTAAGACAAATGCCCTCAGACAGCCTATTTTTTCCTGCTTCTTGGGAAACTCCCTGCGGGGCCAGCCTCGGGCCACGACATCCCCCAGGACAAACCCAGGGGCAATAAGATTTGTTCCCTCCCAAACTCCCAACCTACCTCAAAATTCTTCTCCACAATTGCCTCCCTCCAACTAGCCACTCCAGGCAGCGCAGGATTGGACCTCTGTGCCACCACCGATACTCTATTGGACTCAATGCAAGGACCCCAGATAATACCCACTGGAATTATGGGTCCCCCTCAATCTCATATGTGTGCCCTTATTTTTGGGAGAGCCTCTACTAACTTACATGGTGTTCAGGTCTTCCATGGCATTAATAATAATGATTTCAATGGAGAAAAAAAATACTGGCGACAGCTATTAATGGAGTTGTGGCCATCCCAGCACGAACAAGTCTTGCACAATTAATACTCCTTCCCTTGAATCCAGGAGGCACTTCCACCACCCAAACCTACCGCAGGGGACTGCCTCCTTGGGCTGCTCTGATGTAAATTTGGTTCAACCCGTTTCTCACAAAAGACCCACAATTTCCTTACTTATTGAAGGAAAGGAATTCCAAGGAATTCTAGATACTGGAGCTGATGACACAATTATTTCTCAAAAATATTGGCCATCAGCTTGGACCCTCACCTCATCCTTGACTGACCTTAAAGGGATAGGACAGTCAAAAAATCCTCTGGTCAGCTCTACGGCTCTTAGCTGGACTTATAAAGAGGGTAATAAGGGAATTGTCACTCTTTTCGTTGTTCCTGACCTCCCTGTTAACCTATGGGCCCAAGATATTTTGAGTCAAATGGAAGTTATTCATGCCAGTCCCAATTCCATGGTAACTCATCAAATGCTTCATATAAATTTTGTCCCTGGTACAGGCCTTGGGAGACTGAGACAAGGACTGGTTGAGCCAATAAAACCCATACAAAAAACAAATACATATGGACTTGGGTATTCGGATTTTTAGTGTCGGTCTCTGACTCTCCTGTACCCTATGGAGATAAAATTAATTGGGAAACTCAGACTCTTGTGTGGGTGAATCAATGGCCACTTACCCAAGAAAATATGGAGGCTGCCTCCATGTTAGTGCAGGAACAGCTGGCAGCCGGCCATGTAGAGCCCTCAACCTCAACATCGAATACTCCAATTTTTGTTATCAAGTAAAAATCAGGCAAGTGGTGCCTTTTACAATATTTGTTTGCCATTAATAAAGCTATGTGCCCAATAAGAGCACTACAGCCAGGCATTCCCACACCAGTGGCTATTCCCAAAAACTATTGTAAAATGATTATTGAGTTAAAAGATTGTTTTTTTACCATTCCTTTACATCCTGCGGATAGACCCTATTTTGCCTTTAGTCTCCCTCGCATTAATTTTCAGGGCTCTATGCAGAGATTTCAATGGAAGGTTCTTCCCCAAGGTATGGCCAACAGCCCTAGTCTTTGCCAAAAATACGTTGCTCAAGCAGTAGACCCTGTGAGAGAGCTATGGCCACAAATTTATATTTTACATTATATGGATGATTTGTTAATTGCTGCACCTAATAACCATGACCTTAATAATTGTTACTTGGACATTTACAAAATCCTCACTTCCTTGGGACAACAGATAGCTCCTAATAAGGTTAAAACACAGGACTGTTATACCTATTTGGGCCTTAAACTTCAAGATAATCAGATCCAAATTCCTAAGATACCACTATGGGTGGACCATCTTCACAACCTTAATGATTTTTAAAAATTCCTGGGGAATATTCAATGGCTAAAAACATATTTAAAATTACCACCTTGTGTACTTTTGTCCCTTAATGATATTTTGAGAGGTGATTCCCACCCCTCCTCCCCTCAAAAACTTACTCCCGAGGCATGACAGGCATTAAACCAAGTCACAGAAGCCATTGCCAAACAGTTTTTTACAGAACATTCTTATAACCTTCCTCTGGTTCTGGTTATTTTACACACTCCTCATACACCCACAGGAATATTTTGGCAACGAAATACACATTTTAGAAATAAAGGCTGCATTTGCTTTGGGTCCATTTACCCACCACATTCTCCAAGGTTATTACTGTTTTTCTTGCTCAGGTAGCTTCTATTATTTTTAAAAGTCGTTTGCTATCTCGACAACATTTTGGCAAAGACCATGATAATATTTTAATTTCATATACTAAAGACGAAATCCAATTTTTACTACAGACGGAGGATGAATGGCGTATTGCCTTATCAGGCTTTTTGGGAACAATTGATAACCACCTACCCAATGACCCCCTTTTACATTTTGTCCAGTTACATCCATTTATTTTTGCCAAAATTACTCAAAAGGCTCCCATTCCTCAAGCCCTTACTGTCTTTACAGACAGTTCCAGTAATGGCCGAGCAGTCTTTGTTGTCAATAACCAGCCTAACACCTTTGATACTGTCTATCATTCAGCACAGTTTGTGGAATTGTTTGCAATAACACAAGTTTTTAAAACATTTTTTGATAATCCTGTTAATATTTATACATACAGTGCCTACATTGCTCATTCTGTGCGCCTGCTTGAGATTTCACCCACCATTAAGGCTTCTTCCAATGTCGCCCATCGGTTTCACCAGCTTCAGCAGCTAATTCAGGCCAGACAACACCCATTTTTCTTAGGACACAGCAGGGCACACTCTGATCTTCCCAGCCCTCTAACACAAGGTAATGCCAAAGCTGATGCAGCAACTCGTTTCATCTTTCCAATTTTTGTTGGCTGCACTCAAAAGGCCACGGAGTTACACAATCTTCACCATCTAAATTCCCAGAACCTTCGATAACTATGTAAAATTACCAGGCAACAGGCACGAGAAATAGTAAAAGCATGCCCTGGTTGCCCTGTCTCCCTCCCCATTCAACACTTGGGAGTTAACCCCCGAAGATTACTGTCCAATCAGTTTTGGCAAATGGATGTTACTCATTTTTCTGAATTTGGAAAAACCAAATATGTACACGTTTCTGTAGATACCTTCAGTGGCCTTATTTTCACATCACCACATTCTGGAGAGGCTATCAAAGATGTCCTTTCTCATCTTGTTTCAGCGTTTTCTGTAATGGGTAAACCAATACATATTAAAAAAAGATAATTGTCCTGCATATACCAGTGCCAAGTTTAAACAGTTTTGTGCTACCTCGCAAATTTGGCATACTACTGGAATTCCATACAAGCCTCAGGCATTGTGGAACGTGCCCACCTTACCTAAAGACTTGGCTAACCCGCATTAATGCTTCTGCACTTGTATTTACCACTTCCAGGCATCGCCTTAATCATGCATTATTTGCCCTTATTTTTCTTTCCCTAGACAATGAAGGCCATTCGGCTGCAGACTGACACAGGCAATCCTCATCCAATTCTGTTCGCCCACCTGTTATGTGGCACAATCCCCTTACAAATAAATGGAAACGCCCAGGTCCTGTCCTCATCTGTGGACGAGGCTCAGCTTGTGTTTTGGACGAAGAGCAAGCAGCCCCAAGATGGTTACCAGAACGCCTGGTTAAACAGGTTAATGGCTTACCTCAACACGGGGATGGAGGCCCTCCCCCTGAGGACAAGTTTTCCTCTTTTTCAAATGCAGCCAACAATCTGTGTGAGGATCCTACTTAAGGCACTTCTGCTGAACAGGATTGTACACGGAGGCTTTGGCCCTCCACCTTCCAACATCATGGAGTACCTTTTTGGCCCTCCCTGTGAACGCAAGGGAGGATCTTGGACTCAGGCTCCCACTAGTTTGACCCAGACTGCTGACTGCTTGACTAAGGTGGCTTACCTCCGGGCCGAGGTTGACCATAAACTCAGAGGAGTTCATCAGCCTAAATTGGTATGTGTTAACAAGCCAAAGGTTATTCCCCCTAGTACAAGTAAAGCTCTCCAAAATTGTTCTGCAACTTGAACGCATACCCAAGCGATGCATGCCACTTGTTATGCGTCGGCCTCAATTTGTGTTAACAAGCAGGGAGAACAATTTTTTGAAGCCTCCCTAACTAAAACTCATGCAGCAGGAGGGACCACTATTCATTATACCCCCGTTCTTTTTGACCGGGGAGGAGAAGGCAAATACACCAAGCTACAGTCAGCTGGGTGCCAAGGCCCTGTTGGTAAACCCTCCTGCTGCCCCATTAAGGCACCTACAGGGGTCACTTATGGTGGAGGATTCCCTTATGCTGTCAAGCATCCTCAGATAATCAAACTTTTGAAACCCCAAATCCCTGAGCTCACATATCATCCCTTAATATAGCCAAAATGCCAGCTCCCAGGTTTAGATAACAATACATTAGATATTTTGGAAACTACCTTCTCCTTGCTTAATAATTCCAACCCCACCTTTGCTGGTGATTGCTGGCTCTCCATGACAACAGGGGCAATCATGCCTATGGCAGTTCCTATTAATTCTATCATAGACGATGATAATACATGCCAACCCAGATTTCATTTAAAAGTACAGTCTATAGGCACTTTTACAATATGTCTTTTAGGCGCGATGCAAAATAATACCTATGATATTGATGTTGGAGTTACTTCCTTTGGAAATTGCTCAACAGTACAAAACTATTCCTCATCCACCTCATCTCTTTGTCCCTCCAATGGCACAGTTTTTATGTGTGGAGGAAACTCGGCCTTCCCGAGGCTTCCATCGAATTGGACCGTTGGCTGTGTTCTTGCCTTATTACTCCCTGATATAACTATTGTCCCAGGAGACGAAACTCTATGCATTCCTAGTCTAGACACCTCAGTCAAAAGACACAGGCGGGCAATACAGGCCTTACCACTCGTTGCCAGCCTTGGAATAACAGCTACTGTGGCCACAGGTACAGCTGGCTTAGGCATGGCTATACACTCTTAGCGTCGCCTGTCTCAACAACTTATAAATGATGTAAAAACTCTATCAGGAACCATTAAAGATTTGCAGGACCTAGTAGACTCCCTGGCAGAAGTGTTCCTTCAAAACAGAGAAGGCTTAGATTTACTGACAGCTAACCAGGGAGGTATTTGCTTGGCCTTAGGGGAACGATGCTGCTTTAATGCCAATAAATCAGCCATAGTACGCACTAAAATTAAGAAGCTTCAAGAAGATCTAGAAAAGAGATGAAGGGAACTTTTTGAAAATCCCCTCGGGACTGGGTTTAATGGATTTCTACCCTACCTTCTTCCCCTATTAGGCCCTTTGTTGGGTTTACTTTTAATGGTGTCCATAGGACCCTGCATTATAAACAGGCTTGTACAATTTATTATAGAACAGATTAATATTTTGGCCTCTAAGCCCATACAGGTCCACTATCATCGCCTGGAGATGGAAGACCATGCTGCCAACATTTAAAAGGATGTTCTACCCTTCTCACAGGCTTATTTCTTAAGTTTACATCCCCACAGATCTCTCTTTCTTACATTAAACTATAAGTAACAGCTCTGACCAACCATCTTCTGCCATTGCCATAAGGGTTCGTCCTCCATGGGCCCCTCCACTTGGGGGAGGATGCACCCATGGAGTGAGGACGTTAGGCCATAATAACGGAGGGTGCAGGATGGACTGCAGGAGGATGTATCCACGGATCCCAAAACAGAAGACCTCTTAGTGACACGCTCTGGTGCATGGTGGTCAGCCTGCTTCCCCCTCAAAGCCGTCTCCTCCCAAAACATGCCAAGGGCACCACGAAATCTCCTAGTAAACATGCTCTCTCGAATCAGGAGATATTCTAAGGCCTGCTAGAGAAACAGAGCCTCTATCACCCCCTAAAACATTGGCCGGTAAGTTATGGTCAAATATTTTATATAAGAAAGAGAGGTCAGGGGCTAGAAGGAAGTTCTCCTTCAAAGAATAGCCTGACACTGAAAAGAAACAGCCCCCTGGGAGATATCCTGCCTGGGAGACATCCCGCAGCCATCTATCTCCCTGAGACATCCTGCGGCCATCTGTCTTCCTGCAACATCCTGAGGTTATCAAACTTTCTGAAGACATCCAGCAACTGCCGATAAGAGAGCTTTCCCATCCACAACATATAAATTCCCATGTGAGAACAATAAAAGTTTGCAGCATGATCAGAACTCCAGTCTTGCTGTAATCTCTCGTGTCTCTTGTCCCTTCATTCCTCCCCAACTAGGTTCCTTGCCCACATTGATGTGTGCGGCCGGCCGGGACAACTGACACTAACCCATACCCTACTACACTCTGACTACTAATCCTAATATGATGGAGAAAAATAACCCAAACAGAATAGAAATACAAGCAGTTAAGAGGAGGCATGGTGTATATTTGGACTTGCCTTTTGCATGATATAGGGTAGGTGTTATAAATCTAGTTAATTTTTAATTGAAATCGTTCTCCATGTGTTTTTAAAGTTAATAAATATGTGAATTCCTGTCTCCATTTCTCTGTAGCCTATTCAACACATGTATTTTTATCTGCACATATAGAATCCTACTTGGAATCACACGTACATTCTTGTGAGGAGGCTGACTTGGCAGATACAAATTGTGAGAAGAGATCACTCCCCATAAACGCTGTTGGAACTCAAAATTCAATCTATGGGTGAGCTTCCTAGTAGAACAACATTTTACATAAATCCATGTTCAGTAACATAAATATTTTTGCATCTATGGATGATATATATTTCATGATGAATTTTGTTTGGCATATATATTGCTACTTTTTATTGTCTGTGTGTGTGTTTTGTATATATATACACTCTTCAGATTTTTCAAAATATGAAATATATGTGTCTTATATACACTCCCTAAATTCATTTATGTTCATGTATGTGGATTTATAATCAACTTTTCACAAGATTATTCTCAGAAATATTCATCCACCTGAAATACATATTTGTTTTCTAGTACTGAAAACTAACTTAAGTAAATGGTGCATACAAACCTAATATTTCTACAGTGACTGACACAGTTTAACATCAATGCAAGTAGAAATCTATCGGACATGATGTGTATTTTGAAGTTCATTTTGTTCAACACTGGTACATTACAATTTCTTCAGTTTATTCACATCATAGGATATATATTTCATCCACGAGTTCACAAATTTATACGCATTTGATTCATTTTCAATCATTTCCTGCTTCAGAACACATGTATTACTCCTAGTTTCCTGAATGGTCTTTTCATGACACTTATTTCCAAACACATTCATTTTGGTTTTCATAATCATTTTGAAGCAAAACTCACACATTCTTCATGATATACCATAACCCTAATTTTACCATTATATCTGTAACTGATTGGAATGAATGATTGTATATCAATATAAGATTCCCTGTATATTTTCTGATATCAATTCAATCCATTATTTAAAGTTTGAACCACTTTTATTATTTATTCACAGTATGGTCTATTCATGCATTATTTCTATATTTATAGACACAGGGTACATCTATTTATATCCCAATACTAATTTATTCATCTTCAAAATGTAGCTCCCAGAAATGTTGTCAGAAATACTCATGTCACCTGATCTACATATACATTTTATCACAGTAATATTCTGGACACATTATGAAAATGTCACACTTAGATTGTACCAAAGCCTAAGTGAAAGTGAGCATGCGTTACTAAAAACATCCATGTCCAGGTTGCCTAATGCTCTCTAATGTCAATACTATTGGTGAATACATATTTGTTTCTTCCTAAGATTATATATTCAACCTCAATCCTGTTGAAAATGTCTAATCCTACCACACAATTTATACTTTGCCTGATTTCCTAATGTCTCTATTGATTTCTGCTTCCCTACATATTATCCCAGTTCATTATTGTGACTGACTCTTCACATGTGCTGACATTTACATTCACTGTCTACCCGAAAGCCTATTGCTAAAGAACTTTTGGTCCCACTCTTATACTCACTCTTCTTTCTAAACCTACCGACTTTCGTCTTAATCGTACCGACTATCACTTTTTGACTGGATGTTCTCTTTGACATTCAATCATCCAAGGTACAAGGCAATTGTATATCGATTCATCTGAGACATCTGTGCAGAATATAATTAAAAGCTAAGTATCCCACTCAAAGGCCTAATGCCTTTCTGGGCTTCAAATCTTACCTGGATTTCTGTTTTCAAACTTATATTTCCCCTGTATATTCTTGAAAATATTGCAGGTTCCCAATACCATTAATCATCTTGCACAATGATTCCGAACCCAAATAGAACCTGTTATTAACCGTAACCATACACTCTTTTCTCAATCTCACTTTACAGAAGAGCAGGTACAGAGTTTGTCTTACAATACAGGAATGTAGGGGATCTTCCACCTGCTGAGAACCTAAAATGTCCATGCAGAAATGATCCCTGGATAAGATGTAGGCAGCTATTGAGGAACTAAGAGAGCAAAAGTCATCTTCCAATGCAAAAACCCTGGTCAGAATGAAGGGATGTGTCTGAATCAGCCTCTCTCTTCTTAATGTAGAGAAGATGGACCAAACCAGGCCTGTGTGGAGAGCTGTTCCTGGGTGCCTATGGTTTACATACCATTCTAACTTGTGAAAGTGTCACAGGAAGTAGGGGCAGCCTCCATCTCATGGGACACTTGGAAGCAACTGAAGCAATTGTTAGGACAAAGTGGTTGTCACGGCAGTGACCTCACTCAGTTCCTGAAAGAATTGACCTACTTAACTTCCTTGTTGATGGAACTCTCTGAACTTGGTATCCAGGAAGCCAGGCACCCAGAGCCAGTCCCAGTCCCCGTCCCAGTGGGCTCAATTGTTTGTATTTACCATGGACATAGTCAGTCTTTCTTGGTACCTACTGATGTGAGGATGGTCAAATGACAGAATAGCTATGAAGAGGGTCCTTTCCTGGGAAAGTAGGTAGTTGCTCACCACTGGCTGCTGGCAACTTCACTGAGTTGAAAAAGGAGACAAGATCTGAGACCGTACAGGCCATTTCAGGGGAACGAAGTATGGCTCACCAGTCAGAGGACACTACATATAGTCAGAGACCTACTTGGGGGAAGGAGGTGCCTTTTTGAGTGTGGGTGTGAGTATGTGGTTTTGTCTCATGTTCTGAGAATAGGTAGGAAAGTCGGTTTGTTTGTTTTGGGGTAGACTGTTTCTTGTATGTCGTTTGGCAAGGCGAGTGTTTCTATGTCTGTGTATCTTACTGTGTCAGTGGTTGTAGACAATAGAAAAGAGAATGCATCAATGGATGTGTTGTGTCTAGTAGACAGCTCCCAGCATTCATCCTGCCCAATGTATGAATAGAGAGTGGGCAGCCTTATTGATGTGCAACACCTATTATATTCCTAAGTTTCAGTTTTCTTCCTGAATTCTCTCAACTCTCCAGAATAGGCTCATGGTTTTGTGTCCAAGATATGTACCACCTCCAAGCTCTGTGAAATGGCCATGTACTGAATAGCTGAAGGAAATGTGATCATCTCAGAAAACTCAAATATCAGTGTGAATAGAAAAGTCTCAGTGGAGAAACCCTGCTTTGGGCCTTTTACTTACCTATTTTTCTGTTGCCCTGAATGTCAGAAAGGTCTTTGCCTCAGGTCACACTTTGTGAAGCCTGAAGAAAATAGTTTTCAAATGGAAATGAATGGGCATCACCTGTGGCTCTTTCCTTAATTGCTTTGGAAATGGATGTGTCTGAATCAGTATCTTGGCCCTGTGTCAGGTTGTGGCTTAGATTCTCAAAACCAGATGAATCTAAAAAAGATGCCATGTGTGCATCCAAAACCAAAATGGCAAAAAGTTCAGTTATGGTGGATGAAGCTTCTTGCCTTTCTCTATTAGTTTCCTGACATCCATCAAGTGAGAATAGGAATCCTTTGGGTAAAATTAGTACTTCAAAGCCCTGCAGAGGTGCTTGGGTTTCCTCATGACTCCAAATCACATAAAGAATCTATACCTGACTGTCAGTAGGCCTCAAATTGGAGAATCAGAGCAGTATTAAGAGCAGGCCTATTTGATCACTCCTGGTTCACAGGAAAGGTGTCCCGGCCACAATGACTTTAGGCAAATGAGGGGCAAGAGAACGTATTTTGGACACTGTCTTTGGATGTGCCCCTCATGGAAACCTCCAGCCAGAGGTTATGATTAGTATCTATATGGAAGAATATGAGGGCTATGTGGAAGTGTTTTGGTTTTAATTGTGGTCATTAGTGTGGTGGTTGGAAAAGATGACTGGGTCCATCGGGGTTTAAACTCTGATGTGATTCCCCTTTGAGACTGTGTTGTGGAACTGACCTCAGAGAAGAATTGCCATGATTTGTGTTGGCATTTTTGGAGGCCACGCATGAGAGTCGCCCTTGGAAACTGAGATCTAGACCAAGGGCGGCTTTCCACAGAGCACAGGGAATCTCAGCCATGATACCATATGATTTTATTCTGAAAGCCTTGGAATCCATAGTTGAGAGTCAAAACACACATGGACCTCACATTGTAGACCTCTATGTGCCTGGCTTCATGTAACCTTTTGCCCACTCTTTGGGAAGCCTTGCCTGTGAAATTTCTCCAGAGCTTTCATTGAAATGATCTTCCTCAACCTTTAATGGTTCCTGAATGAATGGAAACCCACAGTGCCTCCAACTTCATCCTTGAAAAATGGCTACATAAATACCATGACATTCTTGAAATTCCCTTGACCAGGTGGCACTGGAGAACCTTCGATGTCCTGTTGCTAATTCGAGTGTACAAGACAGTGCCTTGATTGACTGGGTTTCATGATAATGGTGTAGAACAGAGATGTCAGTACGTTGGAGCCTCCTGATTAGTGGTCATAGAACAGTGTTGTGCATGTGTGTGATAAAACATCTGCGGTGGGGCCATGTGGATCTGCCATTTACTTCCAAATGGGTTGCGACTGACATGGTGCAGCCAGCAGAACCTTGTATGTAAAGGCATCTTGTTATATGGAGAAATTTCAGGGCAATGTTCAGAATCAGGTTGCTATGGTCAAGGGGGCAACCTATGTGTGATAGAAGCCTATTTGGTGCATTCTCCTGCAGACCCTGACACACGACACATGACAGAACTCCCTCCAGCACTGTGTCCCAGTTGAACTTTTTGTTTTTCGAGAAGCAAATACCAAACTCCCAATGCAGCAGCAAGAAACACCATAAAAAGTGGAGGATGACCAAATAGCTTCACAGTCCACACGGAGAGACACTTAACCCCCAGTGGCCACAGATATCTATAAAGAGAGAATTCAGCACTGCTGCCTAATGTTCATTGGAATATAAGAGACCATGTCCTCCAGGTCACATATATGCAGACCCAGCTTTGATGGTCTCACTACAAAGGAAGATAAAGCTCCTGACAACAACATATATTTCAAGTGCCCAACCTCAGAGGAAGTTTCTCAAGAAGTCTTTAGGCCAACAGAGCTCCATGATTGTGGAGTTTTATCCTGCCCCTTACTTTTGGAAACTCCTCTTGCACCTCCAAAGTTGTGAACTCCTGAGCAATTTCCATTCCAGATATGTATTCACAAATTTTATAACTCTTCTCCTCTAATTGTGTCTTAATTGGGGCGAAGGTAATGTCAAGTAATTGTTCTGGATGAGAGTGGGTGGATTTTTGTGTAGCACATATTTGCATACACATTGGATTCATTTTCCAATTTTCCATTTGAAATACTGAAACACTGACACTACCCCATACCCTACTAAACTCTGTCTACTAATCCTAATATGATGGAGAAAAATAACCCAAACAGAATTGAAATACAAGCAGTAAAGAAAAGGCACAGTGTATAGTTGGACTTGCCTTTTGCATTATATAGAGTAGGAGTTATAAATCTACTCATTTTTTTGTTGAAATAGTTCTCAATGTGTTTTTAAAGTTAACAAATATATGAATTCCTGTCTCCCTTTCGCTCTAGCGTATTCAGCACATGTATTTTTATAAGCACATGTATAATCCTACCTGGTACCACATGTACACTATTGTGTGGTACCTGAATAGGCAGATACAAATTGTGAGAAGAGATCACTCCTCCTAAACGCTGTTGGAACTGAACATTCACCCTATGGGTGAGCTTCCTAGCTGAACAACATTATATATAAATCCATGTTCAGTAAAATAAATATTTTTGATCTGTGGATAATATATATTTCATGGTGAATTTCAATTGGCATATAGTGCTAATTTTTAATATCTGTGTGTGTGTATATATATATATATATATATATATATATATATATATATACTCTCCAGATTTTTCAAAATATGAAATATATGTGTCTTATTATACATTTCCTAAATTCATTCATATTCATGTATGTAGATTTATAATAATCTTTTCACAAGATTATTTTCAGAAATATTCATCCACCTGGAATACCTATTTGTTTCCAACACTGAAAACTAACTTAAGTGAATGGTGTATACAAATCCTAATATTTCTACAGTAACTGACTCAGTTTAACATCAATGCAAGTAGACTCCAATGGGAAATGATGTGTATTTTGAAGTTCATTTTTTTCAACACTTGTACATTACTATTTCTTTAGTTCATGCACATCATTGGATATATATTTCATCCATAAGTTTGCAATTTTATTGGCATTTGTTTCACTTTCAATCACTTTCTACTTCAGAACACATATATTTCTCCATGTTTCTTGACTGGTCTTTTCATGAGAATTCTTTCCAAACACATTATTTTTGATTTTCATAATTACTTTTGAAGGAAATCTCACACACCCTAGATAATGAACCATAACCATAATATTACCATTAGATGTATAACTGGTTGGAATGAATGATTGTATATCAATAAATGATTTCTTATATATTTTCAGATATCAATTCAATACATTATTTAAAGTGGAACCTGTTATATTATTTAAACACAGTATTGTCTATTCATGCATTATCTCTATATCCATAGACACAGGGTACACGTCTTTATAACCCCAATACTAATAATTAGGTCTTGAAAATATTCCTCCCAGAAATGGTGGAAGAAATACTCATGTCACCTGACCTACATATACATTTTATCACAGTAATATTCTGGACACAAAAAGCAAAGTTCACACTAATGATTGTACCAATGGAATGGTCGAGTGAGCATTTTAGGAAGAGACCACCAAGAGACTGTCTCATGCAACAGCAAAGTGTGTATTGGGGGTCCAGCATGCTGCACCTCAGAGCTCACTTGAATTTAGCAGAGAGCCCTGAGAATAGCTTAAGCAGAGCTTATGTACTTTCTTTGGAGAAGGCAGGGTGTGAAGTTTATTGATGGGTCAGGGTGAGTGGGCGGTTTGCTTGCAAATGTGTGAGGGAGTACATTCTGCAGTTTGGCAGTTGGGGACAACACATTCTGGGAACAAGATTAGCAAACAGTTCTCAAGATTTCAACAGTGTTTTGTTAAGCATACAGAAAAACAGGAAGTGACAAGTACCTATTTAATAAACCTTTCATTTCCCACTTTTTGTTCTGGTTACTTTTAATCAAAAAAGTGATCATTGGGGGGTGTCACATTTTATGTCTGCTAGTGAGTTATATTGTTGTCTGATTACCATAAGTTTAACTTGTCCAATTTGAGCTTGGAGAAAGGAAACTACACGGTTGAGCAAACAGGGCCCCACAGTTAGCAATAATATGAGGATTATTAATGGACTGGCCAAGGCAGATAAAAGCGTAGTTAACCCAAGGGACTGTGTGAACCAAGACTCAAACCACGCTTTTTGGGCCTCTGTCTCTCGTTGACGCTCTTCAAGGCGTTTTCTTAATTTACTCATAGATTCTTTTACAACTCCAGTATTGTCAGCATAAAAAAAGAATTCTTCCCTCATTGCAGCACAAAGGCCCCCTCTCTCATGAAGAGGAGGTCCAACCGTCGCCTATTCTGTGAAACTACTTCGGAGAGAGAGGTTAAAGGTTCCTGTAAAGCTGGGATTGAGGTTTTTAATATCTTTAAGCTTTGGTCTATTGCTGCTTCTCATTGACTCATTTGTTGTGTCTTATGGACTAGGTCAGTGGTTCCTGTGCCCACACCTGCAGCAACTCTTATTCCAAATAGGATGGCTAAAGTGAGGGATACAGGTTCCCAGCGGAACCGGGTTTTATGCCCCCCCCTATTTGAACTTTAAATGAACCTGTGTCATGATAGAGCACTCTGGGAAACATCTGCACCATTACATAACTAATCACATCTATTGACCATTTTATGAACACATAAACAATAATTAAGTATATAGAATTATACTGTTGAAGGAACAGACAAGGAAAGGCACCTAAGATAGCACCGAAGCTAGGGAAGCAGTCCTATTTGTTTGCAAAAGGATGTAGAGAGCATTGCTTCTGTTGTAATCAATTAATCCTCTGAACCCCAAGTTTAGGTTGTTTCAGAATTTGGTAGCCAACATGTAAGGGAATAGGCTCAGAATATCACAGTCTGCAGAAGTTCACAAAAAGCAGTTTTTGTTTCTGTTTTATTTCTTCTATTTTGGCAAGTTAACTTTTTAATGACACCTGGGAGGGGGAGAGCTTTCGTCTTCTCTTTTTTTTTTCTCCCTGCCAGCTGTTAAAATGGAGCCCAGTTGGTAACTTCTTTATCTTAGAATTGCAGCAATCTCTGTGAAGCTCCAGCTCAAGGCCAGAGGCCTTGTTCACATATTTTGTGAAAAACTAGTAAGGGGTGTCTAGCTTAGGAGTGCTAATTTTTCCAGCCAGTGGCAACTAGAACAGGGCAACAAGAAAAGAGGAAGTTTATCTACATTGAACTCTTTCATAGGGATTATTTTGCTGAAAGTCCTAAAGTCAGTCATGGTGAAGACTTCTGGAGAAGGTCACTTAAGAATTTTCTGTGGTCTTGGTACAGAGGGGGAAGAGTGGAAGGCAGGGGGTGAGAGCAGCTCCATGGATCTGAGAATCAGGAAGGAGAGATTAAAAGACTATTGGGAAAAGGGTTTGGGATTTTGCTAGCAAAAAAACTTGAGCAGTAGAGCAAGTAGAGCAGAGGGGAAGATGGGAGTGAGTATCTCAAAAAGCCTGTGAGGGATTTAAAATTCTTAGTAACCTGTATTCAGTGTTGACAATGCAACTTTAAAGGTAATTTTTATTACATCTTGGATAGGGGTCTGAGGGCTCTTCTCAGCTGGTTTGAGCTTTGGGTTAGCAGGTAAGAGGACCTGTTGGGACCCATTGTGGGCACTGACAGAAGAATAGAGGAGTGTCTGGGTTTAGGGGTACCTAAGTACCTGCTACCTCAGCAAGGGGGCAGTGGTCTGAGAAAGGGTAGAGGTTTGGGTTTTTGATCTAGTAATTGGAGGGGAGAAATCAAATTCCTGAGGTGAAAGTGACAGCAGAGAGTCTGGAGCAGAAATCTGAGGGTGAGGATCTATTAGAGAAGCATAGTTCAGGATGTGAGCAAAGGAGGAAAAAGGCCTGCACATAGGGGAATTTCCTTCAACCCTTTTGAGCACTTGCCGAAGTTAAAAAGTCCATGCAGAATTTGAGGATCTAGAGACCCCTCTGGGGGACATGGATTTTGGTTGTCTAATTGGTAATATGGCCAATGCTGTGTACTGAATTTGATGAGGAGTTTGGGTTCCAGCAGGCAGCCCCTGTATGCTCAGATCGCCATGACTTACAGAAGAAGTCGGCTTCTCCCCACACAGCCATGGCTGTTTGTGGATTTGATAGTCCGCCGGGCAAACATAGTAATCTAGGCTAGCCAAACTGCATCTGGCTCACGTGTCCCTACATCCATAATGTTGGTTTCCATTACCTATGGTACAAAAGTGATTTAATGGAATTTTAGTGGAATCCTGTTCATCAGGGCTACCCAATATGAAAGACCTATAGGTAGCTGACAAATGTCTGGGTGGAGGAATGGCCACCAGGTCCCTCAGTGGGCTGTATTCGAGGCAGACCATACTTGTTGTCTAGTAGGATTTTTGATCAGCCATCGCTGCTGAACGGGTTGATGATGCTTAGGAATACTGGTGGCCAAGGGGAGAGTCTATAGCCTTATCCACATGGCGAACACACAGTTTGAAAGGGTTACCAGTCTTTTCCAGCTTCCAGCCAGAGTGGGGACATGGCGCAGGCTTGAGATGAGAGGCATTGATCCAGGAAGTGATTCCATCTACCTTTACCACTGTAGGTGTTATAAGTAGCACCTGGTATGGTCCTTTACACCGGGGTTTCAGGAATGACACCTGATGTCGTCTTTAGTAGATGAGGTCTCTTACTTGATATTGATGTGGAGTCCCATCATACCCTGGTTGGTAGGAAGGGGCCAGATGTTTCAACAAGTACCGCTAAGTTCTTTCAAGAGCTTTAAGTCTGTCAGGCAAGGGGGTGTGGAAGGGATCGTTAGGTCTTAGAGTTGGGGTTAGGTCCCTTACTGGAGCAGGGGCACCATAGAGAATTTCATAGGGGGTGAGGTTAGACAAAAAAACAGAGGGAGTATTTCTTGCATGAAACAGTGCAGAAGGCAGGAGCATAGTCCAATCTTTTATGCCAGTTTCTAAGCTTAATTTCGTTAAGGTCACTTTAATGGTTCTTTTTATTTTTTTACCTGTCCTGAGCTCTGGGGTCTATAAGCACAATGTAACTTCCAATAAACCCCTAGAATTCTGGCTAACCCCTGTCTTACCTGGGCCATGAACGCCGGCCCATTATCAGACCCATATTACCTTAGGCAGGCAGAATCTTGGAAAAATATCTTTCAGGATCTTTTTGACCACCATTTGGGCCGTTTTTTTTTTTTTCTTTTCTTTTCTTTTCTTTCTTTTTTCTTTTCTTTTCTTTTCTTTTTTTTTTTTTTTTTTTTTTTGTTGGGGATGCTTCAATCCATCCTGAAAATGTATCTACAAAGACTAGGAGATATTTAAGTCCATACATTGCTGGCTTAATTTCAGTAAAGTCAACTTCCCAATTCCCAGAATTGTCCTGGTCTGGTTCCTCATAGGTGCTTTCCTGCAAGAAGCTTGGAAGTGTAAGCATTAACTAATTGACAGACCCGACAGGCTTTTGTTACCCATTCAGTTCTTCCCTTTCTCTTTGAATCGGTTAGTGGAAAACTCTGTTCTTGATCCTTCAGGAATGCCTGCAATTTCTTTGAACCAAGGTGAGTGAGTTGATATACATTTTAACTTAGTGTAGGGCTTTCTGAAATTGCAGGCTAAGCTCAGTGAAGTTGAGGGTTCAGTGTCAGAGTCTTTAGGTGTTATCAAAAGCTTCCTGGTTCTCAGGGGTTCATTGGAAATGGGCATCTCCCTTTAGCACCAGGTATAAAGGAGCAGCTAATGATGCAAACCCAGGTATCCATAACCTGCAAAAGCCAGCAGTCCCAAGAAACTCTCTGAGTTGTCTGCTGTTAGATCTGTGTGGTATCTGCACAACAGTTTGTTTTCTTTGCTCAGTGAGCCATCCTTTACCGCCCCTAAGTGAATAGCCCAGGAAGATTACTTCATGCTGGCAAATTTGGGCCTTTTTGGCAGAAGCTCTACACGCCAGTTTAGCAAGCTCAGATAATAGTGCTTGGGTCCCAGATTCACAGTTTTCCTTAGTGTTGGCTGCCAGTAGCAGGCCATCCACATGTTGAAGCAGGGTGTATAGTTCTGAAGTTGTTGAGATCTCTGTGGAGAGCTTCATCAAAGAGAGTGGGGGAGTTTTTGAACCCCTGTTCGAGTCTAGTCCAAGTTAGTTGACCAGACGTTCCGGCTTCTGGGTCTACCCACTCGAAAACAAACAGCAACTGACTATCTTTATGCAGAGGCAAGCAAAATAAAGCATCTTTTAAGTACAGAACAGTATGCCATTTCTGCTCAGGGTTCAGAGTGCTAGGCAGATTGCACAGATTAGGTACCATGCGGTGAATGTCCTGCACTCTGTTGTTGATCTCTCTAGGTCTTTAACAGGGTGATAGTCCCCGGTTCCTGGCATTTTTTAATGGTAGCAGGGGAGTGTTGCAGGCTGATTAACAGGGCCTTAGGACCCCTAAGATCAGATATTTCTGAATATGGGGCCTTATCCCATCTTTAGATTTTTGCCCAGAGTATATTTTTTGACATTGATTGGAGAGGCTGAGGTTTTTAACTCCACTGTTATTGGAGGTTTTTTAATGGGCAGGCCTAAGCCATCAGTTTTTGTCCAGGCATCTGGGTAATATGTTATCCAATTCTGGGGTAACGTGCCTGTTTGATCAGTCTTGTGTGGTGTGAAGAGTTGATATTCATCTTCTACTGACAGTTAAAGCTGTGACTATAGGAGTTTTTACTGAAGGATTTATAATTTTCACTTTGGGGCCTTCAGGGATAAAAGTTATTCTGGCCCGGAGTTTGGTGAGCAGATCTCGGCCCATTAATAGGGCCGGGCATCTTGGGATTACTAGGAAGGAGTGATGGATTTTTCCTTTCCCCAGGTCCATGATCCTCTTAGTTGTCTATGCCCGATATTTACTGCCATTAGCCCCTTGAAATAGAGACCTTTTATTTGATGGAGGGCCCAATGGGGCTTTAAGGGCTGAGTATACTGCCCCTGTATCCACTTCAAAGTGTACTGGGGTACCCTCCACTTCAAAAGTTACCCTGAGCTCGGGAAGAGGATCTGAGCCCCGACTTTCTTAGTCATCCTCCAGAGACAGAATGTCTGGCTGGTGTGGCTGTCTCATTCTCGGGCTCTTTTTGGCCCAGTGTCCTTTTTCTTTTGAGTAGGCATATTGATCTGAGGCCAGGGGTTTCTTTTGGCCTGTGCCCAGGTATCCCTTCCTGTATCCCTGTTTCTTAATTTCTGTCCTATTTTTTGTTGTTACCAGGACGTTAGTCAATGCATTAGTCTATCTTTTGCTTCTCGCATCCTCTCTTTGCTCCCTTTCTTTCTTCCTCCTTTGTTCCTTCTCTTCCTCAGTTTATCTCTTATAGTTTACTTTTTTAGGCTTCTCTGACTAAATCTCTCAAAGCCATATCTTGTAATCCATCTACGCATTTTAACTCTCTTTTAATATCCAGGGCAGCTTGCCCAATGAAGGCCATGATGACAGATGGCTTTTGATCCTCTGCCTGAGGATCGAAAGGAGTATATCTCCTATATGCCTCCATAAATCTCTCTAGAAACATAGAGGGAGATTTATCAGGCCCTTGAATAATCTCTCTAACCTTGGCCCAATTAGTTGGTCACCTTAGCGGCTGCTTGGAGACCCGCTATTAGAGCCCGGCAATAAGTGGACGGATGCTACCTACCTTCAAACGTGTTGGTGTCCCAGTTCGGTTGGTTCAATGGGAAGCCGGCTTTGATGATGTGGGAAGAGGTGTCGGTCACCCATCTTGTCCGAGGATATTTTTTTTTAGCTTCCAGAAGGTTTTTCTCTTGTTCCTCTGTCATGAAGAGAGTCTGTAGGAGTTGTTGGCAGTCATCCCAAGTAGGCAGGTGTGACAACGCCGGCAAGTTCTTTGAGTTCTTTTACCGGGGCCAGCTTTGTCCAGGGAAGGAGTGGCTTTGTGTGCTGCCGGGTAGTAATCTGGAGGGCGCTGGGCCGGCCTAGCTTCCTCCAATGGTGGAGAGGCTGAGTCAGCAGCAAGGGAATCACTTAGAGGGTGTTGGGTGTTGGGGGAAGAGGGTAGGGGATAAGGAGGGTGCGGAGAGTCTAGTTGAGTCTTGAGACTTAGGAAGAACAAAGGGTGGAGGAGGAGGAGCAGAGGGTTTGAGAGATAGAATCATGGGGGAAGGTGGAGGAGCGGGGGCAGGGAAAAGGAAAGGCTTCACAAATGGAGGAGGAGATTTGCAGAGGTCCTGCAAAGTTAAGATATATGGCTTTTGATCTGGATGGCTATGTGGCCCCAGTTGAAAGACAATATTTCTGACTTTTTGAATTAGTGGGGAGTAGAAAGTTTCTTTAGGGTCCATCCGACTCCAAAGGTGGGTCATTTTGAGGCACGGAGAGTCTGCCAGTTCCGGCGTTTTACTGAAACAGAAAGATTCTGAGCCCTTAAGTGGACTTTGGTCCACTGAACAAGAGTCAGGGACAGAGGCATTGAAGTGCTCTGTCCCATAATGAAAGATATACAAACAGTGAAAGCAATGACACACAACACAGACAAGACAAGACAATAAAGACAGGCAATGGACGTCCAATACTGAGACCAGGACTGATTAGCCAGCAAAACCTGATGTGCTGGCAAAACCGAATCCGAAACAAAAAAATCACTGAGTCGAGGATACAATTGTTCCTCTATTTTCCGAATCCTCTGGGGGCATCCCCCAGGAACGTGACCTGGGGCTCAGTGACACGTCTGTCAGCCAGCATCTGAGAGAGCTCACGCTCATCACCGATAGCCATTTTGCAAAGCCCTAACCTGAAACCTGAAACACGAAAGTGGTACCTTACTTATCCTGATAGGAGCTCGTTGGGAGTCTTTCGTACACCACTGATGGATCTTGCTGGGGGTTTCAGATGTGAAGTTCTGGCAAGCATTGGAGGAAGAGACCACCAAGAGACTGTCTCATGCAATAGTATAGGGTTAATAGGGAGTACAGCAAGCTGGGGCTCAGACCTCACTTGGATAGAGCAGAGAGCCCTGAAAGAGCTTAAGCAGAGCTTATATTCTTTTCTTGGAGAGGACAGGGAGGGAAGTTTATTGATGGGTCCGGGCGACTGGTCGGTTTGTGAGCAAATGGGTGAGAGAGTACATTCTGCAGTTTGGCAGTTGGGGACAACACATTCTGGGAACAGGATTGGCAAACAGTTCTCAAGATTTCAACAGTGTTTTTTTAAGCATACAGAAAAATAGGAAGTGACAAGTACATATTTTATTCACCTTTCACCAAAGCCTAAAAGGAAAGTGAGCATGGATTACTAAAAACATCCATGTCCAGGTTGCCTAATGCTCTCAAATATCAATCGTATTGGTGACTACATATTTGTTTCTTCCTAAGATTTTCTATTCAACCTCAACCCTGTTCAAAATATCTAATTCTATCACTCACTTTATACTTTGGCTGAATTCCTAATGTCTCTATTGATTTCTGCTTTCCTACATATTTATCCCAGTTCATCATTGTGATTGACTCTTCACATCGGCTGACATATACATTCACTCTCTACCCGAAACCCTATTGCTAAAAATCTTTTGGTATCAATCCTATACTAACTCTTCCTTCTAAACCTACCAATTATCTTCCTAATCCTACTGACTATCGCTTTTGGACTGGATGTTCTCTTCGACATTCAATCATCCAAGATACAAGGTCCTATGACGCTGTATGTTGAATTATCTGAGACATCTGTGCAGAACGTAATTCAAAGCTAAGTATCCCAATCAAGGGCCAAATGCACTTCTGGGCTTCAAATTTTACCTAGATTTCTGTTTTCATACTTATATTTCACCTCTATATTCTTATTAACAAGGCAGGTTTCCAATACCATTATTCATCCTGCAGAATGATTACTAACATAAATCAAACATGTTATTAACCCTAACCATACACTGTTCACTCAATATAACTTTACAGAAGAGCAGGGACAGAGTTGGTCTTACAATACAGGAATGTAGGGAATCTTCCACCTGCTGGGAACCTCAAAAGTCCATGCAGAAATTATCCCTGGAGAAGATGTAGGCAGCTATGAAGGACCTAAGAGAGCAAAAGTCATCTTCCATGGCAAAAAACCTGGGCAGGATGAAGGGTTGTGTCTGAATCAGCCTCTCTGATCTTAATGTAGAGAGGATGGAACAAACCAGGGCTGTGTGGAGAGCTATTGCCAGGTGAGTAGGGTGGATACACTATTTGAACTTGTGAAAGTGTCACAGGAAGTAGGGGCAGCCTCCATCTCATGGGACCTATGGAAGCAACTGTTAGGACAAAGTGGTTGCCAAGGCAGTGACCTCATTCAGTTCCTGGAGGAAGTGACCTACCTCACTTCCTTGGGAAAAAAACTCTCTGAACTTGGGGTCCAGTAAGCCAGGCACTCAGAGCCACTCTCAGTCCCAGTTCCAGTAGGCACACTTGTTTGTATTTACCAAGGACAGTGTCAGTCTTTCTTGGTACCTACTGATGTGAGGATGGCCAAATGCCAGCAGAGCTCTGAAGAGGGCCCTTTCCTCAGAAAGCAGGTAGTGGCTCACCACTGGCACCTGACAACGTCACAGAGTTGACCAAGGAGACAAGATCTGAGACAGGACAGGCCATTTCCGGAAAACATACTAAGACCCACCAGTCAGAGGATACTCCGGATAGTCACAGACCTACTTGGGGGAAGGACATGACTTTGTGGGTGTGGGTGGGAGTTTATGGTTTTGTCTCATGTTCTGAGAATAGGGAGGAAAGGCGGTTTGTTTGGTTTGGAGGGGACTGTTTCTAGTAAGTCGTTTGACAAGATGAGTGTTTCTATGTCTGTATGTCCCACTGTGTTCGTGGTTGTAGACATTAGAGAAGAGAATGCATCAATGGATGTGTCCTGTCTAGTAGAAAGCTTCACAGCATTCATCCTGCCCAATTAATGAATGGACTTTGGCTTGCCTTATGGATGGGTAACACCTACTATCTTCCTAAGTTCCTGTTTTCTTCCTGAATTTGGGCCACTCTCCAGAATAGGCTCATGGTTTTGTGTCCAATATATGTACCATCTCCAAGCTCTGTGATATGGCCATGTACTAGATAGCTTAAGGGATTGGGGGAATATCAGAAAACTCAGATATCAGTGTGACCAAAAAAGTCTAAGTGGAGAAACCCTGCTTTGGGCCATTTGCTTACCTATTGTTCTGTTGCCCTGAATGTCAGGAAGGTCTTTGCCTCAGGCCACCCCTTTGGGACGCCTGAAGAAAACAGTTTTCAAATGGAAATTAATGGGCATCACCTGTACCTCTTTGCTTAATTGCTTTGGAAAGGGATGTTTGTGAATCAGCCTCTTGGCCATGTGTGAGGCTGTGGCTTATATTCTCAGCACCTGATGGATCTAAAGAAAGATTCCATGTGTGCTTCCAAAACCAAAATGGCCCAAAAAGCAGTCTTTGTGGATGAAGTCTCTCGCCTTTCTCTATAAGGTTCCTGACATCCATCTAGTGAGAATAGGGAATCTTTGTGTCAAATGAGTTCTTCAAAACTCTGCAGTGGCAAGTCTTTAGGTGCTTGGGTTTTTTCATGACACCAATTCAGATAAAAAATCTAAACCCGACAGTCAGTAGGCCTCAAATTGGAGAAGCAGAGCAGTATTTACGTCAGGCCTATGGTCACTCCTGGTTCTCAGGAAGGGTGTCCAGGCAACCCTGACTTTAGGCAAATGAGGGGCTAGGAAGGTTATTTTGTACACTGTCTTGGGATGAGTCCCTCATGGAAAACTCCAGCCACAGGTTATGATGAGTGTCTATATGGAAAAAGATGAGGGCTTTGTGGGAGTGTTTTGGTTTTAATTGTGGGGATTTGTGTGGCGGTTGGAAGTGATGACTGGTTCTACCTGGGTTTGAACTCTGGTGTCATTCCTTTAGAGTCTGAGTTCTGGAACTGATCTCAGAGAAATATTGCCATGAATTGTGTTCGGATTTTAGGAGGCCACGCATGGGATTCGCCCTTGGAAACTGAGATCAAGGACCAGGTTTGTTTTCCACAGAGCCTGAGAATCTCAGCCAGGATATCACAAGATTTTTTTCTGAAAGATTAGGCATCCATAGTTGAGAGTCAAAACACCCATGGACGTCACATTGTAGACCTTAATGGGCCTGGATGCATATGAGCCTTTGGCCACTCTATGGGAAGACTTGCCTGTGAGAGTACTCCACAGCTTTCATTGAAATGACCTTCTTCACCATTTTATGGTTCCTGAATTAACTGAAACCCACAGTGCCTCCAACTTCATCCATGAAAAATTGCTAGTTAAATACCATGAAATTTTTGAAATTCCCTTAACCAGGTGGTACTGGAGAGCCTTTGGATGTCTTGTTGCTGATCATGAGTGTACCATAGAATGCCTAGATTGTCTGGGTTTCATGAAAATGGTGTAGAACAAAGATGCCAGTAAGTTGGAGCCTGCAGAGTAGTGGGCCTATTGCAGTGGTGGGCAGGTGTGTGATAATACATCTGTGGTGTGGCCATGAGGATTTGCCATTGCCTTCCAAATGGCTTGTGAGTGACATGGTGCAGCCAGCAGGCCCTTCTATGTAAAGGCATCTTTTTATATGGAGAGGTTTCAGGGCAAATTTCAGAGTCAGATTGCTATGGACAAGGGGGCAAGCTCTGTGGGATAGAAGCCTGGTTGGTGCATTCTCCTGCAGACTCTGACCCACCACAAGTGACAGAACTCCCTCCAGCACTGGGTCCCAGTTGAACTCATTGTATTTCATGAAGCAAATACCAAAATCGCAGTGCAGCAGCAAGAAACACCACTAAAAGTTTAGGATGACAAAATGTCTTCACAGTCCACACGGGGAGACACTTAGGACCCAGTGGCCACAGTTTACCTACAACGAGAAAATTCAGCACTGCTGCCTCATGTTCATTAGAATATAAGAAATCATGGCCTCCAGGTCACACAGATGCAGACCCAGCTTTGATGGTCCCACTAGAAAGGAAGCTAAAGGTCCTTACAACAACATATATTTCAAGTGCCCAACCTCAGAGGAAGTGTCTCAAGAAGTCTTTAGGCCGGCAGAGCTCCATGTTTTGTGAGTGTTTTCCTGTTAGATCTGGACAAAAGAGAAGACCACTGACACCAATAAAAATTAAATTAAATTAAGCTTATTATTTCCACTGGCCATCCTGCCTCTCCCTCCCAAAATGGCGGGAACAAGACAGCAACCCCAGCTTTCCTACAGCCCAGCTTCATGGACCAGAAATTTACACAAAATGGGCATTACATTTAACAGAACTCTGACAAGCATCACACTAATGGTAGTTTATATATATATATATATATATATATATATATATATATATATATATATATATATATATATATATATTTTTTTTTTTTTTTTTGCTGTCCCTACATCAGAATTTATGAGGACCATTAGAGCCTCAGAGAGGGTTGTTGTCTGGCCAGGGAGGGCAAATATTTATGATATGTCACTAAAGTTTCAGAGAGGGCTGCTATCAGGTCGGAGAGCCAGACATGGCTCAGTTCAAACACTGGCAGGCATTCCAAGCAGGTTCAGAATTTTCAGTAATTTATGGTAAAGCCAAAATTATCTTTTCATGGCTTTTTGGCAAGATGGCTTCCAATTTTAATAAAAGATCAGGTTGGGTCTATCATTCCCCCCTTTTCTCTGTGTCCCTTTCAAATCTTTGATAGATTAGGGGTAGAGCACTGAGGAAATTTTAATCCCTCAGGTAAAAGTCTCCAAATTTTTAGAACTCACCCAAAACCAGTCTCCCTGATTTTACCTGACTTAATTAATTACTTATATTGATTGTCTATTTATATTTGGCTCCATTGTTGTAATAAGAGAGGCGTCACCCATTTTGGCTTCTTCTGAGCTGAGAGAGGATGACGTGAGTAGGCATGGTGTGAGAGACATGAGTTGCCTTTTAGAAGTAGTTGAGGGACATGAGTTGCCTTTTAGAAGTCAGTTCGGTTTGAAGTCTGGTTGGGGAAGAACAGGTTGTAAAGTCATCTGGGGATTGGTTATTACATGAGAGAAACAAAAACCATGAGTACTGAATAAATGTTGCAGCAGCTGGAACATGTCACTGTATAGAAGTTCCCTCTCCAGTCTTTAATATCCCCAGTTATAAAGACTGTCAATTTAATATTTAACTTTTAGTATTAGAGTTGTCCCTCCAAATAAGATATAGTTTAATAATTTAGTGTCATCTGATCTTGCAAAATCCTTTTACCAGTATGACCTCTGTGTCTAATAGAGAAACCTTTAATTTTGATACTCAGGACTGGATAATTGTACTAGCAAACACCAAGCTTACCTGTGTAGGTTAGGAATATATTTAGGCCTTAAACTGAAAATTTCTGACTCTGGCAGCTCTTCTTGATAGTCTCTTTTAATAAGTATCAGGCATTCCTGTCAGAGAATCCTTCTTTGTAGCCTCCAGTCTTACTTATTTTGGGAGGCTAACATAAAGTGTGTACCTTAAAATATTATTATTATTATTATTATTATTATTATTATTATTATTATTATTATTCAAAATGTCCAGGAATGGCTGTATTTTGGTTTTCACTGTCTTTGCTAAGTGTTTAAGATGAAGCATTCAAACTGACTTTTGTTTCTATCTATTGTTAACAGTCAGGTGAGCTTTTATGGGAGTCATAAACTGGGTAAACTTGAGAGCACTTTCTCAGTTCTGCTAGAGCCATTTGCGCTAGGTGGGTCCAGGTCTTGTTTGACCATGTGGCTTCCCTCGGAAGCATCAGGGATTTCTTTCTTCTCTGATGACTCTTCTCTTCATAGCAAATGCACTGATTGGCTTTCTGTTCTCCAGTGGTCTCATTAATCTCCCTGATGGGGAGTTTTTATAGCCCAGAGTTGCAATACTCTTTAGAGAAGTCCCCTGTTCCCTGGATTCAGACTGACTCAGAGGGCAAGAGCCAAATATTGGTTTCCTTGGCCCTTTTCAATTAATTTTAATTTAAAATCCTAATCTTAAACATCTATCAAATAAATTTTAACAGCCTGATATTAAGAGCACCAGGCTTTAATGTCTATAACTTTATAATTATTTATCTTTTTATTAATTGGGATCTGTATTATTCTGTCTGTCTTGTAGGTGATAACTTACTCTCTGAAATTAACCCATGTTTTGTTCTTAAAGCAACACTTCTTTAAAACACTAACAGGGAATCTTTAGATCACATATAAGAAAATTACAAAATAAAATTTTTTAACAACAGTAAAAATACTTAGTTCGTTTAATAGCTACCCTGAATTTTTTGGCTGAGTCATACATTATATCCCCTGTTTGAGATCCTAGGAATCTTGACATTAAAAAAGAACTTTTAACATAACTTTAAAGAAATAAAATCTGACCTACTGCTTTTGTATTCATTCTCACATGAAATAAGATGGGACACACAGCCTTATCTCAGGTAAGGCAGGGCTCTTTATAAATCTTAAGTGTTTTAGTTCTAAAGCTGATCTTTATTTTTTAAATATTATTTTAAAAAGTTTACATAAATTGTTTGAGGTCACATGAACATTAGCTAACACCATATAAAATCACTTTAAAATATGAATTAAACAAATGCTGAAAGTTTTTAACCTTTACATAGATTAGGCTCTCATTAACATAAAGTACATTTAAATTGTTCCCCAATGTAAAAAGTAAGATTAAACTTTACATATCTTATTGATAACAGGTGAATAAATCCCCATAAAACTTCAGAACACCAGCTTGATATAATGCTCTTTTAAAATTTTTACCTTACAGACTTGCATACCTGTAAGATATGAGCACATTAGTAGCATCACAATTACATTGATGTTTCTACATTAACCAAGTTTAGCTTTTAAAGAAATGGCAGTACAGTGCTCTAAAATAACAGTTCTAATTTAATCAGTTGTTTAATTTCTATGGTTGCTTGCACAAGAAAAAATAAAACTTAATAAACACAATGTTATGGGTAAACTTATGTTTTAAGAAATTTTTGTCTCTTTAACACATGATTGATTTTTACAATCTTTTACAGAATTTAGTCAAACTTATACAGACGTTAGTAAGTCAATCAGATATCTAACAAAAGTACTCGTGAATGAGTATGCCATATCAAATTTACTTTACTTATTTATCAAAATATTAGACACATGTATTGAAGAGTGTAAACCATTTTTATGTTGAAGGAAAAGTCCTAGAACCAAGGCATATTAGACATTTTGTAGATATTAATATTTTATCAGATTTTTGAATACCTAGAAAAACTTGAAAGCTTAAATTTAAAGACATTTATTTTTATCTGTTTATCAAATTTAATTGAATTATTTAAATCACGTGAATTGAAGATCTTTAGATCCACTTTTTAAAATTTGTTTTTATGAGTGCTTTTTTTTAATGAGTGCTCCTTATATATATTAATTTGTATATCATATATAAAAAATACGGACATATGTATTTATAGACATACAACACATAACAAAATTGAGCACACATAATAATAGTAAAGGCCTTGTAGCTTTTCGCAGGTGAAATCTCCATTGCAATGTTTCAAAAAGTCCACAGTTGGTCAAAGATAGTACTGATCAGAAAAACATTAACCTAGGTCTGTATGATCAAAATCATGAGCTCAAAAAAAATAAAGTATCTAAGGAAAAAAATAAGAGTCCTAGAAAAAATGACTGGTCAGTAATTAGTAAATACCATACAATTTACCTTTTTTTCTCTTAGGCCTCAGATCAGTCTCCTACTAAGCTTGCAGGCTTCTTTCATTTGCCTTTCAAAATAAGTCATGGCTGAGGTCTGGAAGGAGCAGGAAAAAACTGCTTTTCTGAGCAGACACCTCAGGCCTAAGGCATTTTAACCATAATTTTCAGGTTCGGATGTTGAAAATTATGGTACAAGTTTAAGATACAATTCACAAAATTTTATATCTTTACATCTTGTTTTGTCAACAGATATCATACTATGATTTACAATCCTTGTCCAGATTAATGCTCTCGAACACACAGTGATATTTTCACAGGCTACCCAATTCAAAATTGGTGAAAAATAAAGACTGAATGATTGGGAAGTTACTTGCCAATTTGGAAGTAGAGTTCTTTAGTTTTCCATCCTAAGTATTTAAGTTCTCTGGCATGAATTATCTGAAATCATAAACTAAACCATTACCTAAACCCGACTTTTAACTGCAAGATTTTGCAATGCTTCAAAAACCCATTCAAATACCAGATTGTTACAAGAAAACATCATCATTTAGACACACATTCAGCTAAGATCATTCCCAAGAAACAATTTATAATATCAACACATTATTGCACATGTCTTAAAGGGCCAGAAACAAAGACACAAGACAGACAGAAAGAAGGTCCAGACTATGGCTGTCAGACAGAATCCTTTAAACCTGAGCAGATAAGAAAAAAAATCTCCTACACCAGTGGCACCATAGATGTCCACAAGGGGGGGGCAGATGTTTTAACAGAGGGGCAACCTGAAATGTACAATTAAGGGTCTCCATGGTGACTTTAATGCATTTAGTGTCCCCTTTTTCTCTTTCTCTTTTTTAACAAGACAGTGGTGGCATTATCCTTACAGTGCAGGGAAGGAAGGAGGGAATTCCCTGAAGCAACAGGGCTTCAGCAGCTGCTGGGAGTCCCTCAGTCCCTCCTTTTACTTACAGGATTATCTCCTCTGGTTCGGTTCCACCCCAAGCATGTTCCATCTAGTAACATTTCAGTAGTCAGCTCTAAAAATGTTCCGGGACAGGGGGTGGGGGAGGGATTTATCAAAATTTGTAACTTAAAGTTCGGCTCCTGACCTTGAAGCCAATTAATGCCAATTTAATAATGAGGACAAGGTTTTTAGAAAAAGAAAAAGGGAGGTTTATTGCTTTGGTAACAAAGAAGAAACACAGGGAACCCTGCCCAGAGGTTGTGACTCTCTTGATCTGGAGGGACAAGGGGTTTTAATGGAGTTTCACTTGTTAACCTGGGAGATACTCAGTTCTTAGGTCCCCAGCAGGCATTGCCCTCTGCAGTGGTTATACTCCAGGCAGCCAGCTAGGAGCTTCTCTCATCCTGCTTAACAAAGGGGGGTAAAGTTCATCGCAGTTCCTTAAAACAGAGTCCGAAAGAATATCAGGCTTACTTTCTTTGTTACCCATTTTCACGTCCAATATACTTATGTTTTTACCACAGAAATCACAGAACAAAACACACAAAACAAACAAGAAAAACATATAGAACACAGAACAAAACACAAAATACAGAAACCCGAACTTGAAACAAAAAACATAGGAGCAATGCAACGTCTTGCTAAAGCTCCGAAGTAGGACCACGTACATGCCAGTCATCACATCTCTACCATTCCAGATGAATTCCCTACAGAACAGAACAGAGGACAGAACGATTCTCATTACTGTACCGAAAACGAGTATATGTGAGCCTCCCCAGGACACCTCTATGTCATCAGAACAGATGATATTATAACATCTGATATCCTTTATAACGGATATCAGATGTTATAAAGGTGCCACTTAATTTTTGAGGCCTCCTCCACCAGGTGATTGCTAATAGTTTTAGTGTGGTGGTTCACCGCAGTGCTCCTGGGACCTAACGCTCACTCCATGACCTTGGAACAGCTCAAGATGTGCACCCACTAGAGTGGCTCTCCAGCCCGGAGCCCTGAAGGGAAGGCCAGATTCAGATTTTCCAGCAGTCTGGTCTTGTGATCTGGTCGGCAGGGTCATCTTGCTGGGGAACTCAAAAAAATTAGATGAGGACACAAAAAAAGAACACTGACTCCAACTAAAATCAAATTGAGGCAAGCTTATTATGTCAACCGGCTGGGCTGCCTCTCCATCCCAAAACGGCAGGAACAAGACAGAAACCCCGCCTTTCCTACAGCACAGCTATATAGCCCAGAAAGTTACACAAAATGGGGGTTACAGATAACAGAACTTTGACAAGCATCACAAAAATGGTAGTTCATTTATTTATTTATTTATTTTTTGGTGGCCCCAATATCAGAAATTATGAGGACAAATAGAGCCTCAGAGAGGGTCATTGTCTGGCCAGGGAAGGCCAAAATTTATGATGTGTCACTAAAGTTTCAGCGAGGGCTGCTATCTGGTCAGAGAGTCAAGCATGGGTGAATTCAAGGCACGGGCAGGCATTCCAAGCAGGTTCAGAATTTGCAGTTATTTATAGTAAAGCCAAAATTAACTTTTTATGGCTTTGTGGCAAGATGGCTCCCAATTTTAATAAAAGATCAGGTTGGGTCTATCAACCCGTGTCCCTTACTTTTGGAAACTACTCTACCACCTCCAAGGTTGTGAACTCCTGAGCATTTTCCAGTACAGATATGTATTCACAGATTTTCTAACTCTTCTACTCTAATTGTGTCTTACTTGGGGCAAAGATAATTTCAAGGTATTGTGCTGGATGAGAGTGGAAAAATTTTTGTGCAGCACATATTTGCATACATATTGGATTCATTATCTAATTTTCCATTCAAAATACTGAATACATGACACTAACCAAAACCAGACTAGACTCTGACTACTAATTCTAATATGATGGAGAAAAACAACCCAAAGAGAATAGAAATAGAAGCAGTTCAGAGTAGGCATGGTGTATAGTTAGACTTGCCTTTTGCCTGATAAAGTGTTGGTGTTATAAATCTAGTCAATTTTTAATTGAAATAGTTCTCCATGTGTTTTTAAAGTTAACAAATATGTGAATTCCTGTCTCCCTTTCTCTGAAGCCTATTCAGCACATGTATTTTTTAGGTTCACATATAGAATCCTACATGGTATCACACATACATTCTTATGAGGTGGCTGACTTGGCAGATACAAATTGTAAAAAGAGATCACTCCTCCTAAACACTGTTTTAACAGAAAATTCAATCTATGTGTTTGCTTCCTAGTTGAACAACATTATACATAAATACAAGTTCAGTAAAATAAATACTTTTGTATCTGTGAAAGATATATATTTCATGATGAATTTCGATTGGCATATGTATTGCTAATTTTTAATGTTCCTGTGTGTGTTTTGTGTGTGAGTGTGTGTATATGTATATATATATATATATATATATATATATATATATATATATACATATACACACACTCTCCAGATTTTTCAAATATATATGCCTTATTATACACTCCCCACATTCATTCATGTTCATGTATGTGGATTTATAATAAACTTTTCACAAGATTATTCTCAAAAATATTCATCCACCTGAAATACATATTTGTCTCCTAGTACTGAAAAATAACTTTAGTGAATGGTGCACACAAATCCTAATATTTCTACAGTATCTGACCCAGTTTAACATTAATGCAAGTAGATTCCTATGTGACAAGTTGTGTATTTTGACGTTCATTTTTATGCAATACTAGTACATTACTATTTCTTCAGTTTATGCACATCATAAGTTCATAAATTTATAGACATTTGTTTCACTTTCAATTACTTCCTGCTTCAGAACACATGTATTCCTCCAGGTTTCTTTTTTTTAAAATTTTTATTGTTGGTTGTTCAAAATATTACATAGATTTTGATATATCATATTTCACACTTTGATTCAAGTGGGTTATAAACTCCCATTTTTACCCCGCATACACATTGCAGAAAAACATCAGTTACCCATCCATTGATTTACATATTGCCATACTAGTGTCTGTTGTATTCTGCAGCCTTTCCTCTCCTCTACTATCCCCCTCTTCTTCCCTCACCTCCCCTCTTCTCTCTCTACCCTCTCTACTGTTATTCATTTCTCTCCCTTGTTTTTTTTTCCTCTTTCCCCTCACTTCTTCTTGTATGCAATTTTGTATAACCCTGAGGGTCTCCTTCCATTTCCATGCAATTTCCCTTCTCTCTTCCTTTCCCTCCCACCTCTCATTCCTGTTTAGTGTTGATCTTCTCAGGCTCTTTGTCCCTACTCTGTTATTAGTTACTCTCCTTATATCAAAGAAGACATTTGGCATTTGTTTTTCAAGGACTGGCTAGCTTCACTTAGCATAACCTGCTATAATGCCATCCATTTCCCTGCAAATTCTATGATTTTGTCATTTTTTAATGAAGAGTAATACTCCATTTTGTATAAAAGCCACATTTTTTTTATCTATTCGTCTATTGAAGGGCATCTAGGCTGGTTCCACAGTCTTGCTATTGTGAATTGTGCTGCTATGAACATCGACCGAGAAGGTTAACAGCTGGGTCAAACGGTGGTTCCATTCCCAGCTTTCTAAGAAATCTCCATACTGCTTTCCAAATTTGCTGCACCAATGTGCACTCCCACCAGCAATGTACAAGTGGACCCTTTTCCTCACGTCCTCACCAGCACTTGTTGTTGTTTGACTTCATAATGGCTGCCAATCTTACTGGAGCAAGATGATATCTTAGGGTGGTTTTGATTTGCATTTCTCTACTGCTAGAGATGGTGAGCATTTATTCATGTACATGTTGATTGATTGAATGTCCTCCTCTGAGAAGTGTCTGTTCAGGTCCTTGGCCCATTTGTTGATTGGGTTATTTGTTATCTAATTGTCTAATTTTTTGAGTTCTTTGTATACTCTGGATATTAGGGCTCGATCTGAAGTTTGAGGAGTAAAGATTTGTTCCCAAGATGTAGGCTACCTATTTACTTCTCTTATTGTTTCTTTTGCTGAGAAAAAACTTTTTAGTTTGAGTAAGTCCCATTTGTTGAATCTAGTTATTAACTCTTGTGCTATGGGTGTCATATTAAGAAATTTGAAGCCAGACCGCACAGTATGTAGATCATAGCCAACTTTTTCTTGTGTCAGACACTGTGTCTCTGATTTGATATCAAGCTCCTTGATCCATTTTGAGTTAACTTTTGTTCATGGCAAGAGAAAGTGATTCAGTTTCATTTTGTTGCATATGGATTTCCAGGTTTCCCAGCAACATTTGTTGAAGCTGCTATCATTTCTCCATTGTGTGCTTTCAGCCTCTTTATCAAATATAAGATAGTTGTAGTTTAGTGGATTGGTTTCTGTGTCCTCTATTCTGTACCATTTGTCCAACCGCCTGTTTTGGTACAGTACCATGCTGATTTTGTTACTATTGCTCTGTTGTATAGTTTGAAGTCTGGTATCACTATACCGCCTGATTCACAGTCTTTTCATGAGACTTCATTCCAAACGCATTATTTTCTATTTCCATAATCACCTTTGAAGCAAAACTCACATACACGTCATGATCAACCATAACCCTAATATTACCATTAGATGTATAACTGGTTGGAATGAAGGATTGTACATCAATATAGATTTTCTGTATATTTTCAGATATCAATTCAATCCATTATTTAAAGTTGGAAAAAGTTATATTATTTGTTCACAGTATGGTCTATTCATGCATTATGTCTATATTCATAGACACAGGGTACACCTTTTTATACCCCCAATACTTATTTATACATCTTCAAAATATTGCTCCCAGAAATGGTGGAAGAAATACTCATATCATCTGATGTACATATACATTTTATCAAAGTAATATTCTGGACACAATTACAAAGATCACACTTAAGTTTGTACCAAAGCCTAAATGGAAAGTGAGCATGGATCACGAAAAACATCCATGTCCAGGTTGCCTAATGCTCTCAAATGTCAACCCTATTGGTGACTACATATTTGTTTCTTCCTAAGATTATATATTCAACATCAAGCCAGTTGAAAATGTCTAATCCTATCACTCAGTTTATACTTTGCCTGATTTCCTAATGTCTCTATTATTATCTGCTTTCCTTCATATTTTCCCCAGTTCATCATTGTGACTGACTCTTCACATGTGCTCACATTTACACTCACTCTGTACCCAAAACCCTATTGCTAAAGATTTTTTGGACCAAATCCTATATTCACTCTTCCGACTAATTCCTAATCCTACCGACTATCCCTTTTTGAGTGGATGTTCTCTTCGACATTCAATCATCCAAGGTACAAGGAACGCTACTATTGTATATTGATTAATCTGAGACATCTGTGCAGAATATAATTCAAAGCTAAGTATCCCAGTCAAGGGCCCAAAGACCTTCTGGGCTCCAAATTTTACCTAGATTTCTGTATTCATACTTATATTACACTTATATTCCTATGAATATTTCAGGTTCCCAATACCATAATTCATACCGTAGAATGATTCCTAACCCAAATGGAACATGATATTAACCCTAACCATACACTGTTCCCTCAATCTAACTTTACGAAAGACCAGGGACAGAGTTGGTCTTACAATACAGGAATTTAGAGGATCCTCCACCTGCTGAGAACCTCAAAGGTCAACAAAGAAATGATCCCTGGAGAAGATATAGGCAGCTATGAAGGACCTGTGAAAGCAAAAGTCATATTCCATGGCAAACAACTTGGTCAGATGAAGGGATGTGTCTGAATCAACATTTCTCTTCTTAATGTATAGAAGATGGACCAAACCAGGCTTGAACTCTGGTGTGATTCCCCTTACAGACTGAGTTCTGGAACTGACATCAGAAAAATATTGCCATTAATTGTGTTAGGATTTTAGGAGGCAACGCATGAGAGTCACCCTTGGAAAGAAAAGTGAGATCTAGGAACAGGGTGGCTTTCCACAGAGCACTGGGAATCTCAGCCAGAATATCACATGATTTTATTTTGAAAGACGTGGCAGCCATAGTTGACAGTCAAAACACACATGGACCTCACATTGTAGACTGCAATAGGCCTGGCTTCATGTGACCTATTGGCCACTTTTTGGGAAGCCTTGCCTGTGAGTGTTCTCCAGAGTTTTCATTGAAATGAGCTTCCCCACCATTTAATGGTTCCTGAATGAATTGTAACCCACAGTGCCTTCAACATCTTCCTTGAAAAACGGCTAGATAAATTCCATGAAATTTTTGAAATTCCCAAGACCAGGTGGCACTGGAGAACCTTTGGATGTCCTGTTGCTGATCATGAGTGTACCAGACAGTGCCTTGATTTACTGGGTTTCATGAAAATGGTGTAGAACAGATTTGCCAGTAAGTTGGAGCCTGCTGATTAGCGGGCCTAGAGCAGTGGTGTGCAGGTGTGTGATAATACATCTGTTGTGGGGCCATGTGGATCTGCCATTAGCTTCCAAATGGCTTGTGATTGACATGGTGTAGCCAACAGAAGCTTATTTGTAAATGCATCTTGTTATATGGAGAGATTTCAGGGCAATGTTCAGAATCATGTTGCTATGTATAAGGGGGCAAGCTCTGTGGGATATTAGCCTGGTTGATGCATTCCCCTGCAGACCCTGACCCAACACACGTGACAGAACCCGCTCCAGCACTGTGTCCCAGTTGAACTCCTTGTATTTTGTGGAGCAAATATGAAATTCCCAATGCAGCAGGAAGAAAAACCACGAAAAGTGGAGGACGAAAAAATGGCTTCACTGTCCACACGGGGAGACACTTAGCCCACAGTGGCCACATTTTACCAACAAAGAGCGAATTCAGCACTGCTGCCTCATGTTCATTGGAAAAGAAGAAACCATGTCCTCCAGGTCACATAGATGCAGACGCAGCTTTGATGGTCTCATTAGAAAAGAATCTAAAGCTCCTGACAACAATATATATTTCAAGTGTCAAACCTCAGAGGCAGTTTCTCAAGAAGTCTTTAGGCCGAAAGAGCTCCATGTTTGTGGAATGTTTACCCTGTCCCTTACTTTTGGAAACTATTCTACCACATCCAATGTTGTGAAACCCTGAGCATTTTCCATTCCATATATATATTAACAGATTTTTTTACTCTTCTCCTCTATTTGTGTGTTATTTGGGGCAAAAGTAATGTCAAAGCATTATTCTGGATGAGAGTGGGAAGATTGTTTTGTAGCACATATTTGCATACACATTGGATTCATTTTCCTATTTTCCATTCGAAATACTACATCCCTGACACTAATCCATACGCTACTAGACTCTGACTACTAATCCTAATATGATAAGGAAAACACCAAAACAGAATAGAAATATAAAATTTCAGAAGAGGCATGGAGTATAGTTGGACTTGCCTTTTGCAGGATAAAAGGCAGCTGTAAAAAATCTAGTAAATTTTTAATTGAAATAGTTCTCCATGTGTTTTAAAGTTAACAAATATGTGAATTTCTGTCTCCCTTTCTCTGTACCCTCTTCAGCACATGTATTTTTATATGCACATATAGAATCCTACCTGGTATAACACGTACATATTTGTGAGGTGGCTGACTTGGCAAATACAAGTTGTGAGAAGAGATCACTCAGCAGAAACACTGTTGGAAGTGAAAATTCACCCTATGTGTGAGCTTCCTAAGAGATCAAGATTATACATAAATCCATGTTCAGTAAAATAAATATTTTTTCATCAGTGGATGATATATATTTCATGATGAATTTCGATTGGAATATATATCGCTAATTGTTAATGTCTCAGTGGTTTTATATATATATACACACTCTCCAAACTATTCAAAATATGAAATATATGATCTACATATACATTTTATCACAGAAATATTCTGGACAAAAATGCAAAAGACACAATATGATGGTATCAAAGCCTAAATGGAAAGTGAACATGGATTACTAAAAACATCCATGTCCAGGTTCCCTAATGCTCTCAAATGTCAATCATATTTGTGACTACATATTTGTTGCTTCCTAAGATTATATATTCAAACTCAACCCTGTTGAAAATGTCTAGTCCTATGATTGACTTTATACCTTACCTGATTTCCTAATCTCTCTAATGATATCTGCTTTCCTACATATTTTTCCAAGTTCACCATTGTTACTGACACTTCACATGTGCTGACATTGACATTCACTCTCTAAACAAAACCCTATTGTTAAAGAACTTTTATTCCAAATCCTATACACACTTTTCTTCCTAAAACTTCCAACTATCTTCCTATTCCTACCTACTATTTCTTTTTGACTAGATGTTCTCTTCAACATTCAATCGTCGAAGGTACAAGGTCCTATGCCATTGTATATCGATTTATCTGAGATATCTTAGTAGAATGTAATTCAAAGTAAAGTATCCCAATCAAGGGCCCAATGCCCTTCTGGGCTTCAAATCTTACTTAGATTTCTGTTTTCATACATATATTTCACCTCTATATTTTTATAAATCTTAAAGGTTACCAATATTATAATTCATCCAGCAGAATGACTCTTTACCCAAATCAAAAATGTTATTAACCCTAACCATACACAGTTCCCTCAATCTAACTTTACAGAAGAGCAGGGACAGAGTTGGTCTTAAAATACAGGAATGTAGGTGGTCTTCCTCCAGCTGAGAACCTCAAAGGTCCATGAATAAATGATCCCTGAAGAAGATGTAGGCAGATATGAAGGACCTGAGTGAGCAAAAGTCATCATTCATGGCAAAAACCTGGTCAGGATAAAGGGTAGTGTCTGAATAAGCCCCTCTTTTCTTAATGTAGAGAAGATGGACAAAACCAGGCCTGTGTGGAGAGCTGTTCCCGGGTGCCTATGGTTGATATTGCATTCTAACTTGTGAAAGTGTCACAGGAAGTAGGGGCAGCCTCCATCTCATGGGACCATTGGAAGCAACTATTAGGACAAAGTGGTTGCCAAGGTAGTGGCCTCATTCAATTTCTGAAGAAAGTGACCTCACCACACTTCCTTGTTGATGGAACTCTCTGAACATGGGATCCAGGAAGCCAGGCACCCAGAGCCAGTCCCAGTCCCAGTCCCAGTCCCAGTCCCAGTGGTCTCACTTGTTTGGATTTAGCATGGACAGATTCACACTTTCTTGGTACCTACTGATGTGAGGATGGCCAAATGTGAGAAAAGCTCTGAAGAGGGGTCTTTCCTGAGAAAGCAGGTAGTGGCTCACCGCTGACACTTGACAACTTCACAGAGTTGGACAAGGAGATCAGTTCTGAGACAGAACAGGTCATTTCAGGGGAACATAGTGTGGCCCACCAGTCAGAGGACACTCCAGATTGTCATAGACCTAGTTGCAGGAAGTAGGTGACTTTGAGGGTGTGGGTGTGAGTTTGCGGATTTTGTCTCATGTTCTGAGAATAGGTAGGAATGGCGGTTTGTTGGGTTTGGAGTGAATAACTTCTGTTCATGTATGTGGATTTATAATCAAGTTTTAACAAGATTATACTCAGAAATATTCATTCACCTGAAATACATATTTGTTTCCTAGTACTGAAAACTAACTTCAGTGAATGGTGCATATAACTCCTAATATTTCTACAGTAACTGACCCAGTTTAACATCAATGCAAGTAGATTCTTATGGGACATGATATGTGTTTTGGAGTTCGTTTTAATTCAACACTGGTACATTACTATTTCTTAAGTTTATGCACATTACAGTATATATATTTCATTCACAAGTTCACAAATTTATAAGCATTTATTTCACTTTCAATCACTTCCTGCTTCAGAAAACATGTATTCCTCTATGTTTCTTGACTGGTCTTTTCATGAGACTTCTTTCCAAACACATTATTTTTGATTTTCATAATCATTTTGAAGCAAAACTCACACATTCTTCATGAAAAGCCATAACCCTAATATTACAATTAGACGTATAACTAGTTGTTATGAATGATTCTATATCAAAATATGATTTCTTATATATTTTCAGTTATCAATTCAATCCATTATTTAAAGTGGAAGCAGTTATATTATTTATTAACTGTATGGTCTATTAATGCATTATCTCTCTATTCATAGACAAGGGGTACACCTATTTTACCTTAGATACTAATTTATACATCTTCAAAATATTCCTAAAAGAAATGGTGGAAGAAATACTCATGTCACCAGATCTACATATACATTTTATCACAGTAATATTCTAGACAAAAAAAAGTCACCCTTAAGATTGTACCAAAGCCTAAATGGAAAGTGAGCATGGATTACATAAACTTCCATGTCCATGTTGCCTAATGCTCTCAAATATCAATCCTATTGGTGACTACATATTTGTTTCTTCCTAAGATTATATATTCAACCTCATGCCTGTTGAAAATGTCTAATCCTATCACTCATTTTATACTTTACCTGATTTAGTAATGTCTCTATTTATATCTGCTATCCTACATATTTCCCCGGTTCATCATTGTGACTTACACTTCATGTGTGCTGAAATTTACATTCACTCTCTAACCGAAACCCTATTGCTTAAGAAGTTTTGGTCTAAATCCTATACTCACTCTTCTTTCTAAACCTACCGACCATCTTCCTAATTCTACCTACTATCCCATTTTGAGTGGATGTTCTCTTTGACATTCAATCATCAAAGGTACAAGGTCCTATGCCATTGTACATCGATTTATCTGAGACATTTGTGCAGAACATAATTCAAAGCTAAGCATACCAATTAAGGGTGCAATGCCCTTCTGGGCTTCATATCTTCCCTGGATTTCTGTTTCTATACTTATATTTCACCTATATATTCTTGTAAATATTATAGTTTCCCAATACCATTATTCATGGTGCAGAAAGATTCCTAATCCAAATTGAACATGTTATTAACCCTAACCATACACTGTTCCGTCAATCTAACTTTACAGAAGAGCAGCGACAGAGTTGGTCTTACAATACATGAATGTAGGCGATCTTCCACCTGTTGAGAACGTCAAAGGTCCATGCAGAAAGGATGCCTTGAGAAGATGTGGGCAGCTATGAAAACTTGAGAGAGAAAAGTCATCTTCTATGGCAAACAACCTGGTCAGCATGAAGGGATGTGTATGCATCAGCCTCTCTCTTCTTAATGTAGAGAAGATGGTCCAAACCAGTCCTAGGTGGAGAGCTGTTCCCGGGTGCCCATGGTTTATATACCATTCTAACTTGTGAAAATGTCATAGGAAGTAGGGGCAGCCTCCATATAATGGGACACTTGAAAGCAACTGTTAGGACAAAGTGGTTGCCAAAGAAGTGACCTCATTCAGTTCCTGAAGCATTGACCTACCTCACTTCCTTGGTGATGGAACTCTCTGAACTTGGGATCCAGGATGCCAGGCACCCGGAGCCAGTCAAGTCTCAGGCCCAGGGGTTTAACTTGTTTGGATTTACAAAGGAGATTGTTAGTCTTTCTTGGTACCTTAAGATATGAGGATGGCCAAATACCAGGAGAGCTCTAAATAGGGGCCTTTCCTGAGAAAGCAGGTAGTGGTTGGCCACTGGCTCCTGAAAACTTCACAGAGTTGGGAAAGAAGAGCAGATCTGAGACAAGACAGGCCATTTCGGGGGAACATACTGTGGCCCACCAGTCAGAGGAAACTCTGGATAGTCACAGAGTTTAATGGGGGAAGGATGTGCCTTCGTGGGTGTGGGTGTGATTTTGTGGTTTTGTCTCATGATCTGAGAATAGGTAGGAAAGGCGTTTTTTTCATTGATTTGTAGTGGACTGCTTCTAGTAAGACGTTTGACAAGGTGAGTGTTTCTATGTCTGTGTATGCTACTGTGTCCGTGGTTGTAGACATTAGAAAAGAGAATGCAACAATTGATGTGTCCTGTATAGTAGAAAGCTTCCCAGCATTCATCCTGCCCAATTTATGAATGGACTGCCGCTTGCCTTATAAATGGGCAACACCTGCTAACTTCCTAAGTTCCTGTTTTCTTCCTGAATTCTCGCCACTCTCCAGAATAGACTCATGGTTTTTGTCCAAAATATGTACCACCTCCAAGCTCTGTGACATGGCCATGTACTGGATAGCTGGAGGGAATGGCGAGCATCTCAGAAAACTCAGATATCAGTGTGACCAGGAAAGTCTCAGTGGAGAAACCCTGCTTTGGACTTTTTCTTACCTATTGTTCTGTTGCCCTGAATGTCAGGAAGGTCTTTGCCTCAGGCCACCCCTTTGTGAACCCTGAAGAAAACAGTTTTCAAATGGAAATGAATGGGCATCACCTGTGGCTCTTTGCTTAATTGCTTGGGAAAAGGATGTGTCTGAATCAGCCTCTTGGCCCTGTGTGAGGCTGTGGCTTAGATTCTCAGCACCTGATTAATCCAAAGACAGATCCCATGTGTGCATCCAAAACCAAAATTGCCAAAAGAGCAGTTATTGTGAATGAAGTCTCTTGACTTCATTTCTAAGGTTCCTGAGGCCCATCAAGTGAGAATGGGCATCCTTTGGGTAAAATGAGTTCTTCAAAGCCCTGGGGAGGCTAGCCCAGAGGTTTTTGGTTTGTCTCATGACTCCCAATCATATAAAGAATCTATACCTGACATTCAGTAGGCCTCAAATTGGAGATGCAGAGCAGTATTAACAGCAGGCCTATTTGATCACTCCTGGTTCACAAGAAGGGTTTCCAGGCCACCCGGACTTTAGGCAAATGAGCGGCAAGGGAGCTTATTTTTCACACCGTCTTGGGCTGCACCCCTCATGGAAAACTCCAGCCAGAAGTTATGATGAGTGTCTATATGTAAGAAGATGAGGGCCCTGTGGGTGTGTTTTGGTTTTCATTGTGGTCATTTTTGTGGCGGTTGGAAGAGATGACTGGGCCTACCTGGGCTTGAACTCTGGTGTGATTCCTCTTAGAGACTGAGTTCTGGAACTGACCTCAGAGAAGTACTGCCATGAAATGTGTTGGGATTTTAGAAGGCCACGCATCAGAATCACCCTTGGAAACTGAGATAGAGGTCCAGGGAGGCTTTCCACAGGGCACTGGGAATCTCAGCCAGGATATCACATGATTTTATTCTTAAAGACTTGGCAGCCAAAGTTGAGAGTCTAAACACACATGGACCTCACATTGTAGACCTCAGTGATCCTGGCTTCATGTGAACTTTTGGCCACTCTTTGGGAAGCTTGCCTGTGAGTGTTCTCCAGAGATTTCATTGAAATGAGATTCCTCACCATATAATGTTTCCTGCATGAATTGAAACCCACAGTAACTCCAACTTCATCCTTCAAAAATGGCTAAATAAATACCATCAAATTTCTGAAATTCCCAGACCAGGTGGCACTGGAGAACCTTTGGATATCCTGTTGCTGATCATGAGTGAAAGAATTCCCCACACAAAGACACTTCGCTAGGAGAATTCCAATTTTATTGCAAAAAGCTGTGTGCTTACATAGAACTAAAGGGGTGATGGTAGGGCTTAGATAAATGGCAGGGCACCAATTTATTGGCAAGTTCTTTCAGATATCAGCTCCGGAGCCAAGGAATTAGTTCTCATTGGGGCTAAGGTTCCCCGCCAGAGAGATTTAAAATTGGCGCCGACGGGAGAGTTCACACGGGCGGGAACTTTTTGCATCACTGCAGAAAAGAGGAAGGTAGGAAGAAAAAGTCCTTAGGCACCATGTTGGGGTTTTTACTCTGGGGAATGGCTGCCGTTTATACTTTTCCCAACATTCCTCCCTTTTTGTTTTCTTAGGAAGTGTGGCGTCGTTGGTCAGATCCGGCTGCTTCTTGCTGTTTGGGGGCGCTGTGGGGCCTAGAATGGGAAGTGGAGGAATTCTCGGGGGGCAGGTCTGGGGATATCATGGCAGCCAGAAAGAAAACCCAGTGGCTACAGACAGCTACTTCCATAGGGGTGAAGTCTATGAAAGTTCCCTGAAGCCTCAAGTTGTCGATGGCATTGAACCAGTCCTGGATGGAGGAGTTTGTTGGTATCAGTCACTGGTCCTGTTTCAGAGACTCTGGGAAATACTGGAAGCGTTGCCTGGACATGGCATCACCAGCACCTGAAGAAGATCAGAGCGAATAAAAACAGAATTAAGATAAAAATTAAAGCAAAGGTCAATTTTTGGCAGAAGTACCATGTTGGGGGACTGACAGAGAAGAGGCCAAGGGCCATGAGGAAACTTAGAAGGACATAAAGACTCATTAATCCAGGATGGCAGATTAAAAGGTTCTCCGAGCTCGTTGTCTCTCGCTGTCTGATGTCCGTTGCATTCCATCGTGCCTGGTAGTGAGCTTCAGCACTGAGTGAACTGTTCTCTTGGAGATGTTGGGGGTTCATCAGTCATCAGAGGCTGCTAGTGCCTAAGCAAAAGCTGGTTGAATGTTTGATTAGAATTTTTTTTTCAGTTGAGTTTGAAGGCACTTCATTATGCAGGGCAAGAGAGCACAAAAAAGGAGCATCCCAATAAGGGGCCCCAAGATTGGTAGTAAGTACATGGCAAGAAAGGATTGGAAGCAATTGGGTTGATAATTCCTGCAATTTAACAACATTTTTTTCTATTAGGCCAGATTCATTAACATAATGACAACATTCCTCTCTGAGGAACAGGCATGTTCCCCCTTTTTCTGCAATGAGAAGATCAATTGCCCTTCGGTTCTGTAAAGCCAGTTGTGCCAATGAAGTAACCGTCACTGCAAGGAGCCCAGAAACTGAGCAGTGTTATCAAGTGCTTCCTGCAGTTTTTGTTGCAGGTCATTGGATGCCCATAGAGCATGACCTATAGCTTCACCAGAGAGTTCGAGACTCGCCGCTGAGGTTGTTAATGTGAGGCCTACCAGAACCGGCAGAAAGACTGCCCTAAGGGTGCAGGAAGGTAGGGCCACCTGTCGGAATTCGATGGGAGTATACAATGACAGCTGAGAAACTACCGTAACCAAGAAACAGATGCCAGAGACATTGATTGTTGAGGTACTTATAGACCCATTACACTAGAGAAAATGTCCAGGTTTCATAAATCAGGGCTCGATGGGGTGCTAAAGCTCAAGGAACAAATGGGTAAAGAATTCATTATTGTCAGGTGGAAACAGATGAAAGGAAATAAAGTATTGGTGGAACAACTTTCCCATAGTGGGATACGTGTCACATGTAGGGGTTTTCCTTTCTTAGAGAAATTGTAGGTTTTTGCTGAAATATTTCCTGCCACTAATGGGACCGCTGCTAGAAGTGGACGACTAAGTGAAGCACAGAGAAAGAACTGAGAAGTAGGCACAGAAAGAGGGGTGGAGTTTAATAATCAAAGAGTTTGGTGTAGCAAATTGAGCCATGTGGGAGGGGGACCTGAGGGGGTTGAAGGCTCTGAATCCTCTTTAAATGAGCTATGGATAAGATCTCGAAGTTTTGATTCTGACTCCTTAATGTGTTCGACTACCTGGATGGTTGCCTTAGGTGGCGTAATCAGGGTGTGGCCAACAGTCATCCACATTGTGGGTCTGGCTGAGGTTGTCCGAGCATAGACAGCAAACTCAACATAGTCCCAACGTTTGGCCTTGGCGTCAGGTATATCTAAAGTATACCATCCATTGTTATTGGATGAAGAGCCTTTATGCCACTTTAGGTAACTAGAAGTCCACCCTTCATGGTAACCAAGTGAGTGGTAAGAATAGCTACCACGTTCATGATGGAACCTGCATGACTTATAGGGGCACCCATTATATATCTCAGGCCACCAATGACAATAGTCTTTGGTTTGATGAAAAAGGAAGCAAATGAAAGGCCAGTTCCAGCTACCAGGGACGAAGGTCCTTGAAGGTGACAATTTTAGGGAAATAGATGTGCAGTTGTGGATGAAGCAAGCAGTTGCATCCACTGCGTGGACATTCTGCATGCCATGTTCTGAGTATCATTCCCGAAGAGTGAAAAAACACATTGTAGCAGAGGAGGGTAAATACCAGTCCTGACAGAGCACAGAAAATAAGCAGAGCACAAAAAACAAGCAGTTAGAGAAGACTAGGGTGTTGGGAGAGCTCATTGTGCCTTCTTTAAGAGGAATTGTTCTGCGGGGAACACCGTGTTACCGCAACTTAAATGGGTGAGATGGGAGTGGAGAGCAGGAGTAAAGGGGAGGTTCAGGAGGTGATTCTTGGAGTTCCTCTGGGGTGGTCCTGTCGTCATCAGGTGGGCCTCTTGGTGATATGGCTTCAACCTAGATATGTGAATCCAAGGGGTGAGACAGTTGTCTGATAAGGAGAGTTAGGTGGAGTTGGGGGTACAGAGAATGACAGGATAGGGGCCTTCCCATTTTGGGGCAAGAGGCCCGTTCTCCTCTGGGGTATTATAATAGACTAGACTCCCAGCTGTTAAGGGAGGAGTGTTTGGAGTGGGGACTGGGTCCAGAAGAAGCCAGTCCTGATATTTCCAGAGTTCCGAGCGAAGATAAAACAAGAGAGGCAAAGACAAATCTCGGGTGAGAGGTCCTTGTGAAATGACCAACCCAGGGGGGATAAGAGGTCTTGAATACCTTATCTCAAAGGGATACAGTAACGATGGTTTCTTAGGTAGAGCTCTGATTCGAAACAAATCCAAGGGAAGGAGTTTGACCCAGTCTAAGTTTAATTCCATTGTCAATTTGGTAAGGACTTCCTTTAGAGTACGATTTACCCTTTCCACTTTCCCTGAAGCCTGAAGGTGATATGGACAGTGAAAATGTCACTTGAAGGAGAGGGCTTGAGAGACCTTTTGTGTGATCCTAGAAATAAACTCAGGGCCATTGTCAGATTGTAGGAAAGTGGGCATTCCAAACCTGGGGATGATGACTGTCAGAAAGATTGAAGCTACAGTGGAAGCCTTTTATTGGAAATGGGAAATGCCTGAACCCAACCAGAGAAAGTGTACACAAAGACAAGGAGGTATTTAGTGTGCCATACTTTGGGCATGTTGGTGAAGTGTACCTGCCAGTCAGCAGTGGGAATGTGTCCCCGGGCTTGGTGGGAAGGGAAAGGTTTGGGCCTTAAAAAAGTATGAGGGTTCGTCCGCTGACAGATCTGACAATTAGAGGCTATATTCTGTAGCATGGCTTTGTCAGAAGGGGTGAGGGAGAAGAAGCTCTGTAAAAAGAGGGTCAAAGACTGAGAATCGGAATGGAATAGAGTATAAAGGAAATTGAAAAGATCCTTGTTCTTACTGGAAGAAGTAGTGGCTTCAGATGAGATGTCTAAAGTGGCCATTATATGTCCCCCAATGGGGGCAATAACTGGAAGTGGTGGCAGCCATTCGTGCCGCCTGGTCAGCTTTGGCATTGCTCTCAGTGATAAGAGAGCCGTCCTTCTGATGTGACCTACAATGGACAACTCCCAACTGGGTGGGAAAGTGGGAGGCCTCTATCAGATTGCTTATAAGAGCCGAATTAGTGATCACATTACCTTTGGTGGTAAGTAGTCCTCGCTCCTTTCATATTGCAGCATGGGAAAATAAGATATGGAAGACATATTTTGAGTCAGTATAAAGGGTGAGGGATTTGCCTTGTGCTAGAAGGCAGGCACGAGTGGCTGCTATGAGTTCAGTCTGCTGGTTGGTAGTTCCTGAAGGTAGAGCTTTGGCCTCTATAATCTCAGTGGCTGAAACTCCAGTGTATCCAGAGTAATGAGTGCCATTCTGCCTAAAGAAACTGCCGTCAGGGAACCAGATAAGGTCAGGCTTGGTGAGTGGTCCCTCAGAAATTGAAGAATGACAGGGAAGGAAATCATCTAAGGTTTCCAAGCAATTATGAATTGTTGTGTTAGACGTGGGAGTCATTGGGAGCAGTGAGGCAGGGTTCAGTGCAGAGCAGGGGAGGAAAGTAATATTAGGGTTTTCCAGAAATGAAGTGGGGAGCGACAGAACTCTGGATGGAGGAAGGGTTTGAAGGCCCTTATAAGCTAAAAGATCCTTCAAGTGATGTGGGGAGTGAATAGTTCAAGGGGCCCCAAAAGTCAGCTTAGAGGCTTCTTTGTGTAAAATTTGTTCAGCAGCCAGAGCTTTTAAGCAAGGGGCCTACCCACAGATTGTATGGTCTACTTTATTGGACATATATGCCAGAGGTGCAAATGTAGGCCCATAGTTTTGACCTAAGACCCCAAATGCTTGCTCCCCTTTTTCATGGACATATAGATGAAATGGTCTTGAAATATCAGGAAGGTGCAAGGCAGGTACCTTTAAGAGGAGTTGCTGAAGCCTGCAGAAGTGGTAGTTAGGGGAGGAGGCAAGAGATTCACTAGGGGGTCCCTTTGCTAGGTCATACAGGCTTTTGGCTAGAAGAGAATAATTTGGGATCCAGGCCCTAAAATAAATGCTAGTCCTAGGAATGATAGTATTTTGGCTTTCGTATGGGGCACTGGAAGATCAGAAAGGAGTTGCCTCCTATCGAGTGTTATTTCCTTTTTCCTAGGTGTAAGGCAAAAAACAAGATAGATGAGAAAAAACTGGAAAACATGGGCCTTGTGGAGAGACACCCTATATCCCTTGTATGCAAGGAAATTAAGAAGCTGAGCAGTGTGGGATTGAGAGTGTTCCCAAGAGGGACTACATAGAAGAAGGTCATCGACATATTGAAGGAGAGTAGAGTCAGGACAGGTAGGGTGAAAGGATGTGAAGTCCTGGGCAAGAACTTGGCCAAAGAGATGGGGCCTATCCCTGAATCCCTGTGGGAGGACAGTCCAGGTAAGCTGACGAGAATGGCGGGTGTGAGGGTCAGTCCACGTAAAAGCAAAGATATCCTGAGATTCTGATGACAAGGGAATAGAAAAGAATGCATCTTTGAAATCTAGGATCAAGAAGTGGGTAGTAGTGGCATGGATCTGAGAGAGGCAGGGGTAAGGGTTGGGCACTAGAGGGTGGATGGGGACCACAGAGGAGTTGACAAGGTGAAGGTCTTGAACCAGCCTGTAGGACCCGTTAGGTTTCTTAACTGCCAGAATGGGGGGTGTTGAAAGGAGATTGTGTAGGCCTAAGATACCCCTTTCATAATAAATCCTGGATGATGGGTTCTAATCCGAGGAAGGCTGTGGTTGTGAGTGGATATCATGGTTGACTAATATATCTTGAAGGGTCCCGTAAGACAATATGAATAGAACTGCATTTAGCCATAGAGGGTGTAGTTGTGTCCCAAACCTCAGGGTTAACTGGTTTAGATAGTCGTGGGAGACTGCATGAAGGAGGTGTATTTGCCCCTAGGAACATCATGAGGAAATGAGAGGTAGAATAATGTGGGGTGATATGTGAATGGTGACTTTTAATAGTGAGAGTATGTCATTAAGACATGACGGCCATCTGGGGTTTCTGGGTCGAGTTTTGTGTACTGTTGAAGGGCCTTGGTTAGTCTATCCTGGAAATCTGAAGGTGTTTCCTCCTTCCTTTTAATGACCTCCTGCACCTTTTGAAAGTTAACAGCCTTGCGGGTGGCCTTTTTCAGCCCCGCCAAGAGACAGGATGTAAAAAGGTCACGAAACTGTAAGCCTTCACGGGTCTTGTAATCCCATAGGCGATCCTGCTCTGGGACAGCATGAGGGCCTGTCGGGTGGGTAGGATTGGTCCTATGATTTTCATCAGCATGGGCTTGGGCTAGCTCCCAGACTCATTGCCTTTCCTTGGGGAGAAGTGTATTGGCCAAGAGCATGTAGATGTCATGATGAGTGAGGCTACATACTTGCAGGACCCATTGAAACTCCCGAATGTAAGTGGTGGGGTCAGTGGTGAAAGAGCCTAACTTCCTCTCTAGCTGAGTAATGTCCGACATGGAAAACGGAACGTGGACTCTGATGACACCCTCGGGACCAGCTACCTCACAAAGGGGTGCAATTGTCTTGGGGGTGGGAAGGAGTCCCTTAGACCTGGTAACAGGAGGACTGAAAGAGGAAGGCGGTGAACAGGAAGGAGAGGGAGAGGAAGGGAGTGTCTCTGTGGAGGAGGAGGAGGTGGAGCAGGCAGAAGAGGGCGGAGGAAAGAGGGATGAAACGGAAGGCGGAGGATCCATGGAATTAGGCAGAGAAAGAGGAAGGTATAGCGGGAGAGAAGGGGCAGATGGGGCTGGGGGATAAGGTGGGGGTTCATCTGCTTGGTCGAATGAGGAAGAATCTGTTAAGTCAGGAATAGAAGTAGGGGAAGAGAGGGGTTTTCAAGCAAAGAGGACCTGAGAGGGAGGGCAAAAGGAGCAGAGAGCAGGGTGCTGTGTGTGAAGGCTAAAATCTTAAATGCAGGGAATCTCCCTCCACTTTTTCAGATGCTGGCAGTAGTTAAAAAGGTCCCGGAAGAGGTTTGGATCTAAGGAGCCTTCTGGTGGCCAATGATTGCCATTATCCAGTGGATATGTAGGCCAATCATGGGTACAGATTTTGATTAAATTTTGGGCTTGATGTCTGGTGTGAGGGAGAGTGTGGCCAGATTTTTTATTAAACATTTGAGAGGTGAGTCTTCAGGTGCAGACTAAGAGGTGCCCATAGTCACAGGGAGAGATGGGAGAGAGAGAGAGAGAGAGAGAGAGAGAGAGAGAGAGAGAGAGAGAGAGAGAGAGAGAGAGAGAGAATAGGAGTAAGCAAGAAAGACAAAGAGAAAACCCGGGCTGGAACGGCTTCCAGGAAGCTCAGGGCAAACGGGGGTCAGGTGGGCGTCCCCAAAATGACAAGCCATCACGAGGAAATACAGAGGGCACTACCTGGTCATCACCAGTGAAGTGCGATCTGTGAAACCAAAAGGAATTGGTGGAGCCAAGGGCAACCTGACGTCAGGAAAGTTTTCAACTGCAGCAGAAGAAGTCAGTAATGAAAACAAAACTCTGGCTCTGACAGAATGCAATTCCAGGCCGGGAGTTCAGTTTTTGCAGAGCAGAGAGGCAGCTTCAGCCAGACACAGCAACCCCACAGGATACAGCAACTCTAGCCGGCAGCAGCAGCGGCAGTGGAGCAGGAAAATCCATAAAGCCTCTCGTGTAAACTCAGAAGCCTCATGCCCCAAAAAGAAACGAAACACCAGAGGGTCCACTGCAACTAGTAAAGGTCTTAGTGGGAGGAATTCCCTCTCCCCTACCAGGCATCTGGAGTGTGCCTGACGATCACTGTCACAAAACCAGTGGCAGCCTGAAGGGAGTTGGTGAGCCGGGGTCAGGGGAGGATTACTTACATCAGATCAGTGGTGAGTGCAGAAAGCTGGCGTCTGAAAAGAGCGGACTAGGGCAGAGTGTCTCGGCAGAGTGGGGGACGGGGCTCTTGTTGGAAAGAGCTCACCTGTATCCTCTCACGGGGCACCAGAATGAAAGAACTCCCCATGCAAAGACACTTCACCAGAAAATTCCAATTTTATTGCAAAAAGCTGTGTGTATATATATAACTAAGGGGGAGATGGAAGGGCTTAGATAAATGGCAGGCAACCCATTTATTGGCAAGTTCTTTCAGATATCACCTCCGGAGCCCAGGAATTTGTTCTCATTGGGGCTAAGGTTCTCCGCCAGCGAGATTTGAAATTGGAGGGGGCGGGAGAGTTCACACGGGCGGGAACTTTTCACGCCACTGCAGGAAAGAAGAAGGTAGGAAGAAAAAGTCCTTAGGCGCCATGTTGGGAATTTTCTCTGGGTTATGGCTGCCGTGTATACTTTTCCCAACAATGAATATACCAGACAGTGCCTTGATTGACTGGTTTTCATAAAAATGGTTTTTAACAGAGATGCCAGAAAGTTGCATCCTGCTGAGTAGTGGGCCTAGAGCAATGGTGGGCAGGTGTGTGATAAAACATCTGTGGGGTGGCCATGTGGATCTGCCATTGGCTTCCAAATGGCTTGTGACTGACATGGTGAAGCCAGCAGACCCTTATATGTAAAGGCATCTTGATATATGGAGAAGTTTCAGGACATTGTTCAGAATCAGGTTGCTATAGTCAAGGAGGCAAGCTATGTGGGATAGAAGTCTTGTTCTTTTATTCTCCTGCAGACCCTGACCCACCACACGTTACAGAACTCCCTCCTGCACTGTGTCCCAGTTGAAAACCTTGCATATCATGAAGCAAATACAAAACTCCCAGTGCAACAGCAAGAAACACCATGAAAATGGAGGATGACCATATGGTTTCACAGTCCACATGGTAGACGTTTAGCCCCCAGTGGCCACAGTTTACCTAAAAAGAGAGAATTCAGCACTGCTGACTCATGTTCATTGAAAAAGAAGAAACCATGTCCTCCAGGTCTCATAGATTCAGTCAGAGCTTTGATGGTCTCACTAGAAAGGAAGCTAAAGCTCCTGACAACAACATATGTTTCAAGTGCCCAACCTCACAGGCAGATTCTCAAGAATTCTCTAGGCCAGTAGAATTCCATGTTTGTGGAGTGTTTACCCTGTCCTTTACTTTTGGAAACTCCTCTACCACTTCCAAGGTTTTGAACTCCTGAGCATATTCCATTCCAGATATGTATTCACAGATTTTCTAACTCTTCTCTTCTAATTGTGTCTTACTTAGGGCAAAGGTATTCTCAAGGCATTGTTCTGGATGAGAGTGGGAAGATTTTTGTGTAGCACATATTTACAAACACATTGGATTCATTTTCAAATTTTCCATTCGAAATACTGAACCCCTGATACTAACCTATACCGTATTAGACTCTGACTACAAATCCTAATATGATGGAGAAAAATAACCCAAATAGAATAGAAATACAAGCAGTTCACAGGAGGCACGGTGTATATTTGGTTTTGCCTTTTGCATGATATAGGTTAGGAGTTATAAATCTTGTCAATTTTTTGTTGAAATAGTTCTCCATGTGTTTGGACAGTTAACAAATATGTGAATTTCTGTTTCCCTTTCTCTGTAGGCTATTCAGCACATGTATTTTCATATGCACATATAGAATCTTACCTGGTATCACACGTACATTCCTGTGAGGTGGCTAACTTGGCAGATACAAAGTGTGAGAAGAGATCACTCCTCCTAAACGCTTTTGGAACTGAAAATTCGAACTGTGAGTGAGCTTCCTAGTTGAACAACATTATACATAAATCCATGTTCAGTAAAATTAATATTTTTGGATCTGTAGATGATATATATTTCACGATGAATTTTGATTGGCATATATATTGCTACTTTTTAATGTCTTTGTTTGTGTTTTGTATATATATATACTCTCCAGATTTTTTAAAATATGAAATATATGCATCTTATTATTCACTCCCTACATTTATTCATGTTCATGTATGTGGATTTAAAGTAAACTTTTCACAAGATTATTCTCAAAAGTATTCATTCACCTGAAATACATATTTTTTTTCCTAGTTCTGAAAACTAACTTCAGTGACTGTTGCATACAAATCCTAATAGTTCTCCAGTAACTGATCCAGTTTAACATTAATGCAAGTAGATTCCTATGGGACATGATGTATATTTTGATGTTAGTTTTTATTCAACACTGGTTCATTACTATTTCTTCAATTTATGCACATCATAGTATATATATTTCATCCAGAAGTTAGTAAATTTGTACGCATTTGTTTCGCTTTCAATCACTTCCTGCTTCAGAACACATGTATTCCTCCATGTTTCTTGACTGGTCTTTTCATGAGACTTCTTCCCAAACACATTATTTTTGATTTCCATAATCACTTTTGAAGCAAAACTCACACACTCTTCATGATAAACCATAACCCTAATATTACTATTAGATGTATAACTCGTTGGAATGAATGTATGTATATCAATATATGATTTCCTGTATTTTTTCAGATATCAATTCGATCCATTATTTAAAGTTGGAACTAGTTATATTATTTATTCACAGTATGGTCTACTCATGAATTATCTCTATATTCATAGACACAGAGTACACCTATTTGTACACCCAATACTAATTTTATGTCTTCAAAATATTGCTGCAAGAAATGGTGGAAGAAATACTCATGTCTCCTGATCTATATATTCATTTTATCAAAGTAATATTTTGGACACAAAAAGCAAAGGTCATACTTATGATTGTACCAATGTAAAAGTCATTCTAGCATTGGAGGAAGAGACAACCAAGAGACTGTCTCATGCAACAGCAAAGGGCTTATTCGGGGTCCAGAATGCTGGGGCTCAGACCTAATTTGAATAGAGCCTAGAGCCCTTAGAACATCTTAAGCAGAGCTTACATACTTAACTTGGAGAGGGAAGGGAAGGAAGTTTATTGGTGGTTCAGGGCGAATGGACGATTTGTGTGCAACTGAGTGAGGGATTACATTCTGCAGTTTGGCATTTGGGGACAGCACATTCTGGGAACAAGATTACCAAACAATTCTCAAGATTTCAATAGTGTTTTGTTAAGAATACAGAAAAACAGGAAGTGACAAATACCTATTTTATTAATCTTTCATTCCCCACTTCTTCTTCTGGTTACGTTTAATCATAAAAGTGATCATTGAGGGGTGTCACATTTTATGTCTGCTAGTGGGGTATATTGTTGTCTGATTACCAAAATTTAACTTGTCCAATTTGAGCTTGAAGAAATGAAACTACACGGTGGAGCAAACAGGGTCTAGAGTTAGCAATAATATGATGATTATTAATGGACCGGCCAAAGCTGATAAAAGCATAGTTTACCAGGGGGACTGTGTGAACGAAGACTGTAACCACCCTTTTGGGGCCTCTCTCTCTCGTTGATGCGCTTTAAGATGTCTTCTCAATTTACTCACAGATAATTTTACAACCAGTATGATCGGAATAAAAACAACATTCTTCCCTCAATACAGCACAATGGCCCCCTTTTCTCATGAAGAGGAGGTCCAACCCTCGCCTTTTCTGTAAAACAACTTCAGAGAGAGATTTTAAAGATTCCTGTAAGGCTGTGATGGAGGTTTAATATCTTAAAGCTTTGTTCTACTGCTGCTTCTAATTGGGTCATTTGTTGTGTTCCATGGACTACGGCAGTGGTTCCTGTGCCCAGCCCTGCAGCAACTTCTATTCCTAATAGGATGGCTAAAGTGAGGAATACAGATTCCTGGCAGAACCGGGTTGTATGCCCCCCGCTATTTGATCTTAATGAACCTGCATCATGATAGAGCACTCTGGGAAACATCTGCACCATTACATAATTAATTGCACCAGTTGACAATTTTATGAAAACATAAAAAATGTTTAAGTATATAGAATAATACTCTTGTTGGTATGGACAGGGCAAGGCACCTAAGATAGCACCGAAAACAGAGAAACAGTCCTATTTGGTTGCAACCGGATATAGAGGGCATTGCTTCTGTTGTAATCAATTAATCCCTTGAACCCCAAGTTTAGGTAGTTTTAGAATTTTGTCCCCAATATGTAATGGAAGGGGCTCAGAAGTTCACAGTCTGCAGAAGTCCACAAAAAGCAGTTTTTGTTTCTTTTTTTTTTTTTCCTCTGTTCTGGGCAAGTTAACTTTTTAAGGACACCTAGGAGAGGGAGAGCTTTTTTCTTCTCTTTTTTGTTTTCTCCCTGCCAGCTGTTACCATGGGGTCCAGTTGGTAACTTCTTTATCTTACAAATGTAGCCATCCCTGTGAAGCCCCAGCTCAAGGCCAGAGGCCTTGTTCACATATTTTGTGAAAAATTAGTAAGGGGCTGTCTAGCTTAGGAGTGCTGATTTTTCCAGCCAGTTGCCAAGTAGAACAGGCAACATGAAAAGAGGAAGTTTGTCTACATTGAACTCTTTTATAGGGACTCTTTTGCTGAAAGTCCTAAAGTCAGCCTTGGTGAAGAATTTGGAGAAGGTCAGTTAAGACTTTTTTGTGGGCCTTTTACAGAGGGGAAAGATGGGGAAGGCGGGGGGGAGAGCAGCTACATGGATCTGTGTATGAGAAAGGAGAGATGTAAAAGAATAATGAGAAAGGGGTTTGGGATTTTCCTAGCAACAAAATCGTGAGCAGTAGAACAGGTAGAGCAGAGGGGAAGACGGGAGTGAGTATCCCAAAAAGTCTCTGAGGGACTTTAAATTCTTAGTAACCTGTTTTCAGTGATGACAAAGCAACTTTAAAAGCCATTTTTATTACATCTTGGATAGGGTTCTGAGGGCTCTCCTCAGCTGGTTTGAGCTTTGGTATAGCTGGTAAGAGGACCTGGTGGGACCCGGTGTGGGCACTGACAGAAGAAGAGAGGAGTGAGTTGGTGGAGGGGTGCCTCACTACCTGCTACCTCAGCAAGGGGGCAATTGTCTGAGAACCGAGGTTTGGGTTTTGATCTAGAAATTGGAGGGGAGAAATCAGGTTGCTGAGGTGGGAGTGACAGCAGAGATTCTGGAGCAGAAGGCAGAGGGTGAGGATCTATTGGAGAAGCATAGATCAGGATGTGAGAGAAGGAGGGAATTGGCCTGCCCATAGGGGAATCTCCTTTCACCCTTTTGAGCACTTGCAGAAGTTAAAAAGGTCACACAGAATTTGAGGATCTAGAAACCCATCTGGGGGCCATCAGTTTTGATTGTCTAATTGGTAATATGGTCAATGCTGTGTACTGAATTTGATGAGGAGTTTGGATTCCACCAGGCAGCCCCTGTATGCTCACATCCCCATGACTTACAGAAGAAGTCGGCTTTTGCCCCACACAGCCATGGCTGTTTGTGGTTTTGATAGTCCGCCGGGAAAACATAGTAATCTAGGCTAGCCAACCTGCATCTGGCTCGTGTGTCCCTACATCCATAATGTTTGTTTCCATTATCTATGGTACAGAAGGCATTTAACAGAATTTTAGTGGGATCCTCTTCTTCAGGGATATCCCAATAGGAACGACCTATAACCAGCTGACACATATCTGGGTGGAGAGATGGCCACCAGTCCCTAAGGGGGCTGTATGCGAGATAGATCATACTTCTTGTCTAGTAGGATTTGTGATTAGCCATCGCTGCTGTACGGGCTGATGAGCATTAGGACTACTTGTGGCCAAGGGGAGAATCTATAGCCTTATCCACCTGGTGAATACACCATTTGAAAGGGTTACCACTCTTTTCCAGTATCCAGCCAGAGTCTGGAGAGGGCGCAGGCTTGAGATGAGAGGCATGGATCCAGCAAGTGATTCCGTCTACATATACCACTGTAGGTGTTATAAGTAGCACCTGGTATGGTCCTTTTCAGCCGGGTTCCAGGGATGACACCTGATGTTGTCTTATGTAGACGAAGTCTCTTACTTGATATCCATGTGGAGGCCCCTCGTCCCCAGGGTGGTAGGCAGTGGCCAGCTGTTTCCACAGGTATCGCTGAGTTCTTTCAAGAGCTTTTAGTCTGTCAAGCAAGTATTTTTTGCATGAAACACTGCATAAGGCAGGAACATACTCTAATCTTTTATGCCGGTCTCTAAGCTTAATTTCGTTTAGGTCTCTTTAATGGTTCTATTTTTTTTTTTTTCCTGTCCTGAGCTCTGGGGTCTATATGCACAATGTAACTTCCAATTAATCCCCAGGGTCCTGGCTAAGCTCTGACTCACCTGGGCCATGAACACCGTTCAATTAACAGACCCTATTACCTTAGGCAGGCCGTGTCTTAGAAAAATATCTTTCAGGATGTACTTGACCACCGTTTCAGCGGTTTTTTTTTTTTTTTTTCTTTTTTTTGTGAGAAAGGATTCAATCCATCCTGAAATTGTATTTACAAAGACTAAGAGATATTTAAGTCCATACCTTGCTGGCTTAATTTCAGTGAAGTCCACTTTCCAGAATTGTCCTGGTCTGGTTCCTCGTAGGTGCTTTCCTGCAGGAAGCTTGGAAGTGTAAGCCTTAACCAATTGACAGAACCGACAGGCTTTTGTGAGTTATTTCCTTTCACTGTGATTGAGTTAGTCGAAATCTCTGTTCCTGATCCTTCAGGAATGCCTGCAGTTTCTTTGAACCAAGGTGAGTAAGTTGATGTACATTTTTAATGTAGTGTAGGGCTTTCTGAAATTGCAGGCTGGGCTCAGTGAAGTTGAGGAGTTCAGTGTCAGTGTTTTAAATGTTATAAAAAGCTTGCTGGTGCTAAAGGGTCCATTGGAATTGGGCATCCTCATTTAACAGAGGGTATAAAGGAGCCGCAAAGAACACAAACCCAGGTATCCATAACCTGCAAAAGCCAGCAGTCCCAAGAAACTCTCTGTGTTGTCCCCTGTTAGATGGCAGTGGTATCTGCACAACAGTTTGTTTTCTGGGCTCAGTGAGGCATCATTTACCGCCTCTAATGGAATACCCCAGGAAGATTACTTCTTGCTGGCAAATTTGGGCCTTTTTGGCCGAAGGTCTATACCCAAGTTCAGCAATTTCAGATAATTGTGCTTGGGTCCCAGACTCACAGTTTTACTTGGTGTTGGCAGCCAGTAGCAGGACATCCACATATTGAAGCAGAGTGACTTTGGGGTGCGTAGTTCTGAAGTTGTTGAGATTTCTGTGGAGGGCTGAATCAAAGAGAGTGGGGGAATTTTTGAACCCCTGTGGGTGTTTAGTCCAAGTTAGTTGACCAGACGTTCCAGTTTCTGGGTCTACCCAGTCGAAAGCAAACAGAAACTGACTATCTTTATGCAGAGTCAAGCAAAAGAAAGCATCTTTTAATTCCAGAAGAGTATACCATTTTCACTCAGCTACAGCAAACGGTTTATTGGGGGTCCAGCATGCTGGGGCTAAGAGCTCACATGACAAGAGTAGAGAGCCCTGAGAACAGCTTAAAGAGAGCTTATATACTTTTCTTGGAGAGGACATGGAAGGAAATTTTTGATGGGTCAGGGCGAGTGGGTGGTTTGCATGCAACCAGGTGAGGGAGTACATTCTGCAGTTTGGCAGTTGGGGACAGCACATTCTGGGAACAAAATTAGCAAACAGTTCTCAAGATTTCAACAGTGTTTTGTTAAGCATACAGAAAAACAGGAAGTGACAAGTACCTATTGTATTAACCTTTCACCAAAGCAAAATGCAAAGTGAGCATGGAATACTAAAATCAACCATGTCCAGATTGCCTAATGCTCTGAAATGTCAATCCTATTGGTGTCTACATATTTGTTTCTTCCTAAGATTATACATTCAACTTCAACCATGTTGAAAATGTCTAATCCTATCACTCACCTTATACTTTGCCTGATTTTCTAATGTCTCTATTGATATCTTTTTCCTACATATTTTCTCCAGTTCATCATTGTGAATGACTTTTCACATGTGCTAATATTTACATTCACTCTCTAAACGAAACAATATTGCTAATGAACTTTTGGTCCGATTCCTATACTCACCCTTTTTACTAAACCTACCGACTATCTTTCTAATCCTACGGACTATTCATTTTTGACTGGATGTTCTCTTCTACATTCAATCATCCAAGGTACAAGGTCCTATGCCATTGCATATCGATTTATCTGAGACATCTGTGCAGAACATAATTCAAAGCTAAGTATCCCACTAAAGGGCCCAATGCCCTTCAGGGCTTCAAATCGTACCTAGATTTTCTGGTTTCATACTTATATTTCACCGATATATTCTTGTGAATATTGCAGGTTCCCAATACCATTATTCATTCCGCAGAATGATGCCTAACCCAAATAGAATATGTTATTAACCCTAACCATACACTGTTCTCTCAATCTAACTTTACAGAAGAGCATAGACAGAGTTGGTCTTACAATACAGGCATGTAGGTGATCTTCCAATTGCTGAGAACCTCAAAGGTTGATGCAGAAATGATCCCAGGAGAAGATGTAGGCAGATATAAAGGACCTGAGAGAGCAAAAGTCATCTTCCATTGCAAACAACCTGGTCAGGATGAAACGATGTGTCTGAATCAGCCTCTCTCTTCTTAATATAAAGAAGATGGACCAAACCAGCCCTGTGTGGAGAGCTTCTCCTCGGTCCCTATGGTTTATATACCATTCTAACTTGTGAAAGTGCCACAGGAAGTAGGGGCAGCCACTATCTCAAGGAACCCTTGGAAGCCACTGTTAGTACAAAGTGGTTGCCAAGGCAGTGACCTCATTCCGTTCCTGAAGGAATTGACCTAAGTCACATCTTTGGTGATGGAACTCCCTGAACTTGTTATCCAGGAAGCCAGGCACACAGAGCCAGTCCCAGTCCCAGTCCCAGTTGGCTCACTTGTTTGGATTTACCAAGGACAGAGTCTGTCTTTCTTGATACCTAATGATTTGAGGATGGCCAAATGCAAGTAGAGCTCTGAAGACGGGCCTTTCCAGAGAAAGCAGGTAGTGGTCAGCCCAGGCTCCTGACAACTTCACAGAGTTGGACAAGGAGACCGGATCTGAGACAGGACAGGCCATTTCGGGGGAACATAGTATGGTCCACCAGTCAGAGGACACTCTGGAAAGTCACAGACTCACTTGGGGGAAGAAGGGGCCTTTGTGAATGTGGGTGTGAGTTTGTGGATTTGTCTCATGTTCTCACAATAGGTAGGAAAGTCAGTATGTTTGGTTAGGAGGGGACTGTTTCTAGAAAGTCGTTTGACAAGGTGAGTGTTTCTATGTCTGTGTATCTCACTGTGTCCGTGGTTGAAAACATTAGAAATAAGAATTCATCAATGGATGTGTCCTGTCTAGTAGAAAGCTTCCCAGCATTCATCCTGCCCATTTCAGGAATGGATTGCAGGTTTCATTATTGATGGGCAACACCTACTATCTTCCCAAAATCCTGTTTTCTTCCTGAATTCTGGCCACTCTCCAGAATAGGCTCATGGTTTTGTGTCCAAGATATGTACGACCTCCAAGCTCTGTGACATGGCCATGTACTGGATAGCTGAAGGGAATGCGAGAATCTCAGAAAACTCAGATATCAGTGTGACCAGGAAAGTCTCAGTGGAGAAACCCTGCTTTGGGCCTTTTGCTAACCTATTTGCCTGTTGCCATGAATATCAGGAAGGTCTTTGCCTCAGGCCAGCCCTTTGTGAATCCTGAAGAAAACTGTTTTCAAATGGTAATTAATGGGCATCACCTGTGGCTCTTTGCTTAAATGCTTTGTAAAGGGATGTGTCTGAATCTGCCTCTTTGCCCTGTGTGAGGTAGTGGCTTAGATTCTCAGCACCAGTTGGATCTAAAGAAAAATCCAATGTGTGCATCCAAAACCAAAATGCAAAAAAGATCAGTCATGGTGCATGAAGTCTCTCACCTTCCTCTTTTAGGTTCCTGACCTCCATCAAGTGAGAATAGGGATCCTTTGGGACAAATGAGTTCTTTCAAGCCCTGCAGAGATGATTGGGTTTTCTCATGACTCCAAATCACATGAAGAAACTATACCTGACAGTCAGTAGGCCTCAAATTGGAGAAGCAGAGCAGTATTAACGGCAGACCTATGTGATCAATCCTGGTTCACAGAAAGGGTGTCCAGGCTACCCTGTGGTTAGGCAAATGAAGGGAAAGAGACCTTATTTTGGAAACTCTCTTAGGCTGTGACATTCATGGAAACATCCAGACAGAGGTTATGATGAATGTATATATGGAAGAAGATGAGGGGCTTGGGGGAGTGTTTTGGTTTTAATTGTGGTCATTTGTGTGGAGTTTGGAAGAGATGACTGGGTCCACCTGGGCTTGAACTCTGATGTGATTCCCCTCAGAGACTGAGTTCTGTAACTGACCTCAGAGAAGTAATTGCGTTGGAATGGGATATGTCTTAATCAGCCTCTTGGCCCTGTGTGAGGCTGTGGCTTTGATTACCAGCACCGTAAGGATCTAAAAAAAGATACCATGTCTGCTTCCAAAACCAAAATGACCAAAATTGCAGTCATTGTTGATGAAGTCTCTCGCCTTCCTTTGTAAGGTTCTGAAAGAATAAAAGAAATTGAAATTGAAACGTAAAGAACCAGGTTCTGTAAAGTATCCAGGCTGCACTCAGAGCCTGAAATTCCTGTGGCAGTTAAGACAATTCCTGGAACTGCCCTTTAGATGTGTGTTGAAATCTTCCCTGACCACCTAGTTACTTAACAACCTCTTCTCAAAAACCGTGCAGCTCAGCACATATACATCTCAGGGCTTCAACCAATCATTTTAAATGTATACCCCTTCTCAGGGCTAACCAATAACACCCTGCCTGAACTATTCCCACCAATGAATGTGCAAATCATGTTTTAGAGTTGTTATTTGATTTTCCCACGGTATACGGTGATTTGCTAAAGGAAGCTATGATGTATGTTAAGTCCCTGCCCTCTCTAAAGAATGTATATAAAATCTGCTCATGTTGTTCTCGGGGCTCTTTGTTCATTGCTCCTCTGAAGTGAGCTCTGAGCCCCAGCATGCTGGACCCCCAATAAAACCTTTGCTGTTTCATGAGAAATTCTCTTGGTGGTCTTTTCATCTGGAGGCCCTAGCTGAGAAATCCAGCAGTGACGAAAAAAAGACCCCAACGGACTCCTTTCAGAGTAAGTAAGGTGCCTCTTTCTGGTTTCAGGTTTCAGGTTAGGGCTTGGCAAAATGGCTGTCGGTGAAGAACATTAGCTCTCTGGGACGGTGGCTGACAGATGTGTCACAGAGCCACAGGCCACGTACCTGGGGGACACTCCAGAGGACTCGGGAAATAGAGGATTAGTAGTTTCCTCAACTCGGTTATTTTTTGCTTCACGATTCGGTTTTCCAGCCCATCAGGTTTTGCTGGCTACTCAGTTTTGTTCATTGTCAGGAACTCATGTTGAGTTTACTGTCTGTCTTTATTGTCTAACCCATCATGTTTTGCCAGTTACTCAGTTCTAATCTTTGTCTTGGACTCATGTTAAACGTTTACTGTTTGTCTTTGTCTGTGTCATGTTTGTGTATTCACTGTCCCTGTTTGAGTAACTCCCATTATGGGACATTATGGGACAAAGCACTTCCATGCCTCTGTCCCTTAACCTTGATCATTGGACTGATGTCCGCTCAAGTACCAAGAATCTTTCTTTTTCAGTAAAATGCCGGACCTGGCAGACTCTCTGTGCTTCAGAATGGCCCATCCTAGGATTCGGATGGCCCCCAGAAGAATCCTTCCACTTCCCTCTAATCCGAAAAGTCAGAGATATTGTCTTTCACCGGGTCCACGTGGCCACCCAGATCAACAGCCATATACCCCTTGCCCCACGATCCTATCATTCCAACATTCTGCTCCTCCCCCTCTTCCCTCCATTCTGAGTCACAAGACTGGACACTCCTCTCTCTCCTTATCCTCTACCCTCGCTCCCCAACCCACAACATGTTCCAGATGATCCTCCCGCCGCTGACTCAGCCTCTCCGCCGCTAGAGGCAATTGGGCCAGACCCAAGCCCTCCAGGGGACTTCCCCGCAGCAGCAGCAGCCCTGCTCCCCTGAAGGAAGCTGGGCCACCTAAAAAAACCCGCAGGAGATGGATAATAGAAAACTCGGAAGCCCCTGTGATGCTCCCTCTCCATCCCTACGGGCCCATGAACCGACCCAACTGGGACCCCAACACCTTTAAATGTAGGTAGCATCTGTCCACTTATCGCCGTTCTCTAATAGTGGGTCTCTGAGCGGCCGCCAGAGGGCCGACTAATTTGTCCAAGGTAAGAGAGATTATCCAAGGGCCTAATGAGTCTCCTTCTATGTTTCTGGAGAGAATTATGGAAGCCTAAAGGAAATATACTCCTTTTGATCCTCAGGCAGAAGACCAAAAGGCATCTGTTGCAATGGCCTTTATCGAGCAGACTGCCCTAGATATTAAGAGAAAGTTACAACGTCTAGATGGATTATAAGATATGACCTTAAGAGATTTAGTCAGAGAAGCTGAGAAAGCATATTATAAGAGAGAAACTGAGGAGGAAAGGGAATAGAGGAGAGAGAGAAGGAAAGGGAACAAAAGAAAGAGGAAAGAAGCAAATGGCAGAGTAAAGCATTGCCTAAGGTTCGGGTCACAGCAGCAAATAGGCCAGAAGTTAAAAAGCAGGGATACATAAAGGGTTACCTGGGCCCACGCCAAAGGCTGCCCCTGGCCTCAAATCAATGTGCCCACTGTAATAAAAAAGAACACTGGGCCAAAGAGTGCCCCCAAAAGAAGCAGCCACGCCAGCCCGCCGTGCTGACTCTAGAAGAGGACTAGAAAATTCGGGGCTCAGATCCCCTTCCCCAGCTCATAGTAACATTTGAAGTTGAGGGGAACACAGTGAACTTTGAAGTGATTACAGGAGCAGTATACTCAGCCTTTAAGACTTCACTGGCCCCCCTATCAATTAAATGGTCCCTAGTTCAAGGGGCTAATGGCAGTAGATATCGGGCTTGGACAACTAAGATGAACATGGACCTCGGAAAGGGAAAAGTCCACCACTGTTTCCTAGTAATTCCAGAATGCCCGGCCCCATTGATGGGCAGGAATCTGCTTACCAAACTCCGGACTAGAATAACCTTTAAACCTAATGGTCCCCAAGTGGAGGTTCTATAGCGTTCAGTATAAACTCCCATAGTCACATCTTTGACTATGTCCGTAGAAGATGAACATCAACTCTTTGCGCCCCATAGGACTAATCAAACAGGCAAACTACCCCATAAATGGATAAAAGATTATCCTAATGCCTGGGCAGAAACTGCTGGGTTAGGTCTAGCCATCAACAACCTCCAATAGTAGTAGAATTAAAAGCCTCTTCGTCTCCAATTAGTGTTAAACAATATCCTCTAAGCAAAGAAGCTAAGGATGGGATAAGGCCCCATATTCATAAATACCTGGCTCTTGGGGTCCTAAGGCCCTGTCAATCAGCCTGGAACACCCCCCGGTACCAGTAAGAAAGCCAGGAACTGGGGACTACCGTCCTGTTCAAGACCTAAGAGAGATCAACAACAGAGTGCAGGACATTCACCCCACAGTACCCAATCCATATAATTTGCTTAGCACTCTGAATCTGTAGCGGAAATGGTACACTGTGCTGGACTTAAAAGATGCTTACTTCTGCTCGCCTATACATAAGTACTGTTAGTTGCTGTTAGCTTTAGAGTGGATAGACCCAGAACCTGGAACATCTGGCCAACTAACCTGGACTAGACTCCCACAGGGGTTCAAAAAATCCCCCACTCTCTTTGATGAAGCCCTCCACAGAGACATCAATGACTTCAAAACTGCACACCCCGAAGTCACCCTACTCCAATAGTGGATGATCTTCTACTGGCAGCCGACACCAAGGAGACCTATGAGTCTGGGACCCAAGCACTATTATTCGAGCTTGCTCGGCTTGGATATAAGGCTTCTGCCAAAAGGCCCAAATTTGTCAGCAAGAAGTAATCTTCCTGGGTTATTCTCTCAGGGGTGGCAAACGATGGCTCCCTGAGCCCAGAAAAAAAACTGTTGTGCAGATACTGCCCCAATCTAATAAGAGAAAACTCAGAGAGTTTCTTGGGACTGCCAGCTTTTGCAGGTTATGGACTCCTGGGTTAACATCTTTGGCTGCCCCTTTATACCCGCTGATAAAGGGGGATGTCCACTTCCAATGGACCCCTGAGCACCAACAAGCTTTTGATAATGTCAAAAAAAGATGCTGCTATCTGCTCCGGCCTTAGCACTCCCAGATGTAGAAAACCCTTCACTCTCTACATCGAGGAAAAGAAAGGAATAGCACGGGGAGTGCTCACTCAGTCTTTTGGACCTTGGAAAAAGCCGGTAGCGTATTTATCCAAAAAACTGGACCCAGTGGCTAGCGGGTGGCCCCATTGCTTAAGTGCTATAGCAGCGGCAGCCCTTCTAATAAAAGATGCTCATTAATTAACGTTGGGACAGAAGCTAACCATTATATCCCCCCATGCCCTGGAGAGCATGATCTGTTAGCCTCCAGAGAGGTGGCTATCAAACTCCAGAATAAACCACTACCAGAGCCTCTTGCTTGACAAAGACAGAATAACGCTGGGACCCCCTGCTCCACTCAACCCATCTACACTGCTGCCAGAAGAATCATCAGGACCCATCACTTATGAGTGTCAACACATACTGGCAAGGAAACCAGTATACAACAAGACTTGAAGGATCAGCCACTGCCTCGCCCTGAAGTCGTATGGTTTACGGATGGCAGCAGCTTCCTCCAAGATGGTAAGCAGCGGGCTGGAGCAGCAGCAGTTAGCAAAACTAATTTCATCTGATACTCTGGTCTCCCAGAAGGGACATCAGTCCAAAAAGCAGAACTGATTGCCCTTATGAAAGCATTGGAACTAGCAACAGGCAAAAGGGCCACCATATAAACTGTTAGCCACGATGCATTTGCCACTGTTCATATGCACGAGACTATTTACCAACAATGGGGGCTATTAACCTCTGCCGGGAAAGAAATAAAGAATAAAGATGAGATCCTCCACCTTCGCTCAGCAGTTCAGGGCCATAAGAAACTAGCTATAGTGCACTGTCCAGGGCACCAGAAGAGAAACAATCCCGTGGCAGTTGGAAACAGAAGGGCAGATGAGGAAGCTTAATTGGCAGCCCTAAACGGAGTGACTCTGTTAACTTTTTTCACACCGGGGGGAACAAAAATCAGGAGACTTGGCCGCCCCGGAACATTCAGGCAACTTATCATCTGAGGAGACAGATAGAGAACTCTGGGACCCTACAGAGCCAAGTTTACAATTTCAAAAAGCCCACCTTTATGTCAAAGATGTACACCAGCTCAACCACTTAGGCTCAAAGAAGTTATAAGCACTCTTAAAGGACCGAATAAAGGACTGATTATTGACTGACTCACAGAGGAAAAAAATAGCTGAGCTGGTGACTAGAGCTTTTCAAGTCTTCCAATTACTTAATACTTTCCCATCCAAGAGTCCTGCAGGGATGCGCATACGAGGAACCAGACCAGGACAATTCTGGGAAGTGGACTTTACTCAAATTAAGCCAGCAAGGTATGGACTTAAATATCTCCTAGTCTTTGTAGATACTTTTTCAGGATGGGTCGAAGCCTTCCCCATGAAGAAAGAAACAGCTCAGATGGTGGTCAAAAAGATCCTAGAAGACAGTTTTCCAAGGTTCGGCCTGCCTAAGGTAATAGGGTCTGATAACGGACCGGCATCCATGGCCAAGGTAAGTCAGGGATTTTCCAGGACCCTGGGGATTAATTGGAAGTTATATTGTGCTTATAGACCCCAGAGCTCAGGGCATATAGAAATAATGAATAGAACCATCAAAGAGACTTAACGAAATTAATCTTGGAGACTGGCATAAAAAATTGGACTATGCTCCTCCCTCATGCACTTTTTCGTGCAAGAAATACCCCTCCGCCTCTTTGTGTAACCTCACCCTTTATGAAATTTTCTACGGTGCCCCTCCTCCATTAAGGGACCTAACCCCAACTCTGAGATTAATGATTCCTTCAACACCCCCTTGCTAGACAGAATTAAAGCCCTTGAACAAACCCAGCACCCAGCGATACCTGTGAAAACAGTTGGCCACTGCTTATCATCCTGGAGACGAGGAAACTCCACATTGATATCAAGTGGGAGACTTCGTCTACATGAGACAGTGTCAGGTGTCATCCCTGGAACCCTGCTGGAAAGGACCATACCAGGTGCTGCTTATAACACCTACAGTGGTGAAAGTGGATGGGATCACTTCCTGGATCCATACCTCCCATCTCAATCCTGCGCCCTCTCCAGACTCTGGCTGGAAACTGGAACAGACTGGTAACCCTCTCAAGTTGCATGTCCGTGGTGTGGGTAGGGCTATGGATTCTTCCCCTGACCACCAGCAGTCCTAATCCCCATCAGCCTGTTCAGCAACAATGGCAAGTTTTATAAATCCTACTGGGCAAGTAGTGTGGTCTATTTCACATACAGCCCCCTTATGGACTTGGTGGCCATCTCTCCACCCGGATATTTGTCAGCTTGCCATAGGCCTCTCTGACTGGGATCTCCCTGACATAGTGGACCCCACACAGATGCCACTCAAACCCAAACCAGGGCAACATAGACCAACTTACCCCATGAATTATTGATGTCATCTCCCCCAGCTCAGGTGTAAACTAGCCAGTCTTGTGTATTAAGTGTGCCCAGCTGATTTCTGAAGTCACAAACAGGCCCAAACCTGTGGAGGACCCAGTGACTTTTATTGTAGATCTTGGGGTTGTGAACACACGGGACCTATCTTGTGAAATGCAAACTCCCCAGACAGTATGATTTGGGTAGGATGAAATGACATCTGGATTGATCCCAATAAATGTGCCGCTATCCAAGTGGTGTCAAAAACTTGCTGTGGAAAAAATAGTCTATGTTACCCCCTCAATATAACTTTCACTTCCAAAGGAAGGGGCTACCTCAGAACAACATGGCCTATGGGAAATACTTGGGGAATGCGATTCTATATTAATGGTCCTGGTTATGACTTTGGTCTCTGGTTCACCATCCAGCTTAAAAAGGAAGAAAATCCCACAGCAATAGGGCCCAATCCCCTCAAGTCAGGAATTAAGCCTCCTCAACCTCCCATGCCTAGATCTACCAAAACCCCTCTACCATCTCATACTTCGCAGTTTCCATCTTTGTCTACTTCCCCAGTCCAGAGTACAGCTGACTCCTCCCCCTGGGAACTAATTAAAGGAACCTTTATGGTACTGAACTCCACACAGTCAGAACTCCTTGCATTTCAGCCCAGGTATTTGACAGCTCTGTACATTATTGTATAATGGTGCAGATACTCCCCAGGGTGCTCTATCATGATGCAGAATCCTTTGAAGGTCTACTAGGGGGACAACCAACCCGATTTTGCCGGGAGCCAGTGTCCCTTACTCTAGCCATCCTATTGGGGCTAGGAGCTGCTGCAGGAGTGGGTACAGGAACAGCTGATATGATCCATGGGTCACCACAAATGGCCTGATTAGAAACAGCAATAAATCAAGACTTGAAGACGTTAGAGACCTCCATCACACTTTTGCAGGAATCCTTAACCTCTCTCTCTAAAGTTGTTTTACAGAACAGTCGAGGATTAGACCTCCATTTCATGAGGGAGGGGGGCCTCTGTGCTGTACTGAGAGAAAAATGCTGTTTTTATGCTGACCATACTGGAGTTGTAAAATAATCCATGAGTAAATTGAGAAAATTCCTTGTAGAGCACCAGAGAGAAAGGGAGATTCAACAAGTGTGGTTTGAGTCATGATATACCCTGTCCCCCTGGTTAACTACACTCCTATCAGCCTTAGCTGGACCCCTGATCATGCTTATGGTGTTGATAACTGTGGGACCTCGTTTGCTTAACTACATAGTTTTCTTTCTCCAGGCTCAGATTGGGCAGGTAAAACTCATGGTAATCAGACAGAAATACACTTCACTGGCAGAAATAGAATGTGAGACCCCACAATAATTATGATTCATTACTTTTAAGATTAAAAGTAGGCAGAAAAAGGAGTGAGAAATGAAAGAATTAATGAAATTGAAATTGAAACGTAAAGAAACAGGTTTTGTAAAGTTTACAAGCTGTGCTCAGAACCTGAAATTCCTGTGTCAGTGAAGACAATTCCCGGAACTGCCCGTTACATGTGTTGAAATCTTCCCTGACCACCTAGTTACTTAACAACCCCTTCCCAGAAACCGTGCGTGTAAGCACGTATACATCTCAGGGCTTCAACCAATCAGTTTAAATGTATACCCCTTCTCAGGGCTGACCAATCACCCCCTGCCCGAACTGTTCCGGCACATGAATGTGCTAATCATGTTTTACAGTTGTTATTTGATTTTCCCACAGTATATGATTGTCGCGACCCCTTGCCCGCAAGGAAGACGCAACTCAGAAATCTTCTTTCAGCAGTTTATTCAGGCCTTGATAAAAGTATCTTCTAGTGACCCCCCTCCTCCCGAGCGCCCAAGCACAGTCTAATAAAGCCTCCCACGTACCAATCTTAAGCCGCCACGTGGATCTTTCTCATAGGGTAGCAAGGGATAGCGTGCCAACTCTCCATAAAAGGAGTTGCTTACTACAGGCCACAGTGGAAGCCGGCGCCATCTTCTAATGGCGGCCACAATCTACAACAATGGCTTACCACAGTTCCCCCTTCTATTTTATAAAACAATGCAGGCGAAAGTAGAGGTCCTATCCCACTGTGCAGAAGCGGCTGCAATGTATGGTTCAGTCCTAAGGAGGCGCCTTCCCCAGACCTGACCCCATATCAGCCGACGCCTTTTTTCGTAGGGCGGGGGCGTGGGCGTCAAACCCGCATGCAATAGGACATGCTTTCCTTGAGGTCCGTTGAGGGATCACTCAAGTGCAGTGCTTTGCCTCGCATCCTGCATCTTGACGACGGCGAGAAGTAGGGCAACACAGGTAGCCTGGTAACAATAACAAATTTTTAGTTGGCAAAACAATCCCTAAGCCCCAGAGGAAAGTAAAGAGTCTGTAGCTGAGAAGAAAGACCAGTCCTAAAACCCATCTGCGTGCAATGGTAACAAGACCTGCAGAGTGCAAGGGCTATTCAGTACTGGGGGAGAATAAGAAAGAGGACATGCCAATCCCAGTGCACTGTGAAATTAACTTGGGGTGCAATGGCCATGCCCAGAAAATCACTGTTTAAGATGCGCAAGCCAGATTTGTGGAGACATGCCATTTTCCAAGGCCGCAAGAGCCTATACAATCATAGCCTTCTCCTGTGTATGGCGAGTTTTAAGGCGACAGAGAAGCTACAAACAAAGTATAATACCGAAGCAACACATTGCCCCCAAAATGCCCACTCCCACCCACTCCTTAAAGAAGGAAAAGGCAGAAGATAGCCAACTGGTGAATTGACCCAAAGTCACTGGTTCGACACGGGTACTATTCAAAACAGCAATTTGAGTTAGTTGAGATTGGAGTAAGTTTTCTGCTTCCATGGACCAGGTTCCGGATAAATATTTCCCGATGATGTGGGAGGCATTCCTGGAATCATTAAATCTGACAGAGGTTATACATAAATGTGCACGTTGATCAACACAACCTAAATATACTAGATCAGACAATTTCTCAACTTGATCTTGAAGCAGATTTATCCTTTGATTAGCAGCCAGAATCCCAGATAAAATGTGTTGATTAATTCTACTTTGAGATTTACGTATGGTGGATGTTTGTTGAATAACCTCATTAAGAGTGGCAGCAGTTTGTACTTGGCTGGCCATGGCTACTCCAGCTGTAACTGCTGCAGCAGCAGATACCGCCACAGCTGTCACTATAACTGCCATAATACCAAAATCTTTACGGGCTCTAATCAGTTCAACAATAGGAAAAGATTCCGGATCCACAGTAACTGGGATCGGGACAAAGGTTGGAATTTTCATAATCACTGCCACAGTCCAAGAGCCATTCCAACACTCAGTTAAATAACAGGTAACATTAGAACAATTAAGCATCCCCTGTGATGTATCATTAGCCAAAAGAAACAGGAACGGAGATTGGAGACAGACTGCTGCAGAGGATAACGTAGCATTACTTAATTGTGAGTTATGTGAAATATTTCCAAGTCTCTTACCTCGATCCGAGTCTTGGATACTACCAGAAACATTAAACAACCAGCTTTTGACTCCTCGTAATTGAGCCAAAGTGGAGATATCAGCTGTGGCTCCCTTTTCATTGGAAATTAACCATTGAAACCAAGACCAACCTGTTCCTATAGAGGAATTACAGTTGGAAGAATTATATAAGTATCTTTTATGAGAGGGGGAAAGAGAGAAACCCTTAGAGACCTGATGTTTCTCCCAAGAGTGATCTTGACAAGGCGTGAATGTTCGGGGGGGTATCCTGTTTGTTGATTAGCAAACTTGCCTTGTCCCAAAATCATATCCTTATCCTAGGCAGGGCGTCTCGCTGCATGATTTTGAGCAGCTTGCTCTACTGCACCCTCTAGCATAAATGCTCTCCAATCCAAAATTTCCCTGGGGAGACACAAGCGCAGACTAGATTAGCCCAATCTGAAGGAGTCATACAAAATCTAGCAAGTCCCTCCACCTGAGTAAGGGTGAAAGCGGCATCCACGCCATAAGTGCAGACAGATTCCGCCAAGGTTTTAATTATCTTAAAGTCTAAAGGCTCATGATATCTTCCCCTGTTATTGTCCTGAAATACAGGGTATGCAAGTCCCATATCTGTATTAACTGTCCTCCAAACTTGCGCATGATAAGATCTCCCGGAATTTTGGCTCCCCCCCACATACGGGGGTGGGGCAACCGGCACCATATCTTTTTCGAGATATTCTACCTCCTCCTCCTCAGAGTGTTGTTTACCAATATTGGATCCCGTCCCCTTTTTACAGTAGGCCTGCGTGCCCTGTATCCCTTGTTTCTTTTTCTTCATTTTTATCTTGTGTAGTTGTTGTAGGAATATATCAAGGTCCTCAGAACTCTCTGAGCCGCTTGTGTTCGCAGGCGTTTTTAATTCAGCCAAGTCTGGGTAGAGCCTTCTCCTATTTTTAGTTTCAGGCTCTTTTGCCTTCTCACTACTCTTACTCCCAATGCTCTCTGCCACTTCACTATGTGATCTTTCAGACTTTTCCTCATGTAGTTGCTCAAGAACAGCTTGACCCTCACTCACAGCTTCCTGGCATTTACTATCTACTATACATCCTCTAACTAACTTACAAAGTGGTATAACACCACCCTCTAAGGTGCCTTGTTCACGAGCGAAATCTAGATCTTTCCCTAATTTGTCCCAGCTAGGTATAGAAAGGCTGCCCGAAAACGCAAACCACGGTGCAGCAATATCTGTCTTCTGTAAAAATCTCTGTAAAGTACTACGTTTCACTTCTAGTCCCTTGGAACGTAACAGGCCATGTAGGACCAGGAGAAGCGGACTTGACACAACAAAAGACACACAAAAAACAAAAGTGAAAGTACACAGTGCAGCTGCAATAAAATGTAACGCTCTCTCTTGCTTTACAGAGGAGCTGCCCCGCTTTGATCGCGGATCCCACTTACCTGGGACTAATCCCCGCTTTGATAGTGGATCCCACTTACCTGGGACTAACCGGTGCACCACACCTGACTACTGAAAGTTCTGGTTCCCGGGTCTCGGCACCACTTGTCGCGACCCCTTGCCCGCAGGGAAGACGCAACTCAGAAATCTTCTTTCAGCAGTTTATTCAGGCCTTGATTAAAGTATCTTCTAGTGACCCCCCTCCTCCCGAGCGCCCAAGCACAGTATAATAAAGCCTCCCACATACCAATCTTAAGCTGCCACGTGGATCTTTCTCATAGGGTAGCAAGGGATAGCGTGCCATCTCTCCATAAAAGGAGTTGTTTACTACAGGCCACAGTGGAAGCCGGCGCCATCTTCTAATGGCAGCCACAATCTACAACAATGGCTTACCACATATGTTGATTTGCTAAAGGAGGCTATGATGTATATAAAGTCCCTGCACTCTCTAAAGATTGTATTTAATATCTTCTCAAGTTGTTCTCGGGGCTCTTTGTTCTTTGCTCCTCTGAAGTGAGCTTTGAGCCCCAGCATGCTGGACCCCAATAAACCATTTGCTGTGGCATGAGACAATAGGTTCTTGGGTTTTCTCATGTCTCCAAATCATATAAAGAATCTATACCTGACAGTCAGTAAGCCTCAAATTGGAGAAGCAGTGCAGTATTAGCGGCAGGGCTACTTGATCACTCCTGAATCAAAGGAAGGGTGTTCAGGCCACCCAATGCCCTTCTGGACTTCAAATATTACCTAGATTTCTGTTTTCATACTTATATTTCACCAGTATATTCTTGTAAATATCGCAGGTTCCCAATACCTTAATTCATTCCACAGAATGATTCCTAAACCAAATCGAACCTGTTATTACCCTTAAACATGCAATATTTCCTCAATCTAACTTAACAGAAGAACAAGGATATTGTTGGTCTTACAATACAGGAATATAGGGGATCTTCCACCTGCTGAGAACCTCAAAGTTCCATGCAGAAATGATTCCTGAAGAAGATGTAGACACCTATGAAAGACCTGAGAGAGCAAAAGTCAACTTCCATGTAAAACAACCTGGTCAAAATGAAGGGATGTGTCTAAAAGCCTCTCTCTTCTTAATGTAGATTAAATCGACCAAACCAGGCCTGTGTGGAGAGCTGTTCCCGGGTGCCTATGGTTGATATACCATTCTATCTTGTGAAAGTGTCACAGGAAGTATGGGCAGCCTCCATCTCATGGAACCCTTGGAAGCAACTGTTAGGACAAAGTGGTTGCCAACGCAGTGACCTCATTCAGTTCGTGAAGGAAGTGACCTATCACACATCCTTGGTGATGGAACTCTCTGAACTCGGGATCCAGGAAGCCAGGCACCCAGAGCCAGTCCCTGTCCCAGTTCCAGTGGTCTCACTTGTTTGGATTTACCAAGGACAGAGTCAGTCTTTCTTAGTACCTACTGAAGTGAGAATGGCCAAATGCCAGGAGAGCTCTGAAGAGGGGCCTTTTCTGAGAAAGCAGATAGTGGCTCAACCATGGCTCCTGACAACTTCACAGAGTTGGCAAAGAAGACCAGTTCTGAGATAGGACAGGCCATTTTGGTGGAACATAGTATGGCCCAAAAATCAGAGGAAACTCAGGATACTCACAGACATACTTGGGGGAAGGAGGTTCCATTGTGGGTGTCGGTGTGAGTTTGTGGTTTTGTCTCATGTTCTGAGAATAGGTAGGAAAGGCGGTTTGTTTGTTTGGACTGGAATGTTTCTAGAAAGTCGTTTGACAATGCGAGTGTTTCTATGTCTGTGTATCCCACTGAATCTGTTTTTGTAGACATTTGAAAAGCGAATGCATCAATGGTTGTGTCCTGTCTAGTAGAAAGCTTCCCCGCATTCATCTTGCCAAATTAAAGAATCAAGAGCTGCTTGCCTTATGGATGGGCAACACCTATTATCTTCCTAACTTCCTCTTTTCTTCCTGAATACTGGCCACTCTCCAGAATAGCCTCATGGTATTATTTCCAAGATATGTACCACCTCCAAGCTCTGTGACATGATCATGTACTGGATAGCTGAAGGGAATGAGAGCATCTCAGAAAACTCAGATATCAGTGCAACCACTAAAGTCTCAGTGGAGAAACACTACTTTGGACTTTTGTTCTGTTGTCCTGAATGTCAGGAAGGTGTTTGCCTCAGGCCACCCCTGTGTGAAACCTGAAGAAATCAATTTTCAAATGGAAAAGGATGGGCGTCACCTGTGGCTCTTTGCTTAATTTCTTTGGAAATGGATGTGGCTGAATCAGCCTCTTTGCCCTGTGTGAGGCAGTGGCTTAGATTCTCAGCACCTGATGGATCTAAAGAAAGTTTCCAAGTGTGCATCCAAAACCAAAATGGCCAAAAGAGCAGTCATTGTGGATGAAGTCTCTCGCCTTCCTCTGTAAGCTTCCTGACCTCCATCAAGTGAGAATAGGGATCCGTTGGGTCAAACCAGTTCTTCAAAGCTCGGCAGAGGCTAGCCAATAGGTGCTTGGGTTTTCTCAGGACACCAATTCACATAAAGAATCTATACCAGACAGTCAGTTGGCCTCAAACTGGAGAAGCAGAGCAGTATTAAAGAAGGGCTATTTGATCACTCTTGGTTCACAGGAAGGGTGTCCAGGCCACCCTGACTTTAGGCAAATGAGGGGCAAGGGAGCTTATTTTGTACACTGTCTTGGGCTGCGCCCGTCATGGAAACCTCTAGCCAGAGGTTATTCAGAGTGTCTATGTTGAAGAAGATGAGGGCCATGTGGGAGTGTTTTGGTTTTAATTGTGGTCATTTGTTGGTGGTTGGAAGAGAATCCTGGGTCCACCTGGGCTGGAATTCTGGTGTGATGCCCCTTAAAGACTGAGTTCTGGAACTGACCTCAGAGAAGTATTGCCATTAATTGTGTTGGGATTTTAGGCGGCCATGCATGAGAGTCGCCATTGGAAACTGAGATCTAAGCCTGGGGTGGCTATTCACCAAGCACTGTCAATCTCAGCCAGGACATCACATGATTTTATTATGAAAGACTTGGCAGCCATTGTTGACAGTCAAAACACACATGGACCTCACATTGTAGACCTCAATGGGCCTGACTTCATGTGGCCTTTTGGCCACACTTTGGGAAGCCTTGCCTCTGAGAATTCTCCAGAGGTTTCCTTGAAATGTGCTTCCTAAAAATTTAATGGTTCCTGAATGAATTGAAACCCACAGTTTCTCCAACTTCATCCTTGAAAAATTTCTAGATAAATACCATGAAATTTTTGAAATTTCCATGACCAGTTGGCACTGGAGAACCTTTGGATGTCCTGTTGCTGATCAAGAGTGTACCAGACAGTGCCTTCCTTGACTGGGTTTCATGAAAATGGTGTAGAACAGAGCTGCCAGTATGGTGGAGCCTGCTGAGTAGTGGGCCCAGAGCTGTGGTGTGCAGTTGTGTGATAAAACATCTGTGGTGGGGTCATGTGGATCTTACTTCGGCTTCCAAATGCTTGTGATTGACATGGTGCAGCCAGCAGACTTTTGTATATTAAGCCATCTTGTTAGATGGAGAGTTTTCAGGGCAATGTTCAGAATCAAGTTGCTACGGTCAAGGGGGCAAGCAATGTGGCATAGAAGCCTGATTGGTGCATTCTCCATCAGACCCTTACCCACCACACGTGACAGAACTCCCTCCAGCACTGTGTTCCAGTTGAACTCCTTGTATTTTGTGAAGCAAATACCAAACTCCCAGTGCAACAACAAGAAACACAACAAAATTGGAGAATGACCAAATGGCTTCACAGTCTACACGGAAAGATTCTTAGACCCCAGTGGCCACAGCTTACCCACAAAGAGAGAATTCAGCACTGCTGCCTCATGTTCATTGGAAAATAAGAAACCATGTCCTCCATGTGACATAGATGCATACACAGCTTTGATGATCTCACTACAAAGGAAGCTAAAGCTCCTGAAAACAACATATATTTCAAGTGTACAATCTCAAAGAGAGTTTCCCAGATGTCTTGAGGCCTGCACACTTCCATGTTTGTGGAGTGTTTACAGTCTCCATTACTTTTGGAAACTCCTCTACCACCTCCAGTGTTGTGAACTCCCGAGCATTTTCCATTCCAGATATGTATTCATAGATTTTCTAACTCTTCTCCTCTAATTGTATCTTACTTGGGGCGAAGGTAATGTCAAGGCATTGTTCTGGATGACAGTGGGAAGATTTTTTTGTAGCACATATTTGCATACACATTGGATTCATTTTCCAATTATTCATTCTAAATACTTAATCCCTCATAGTAACCCACTCCCTACTAGACTCTGACTACAAATCCTAATATGATGGATAAAAATAGACCAAACCAAATTGAAATACAAGCAGTTCAAAGGATGCCAGGTGTACATTTGGACGTTCCTTTTGCATTATATATGGTAGGAGTTTTAAATCTAGTGAATTTTTTGTTGAAACACTTCTCCATGTGTTTTTAAAGTTAACAAATATGTGAATTCATGTCTCCATTTCTCTGTAGCCTAATCAGCACATATATTTTTATATGCACATATAGAATCCTACCTGGTACCACACGTACATTCTTGTGAGGTGGCTGACTTGGCAGATACAAATTGTAAGAAGAGATCACTCCTGTTAAACACTGTTGGAACTGAAAATTCAACCTATGCATGAGTATCCTAGCTGAACAACATTATACATAAATTCATGTTCAGTAAAATGAATATTTTTAGATCTGTGGATCATATATATTTCATGGTGAATTTCATTTGGCTTGTATATTAATACTTTTTAATTTCTGTGTGTGTATTTTAATGTCTGTATATATATATATATATTTTTTTTCCAGAGTTTTCAAAATATGAAATAAATGTATCTTATTATGTACTCCCTAAATTCATTAATATTTAAGTGCGTATTTATAATCAACTTTTCATAAGATTATTCTAAGACATATTCATCCTCCTGAAATACGTATTTGTTTCCTAGTACTGAAAACTAAGTTCAGTGAATTGTGCATACATATCCTAATATTTTTACACTAATTGACCCAGGTTAATATAAATGCAAGTAGATTCCTATGGGATATGATGTGTATTTTGACGTTCATTTTGTTTCAACACTTGTACATTACTATTTCCTCAGTTTATGCACATCATAAGATATATATTTCATCCACAAGTTCAGAAAATTAAAGGCTTTTGTTTCACTTTCAATCACTTCCTGCTTCAGAACACATGTATTCCTCCAGGTTACATGACTGGTTTTTCATGAGACTTCTTTCCAAACACATTATTTTCGATTTCCACAATTACCTTTGAAGCAAAGCTCACACATTCTTCATGATAAACCATAACCCTAATATTACCATTAGATGTATAACTGGTTTGAATGAATGGATATATATCAATATAAGGTTTCCTGTATATTTTCAGATATCAACTCGAACCATTATTTAAGTTGGAACCAGTTATATTATTTATTTACATTATGGTCTATTCATGCATTATTTCTATATTCATAGACACAGTGTACACCTATTTGTATTCAAAATACTAATTTACACGTCTTCAAAATACTGTTCCTAGAAATGGTGAAAGAAATACTCATGTCACCTGATCTACATATACAATTTATCACAGTAATATTCTGGAAACAAAAAGCAAGTGTCACACTTATGATTGTACTAAAGCCTAAATGGAAATTGAACATGGATTACTAAAATCATGCATGTCCAGGTTGCCTATTGCTCTCAAATGTCGATCCTATTGGTGACTACATATTTGTTTCTTTCTAAGATTATATATTCAACCTCAAACCTGTTGAAAATGTCTAATCCTATTACTCACCTTATACTTTGCCTGATTTCCTAATGTCTCTATTGATATATATTTTCCCCAGTTCATCATTGTGACTGCCGCTTAACATGTGCTGATATTTACATTCACTCTCTACATGAAACCCTATTGCTAAAGACCATTTTGTCCAAATCCTATACTCACTCATCTTTCTAAAACTACCGACTATCTTTCTAATCCTACCAACTATCCCTTTTTGACTGCATGTTCTCTTTGACATTCAATCATCCAAGGTACAATGTCCTATACCATTGTATATTGATTTATCTGAGACATCTGTGCAGAAATTAATTCAAAGCTAAGTATCCCAATCAAGGGCCCAATGCCCTTCTGGGCATCAAATCTTACCTAGATTTCTGTTTTCATATTTATATTTCAACTGTATATTTTGTAAATATCGCATGTTCCCATAACCATTATTCATCCTGCAGAATTATTCCTAACCCAATCGAACATGTTGTTAACCCTAACCATACACTGTTCGCTCAATCTAACTTTACAGAAGAGCAGGGAAAGAGTTGATCTTCCAATACTGGATTGTAGGGTATCTTCCATCTGATGAGAACCTCAAAGGTCCATGCAGAAATGATACGTGGAGAAGAAGAAGGCAGCTATGAAGGACCTGAGAGAGCAAAAGTCATTTTCAATGTTAAATAACCGGGTCAGGATGAAGAGATGTATCTGAATCAGCCTTTCTCTTCTTAATGTACAGAAGATGGACCAAACCAGGCCTGTGAGAAGAGCTGTTCCCGGGTGCCTATTGTTGATATACCATTCTAACTTGTGAAACTGTCACAGGAAGTACGGGCAGTCTCCATCTACAGGGACCCTTAGAAGCAAATATCAGTACACACTTCCTTGGTGATGGAACACTCTGAACTTGGGATCCAGGAAGCCAGGCACCCAGAGTCAGTCTTAGTCCCAGTCCCAGTGGTCTCAAATGTTTGGATTTACCAAGGACAGAGTCAGTCTTTGTTGGTACCTACTGAAGTGAGAATGGCCAAATGCCAGGAGACCTCTGAAGAGGAGCCTTTTCTGAGAAATCAGGTAGTGGCTCAACCATGGCTCCTGACAACTTCACAGAGTTGGTGAAGGAGACCAGATCTGAGACAGAACAGGCCATTTTTGGGGAACATAGTATGGACCACCAGTCAGAGGACACTCAAGATATTCACCAACATACTTGGGGGAAGGAGGTGCGGTTGGGGGTGTTGGTGTGAGTTTGTGGTTTTGTCTCTTTTCTGAGAATAGGTAGGAAAGACTGTTTGTTTGTTTGGACTGGAATGTTTCTAGAAAGTCGTTTGACAACGTGAGTGTTTCTATGTCTGTGCATTCCACTGTATCTGTGGTTGTAGACATTTGAAAAGCGAATGCATCAATGGTTGTGTCCTGTCTAGTAGAAAGCTTGCCAGCATTCATCCTGCACAATTAAAGAATGGAGAGAGGCTTGCCTTATGGATGGGCAACACCTACTATCTTCCTAAGTTCTTGTTTTCTTCCTGAATACTGGCCACTCTCCAGAATAGCCTCATGGTTTGGTTTCCTAGATATGTACCACCTTCAAGATCTGTTACATGGCCATGTACTGGATAGCTGAAGAGAATAGAAGCATCTCAGAAAACTCACATATCAGTGTGACCATTAAAGTCTTAGTGGAAAAACACTGCATTGGGCCTTTTGCTTACCTATTTTTCTGTTGTCCTGAATGTCAGGAAGATCTTTGCCCCAGGCCACCCCTTTGTGAAGCCTGAAGAAAAGAGTTTTCAAATGGAAATGAATGGGCATCACCTGTGGCTCTTTGCTTAATTGCTTTGGAAAGAGATGTGGTGAATAAGCCTCTTTGCCCTATGTGAGGCAGTGGCTTAGATTCTCAGCACCTGATGGATCTAAAGAAATTTTCCCAGTTTGCATGCAAAACAAAAATGGCCAAAAGAGCAGTCATTGTGGACGAAGTCTCTCGCCTTCCTCTGTAAGCTTCTTGACCTCCATCAAGTGAGAATAGGGATCCTTTGTGTCAAATCAGTTCTTCAAAGCCCTACAGAGGCTAGCACATAAGGGCTTGGGTTTTCTCATGACACCAATTCACATAAAGAATCTATACCAGACAGTCAGTAGGCCTCAAATTAGAGAAGCAGAGCAGTATTAAGAGCAGGACTATTTGATCACTATTGGTTCACAGGAAGGGAGTCCAGGCCACCCTGACTTTAGGCAAATGAGGGGCAAGGGAGTTTATTTGGAAAACTGTCTTGGGCTGTGCCCCTCATGGAAACCTCCAGTCAGAGGCTATGAAGAGTGTCTATGTGGAAGAAGATGAGGGCCATTTGGGAGTGTTTTGGTTTTAATTGTGGTCATTTGTGTGGTGGTTGGAAGAGATGACTAGGTCCACGTGGCTTGAACTCTGGTGTGATTCCCCTTACAGACTGAGTTCAGGAACTGACCTCAGAGAAGTATTGCCATGAATTGTGTTGGGATTTTAGGAGACCACGCATGAGGGTTGCCTTTGGAAACTGAGATCAATGCCCAGGGTGGCTTTCCGCAGAGCATTGTCAATCTCTGCCAGGGCATCACATTATTTTATTCTGAAAGACTTGGCAGCCATTGTTGACAGTCAAAACACACATGGGCCTCACATTGTAGACCTCAATGGGCCTGGCTTCATGTGTCCTTTTGGCCACTCTTTGGGAAGCCTTGCCTCTGAGAGTTCTCCAGAGTTTCCTTGAAATGTGCTTCCTCAAACATTAATGGTTTCTGAATGAATTGAAACCCACAATTTCTCCAACTTCATCCTTGAAAAATGGCTAGATAAATACAATGAAATTTTTGAAATTTTCATGACCAGGTGGCACTGGACAACCTTTCAATGTCCTCTTACTGATGAAGTGTGTACCAGACAGTGCCTTGATTGACTGGGTTTCATGAAAATGATGTAGAACAGAGATGCCAGTATGTTGGAGTCTGCTGAGTAGTGGGCCCAGAGCTGTGGTGTGCAGGTGTGTGATAAAACATCTGTGGTCGGGCCATGTGTATCTGACATTGACTTCCAAATGGCTTGTGGCTGACATTGTGCAGCCAGGAATCACTTATATGTCTGATAACTCTCCATATAAGTCATCTTGTTATATGGAGATGTTTCAGGACAATGTTCAGAATCAGGTGCTATGGTCAAGGGGACAAGCTATGTGGGATAGAAGCCTGGTTGATGCATTCTCCTGCAGACCCTCATCTATTTCATGTGACAGAACTCTCTCCAGCACTGTGTCCCAGCTGAATTCCTTGTATTTTGTGAAGCAAATAACAAACTCCCAGTGCAGCAGCAAGAAACACCATGAAAAGTGGAGGATGACCAAATGGCTTCACAGTCCACACGGGGAGTCACTTAGCCTTCAGTGGCCACAGTTTACCTACAAAGAGTGAATTCAGCACTGCTGCCTCATGTCCTTTGGAAAATAAGAAACCAAGTCCTCCACGTCACATAGATGCAGATCCAGCTTTGATGGTCTCATTAGAAAGAAAGCTAAAGCTCCTGACAACAACATATATGTCAAGTGCCCATCCTCAGAGGCAGTTTCTAAGGAAGTCTTTAGGCCGGCAGAGCTGCATGTTTGATAGCGTTTACCTATTAGACCAGGATGCAAGAAAAGACCACTGACTCCAATTAAAATCAAGTTAAAGCAAGCTTATAATTTCCACTGCCCAGGTGGCCTCTCCCTCCCAAAACAGTGGGAACAAGACAGCCACCCAAATTTCCTACAGCCCAGGTTTATAACCCAGAATTTTACACTACAGGGGGGTTACAAATATCAGAACTCTGACAAGCATCACACTAATCGTAGTTTATATATATATATATATATATATATATATATATATATATATATATATATATATATATATGTATTTTTTTTTTTTTTTTGCTGGCCCCAACATCAGAATTTATGAAAACCATTAGAACCTCAGAGAGGGTCATTGTCTGGCCAGGGAAGGCCAATATTTATGAGGTGTCAATAAAGTTTCATAGAGGGCTGTTCCTGGTCAAAGTGCCAGGCATGGGTGAGTTCAAGGCCACGGGCAGGCATTCCAAGCAGGTTCAGAATTTGGTGTAATTTATAGTTAAGCCAAAATTTTCTTTTCATGGTTTTGTGGCAAGATGGATCCAAATTTTAATAAAAGATCAGGTTGGGTATATCATTCCCCCCTTTTCTAATGTGTCCCTTTCAAATCTTTGATAGGGTAGGGGAAGAGCACTGAGGGAATTTTAATACCTCACGTAACAGTCTCCATATTTTTTGAACTCACACAAAACCAGTCTCCCTGATTTTACCTGACTTAATTAATTACTTAAAATGAATGTCTATCTATTTTTCGCTCCATTGTTGTAAGAAGAGAGTCGTCACTCATTTTGGCTTCTTCTGAGTTGAGAGAGGGTGACATGAGGGGGCACAGCATGAGGGATATGAGTTGCCTTTTAGAAGTCAATTCGGTTTGAAGTCTGGTTGTGGTAGAACAGTTTGTAAAGTCATCTGGGGATGGGTTCTTCTATGAGAGAAACAAAAACCATGAGTACTGAATAAATGTTGCAGCAGCTGAAACATGTCACTGTATAGATGTCCCCTCATCTGTTTTCAATATCCCCAGTTATCAGGACTTTCAACTTAACTTTTAGTGTCACAGTTGTTTCACCCCATAAGATACAGTTTAATAATTTAATGTCATCTGATCTTGCAAATTCCTTTTACTAGTATGACCTCTGTGTGTAATAGAGAAACCTTTAATTCTGTTATTCAGGGATGGATAATCGTACTAGCAAACACCAAGCCTACCTGTGTAGGTTAGGAATATCTGTAGGCCTTAAACAAAAAACTTCTGCCTCTGGTACCTCCTCTTGATAGTCTCTTTTTATACTCATCAGGCATTACTGTCTGAGAATCCTTCTTTGTAGCCTCCAGTCTTACTTATTTTGGGAGGCTACCATAAAGTGTATACGTTAAAATATTATTATAACTATTATTTTTTAAAATGCCCAGGAATGGCTGTATTTTGGGTTTATCTGTCTTTGCTAAGAGTTTAAGATGAAGCAGTAAAACTGACTTTTGTTTCTATCTATTGTTAACAGTCAGCTGAGATTTTATGGGAGTCATTCCTGGGGAAACTTGAGAGCAGCTTCTCAGTTCTGCTAGTGCCATTTGCGCTAGGTGAGTCCAGGTCTTGCTTGACCATGTGGCTTCTCTCGGAAGCATCAGGAATATCTCCCTTCTCTGATGACTCTCTTCTTCGTAGAAAATGCACTGATTGGCTTTCTGTTCTCCAGTGGTCTCATTAATCTTCCTGATCAGGAGGTTATGTGGCTCAGAGTTGCAAAGTTCTTTAGAGAAGTCTCCTGTTCCCTGGATACAGACTGACTCAGAGGGCAAGAGCCAAATATTTGTTTTATTGTCCCTTTTCATTTAAATTAAATTTTAAATCCTAATCTTAAACATCCAGCAAATAAATTTTAACAGCCTTATATTAAGAGTACTGTGCTTTAATGTCTATAATTTAAAATTATTTATCTTTTTATTATTTGGGATCTGTATTTTTCTGTCTGTCTTGTAGGTGATGACTTATTATCTTAAATTAACCAATGTTGTGTTCTAAAAGCAACTCTTTTGTAAAACACTAACAGGGAATCTTTAGTTAACTTATAAGGAAATTCAAAATAAAATTAACAAGAGTAAAAATACTTAGTTCGTGTAATAGCTACCCTGAATTTTAGGCTGAGTTATACATTATATCCCCTTTTTGAGATCCTAGTAATCTTGACAGAAAAACATAACTTTAAATTAAATAACATCTGACCTACTGCTTTCGTAGTTATTCTCACATGTTGTAAGATGAGACACAGAGCCTTATCTCAGGTAAGGCAGGGCTCTATATAAATCTTAAGTGTTTTAGTTCTAAAGCTGATCTTTGTTTTTTAAATATCATTTTACACAGTTTACATAAATTGTTTGAGGTCACATGAATATTAGCTAACACCATATTATATCACATTTAAAACATGAATTAAAGAAAGGCTGAAAGTTTTTAACCTTTACATAGATTAGGCGCTCATTAACTTAAAAATATATTTAAATTTTTTCCCAATGTAAAAAGTAACATAAAACTTTATATATCTTATTGATAACAAGTAAATAAATCCCCAATATATATATATATATATTTTTTTACCATACAACTTCAGAACACCAGCTTGATGAAATGCTCTTTTAAAGTTTCTACCTTACAGAATTGTATACCTGGAAGATATGAGCACATTAATAGCATCACAATGACATTGATGTTTTTACATTAACCCAAGTTTAGCTTTTAAAGAAATGGCAGTAGAGTGCTCTAAAATAACAGTTCTTATTTAATCAGTTGTTTAATTTTTATGGTTGCTTGTTCTAGAAAAATAAAACTTTATAAACACAATGTTATGGGTAAACTTTTGTTTTAAGAAATTTGTGTCGCTTTATCACATGACTGATTTTTACAATCTTATACAGACTTTAGAACAAACTTATACAGACCTTACTAAATCAATCAGATATCTAACAAAAGTACTCATGAATGAGTAATCCCATATCAAATTTACTTCACTTATTTATCAAAATATTAGAGAAATGTATTGAACAGTGTAAACCATTTCTTTGTTAAAGGAAAAGTCCTAGAACCAAGGCATATTAGACATTTTATAGACATTAATATTTTATTAGATTTTTGAGCAGCTAGAAAAACTTGTAAGCTTAAATTTAAAGACATTTATTGTTATTTGCTTATCCAAATTTAAAGTGAATCATTTAAATCACGTGAAATAAAGATCTTTGAATCCACTTTTTAAAATTTGTTTTTATGAGTGCTTTTTTTTAATGATCGCTCCTTATATATGTTAATTTGTATATCACATATATGATATACGAACATATGGATATATAGACATACAACACATAACAAAAGTGTGCACAAATAATAATAGTAAGGCCTTGTAGCTTTTCGCAGGTGAAATCTCCATTGCAATGTTTCAAAACTCCACTGTTGGTCAAATATAGAACTGATCAGAAAAATATTAACCTAGTTCTGTAGGATCAAAATAATGAGCTCAAAAAAAATACAGAATCTAAGGAAAAAAATGAGAGTCCTAGAAAAAATGACTGGCCAGTAATTAGTAAATACCATACGATATACCTTTTTTTTCCCACTTAGACATCAGATCAGTCTCCTACTGAGTTTGCAGGCTTCTTTCATTTACATTTCAACATAAGTCCTGGCTGAGTTCTGGAAGGAGCTGGACAAAACTGCTATTCTAAGCAGACACCTCAGGCCTAAGGCACTTTAACCATAATTTTCAGGTGAGGATGTTGAAAATTATGATACAATTTTAAGATACAATTCACAAAATTTTATACCTTAACATCTTTTTTTGTCAACAGATACCATACTATGATTTACTATCCTTGTCCAAATTAATGCACTGATACACACTGTGACATTTTCCCAGGCTACCCAATTAAAAATTGGTTAAAAAAAAGACTGAATGATTGGGAAGTTACTTGCCAACTTGGAAGTAGAATTCTTTAGTTTTCCATTTTAAGTATTTAAGTTCTCTGGCATGAATTATCTGAAATCATAAACTAAAAAATTACCTAAACCCGACTTTTAACTTCAAGATTGTGCAATGCTTCAAAAACCCATTCAGATACCATATTGTTACAATAAAACATCATCCTTTAGACACACATTCAGCTAAGATCATTCCCAAGAAACAATTTATAATATCAACACATTATTGCACATGTCTTAAATGGCCAGAAACAAAGACAAAAGACAGACAGAAAGGAGCTCCAGACTATGGCTGACAGGACAGAAGCCTTTAAAACAGCAGAAAAGAGAAAAATCTCCTACACCAGTGGCACGATATATGTCCCCACAAGGGCATCAGATGTTTTCACAGAGGGGGAACCTGAAATGCAATATCAAAGGTCTCCATGGTGACTTTACTGCATTTAGTGTCTCCTTTTTCTTTTTCTCTTTTTTAAGAAGACAGAGGTGGCATAATACTTACAGTGCAGGGAAGGAAGGAGGGAATTCACTGAAGCAACAGGACTTCGGCAGCTGCTGGGAGTCCCTCAGTCCCGTCTTTTACTTACAGGATTAGCTCCTCTGGTTCGGTTCCACCCCAAGCACGCTGAATCTCCAAACATTTCAGTAGTCAGCTCTCAAAAATTCCAGGTTCAGGGGCGGTATCAAAATTTGTAACTTAAATTTCGGTTCCGGACCTTGAAGCCAATTAATACCAATTTAATATAAGGACAGGGTTTGAGAAAAAGTAAAAGGGAGGTTTACTGCTTTGCTAACAAAGGAGAAAAACAGGGGACTTTGTCCAAAGTTGTGACTCTCTTGATCTGGAGGGACAAGGGGTTTTAAAGGAGTTTCACTTGTTAACCTGGGAGATACTCAGTTATTAGGTCCCCAGCAGGCATTGCCCTCTGCCGTGGGTGTGCTCCAGACAGCCAGCTAGGGGCTTCTCTCATCCTGCTTAACAAAGGCGGGTATAGTGCATCACATTTCTTTAAAACACAGTCCAAAGGGGTGTCAGGCTTACATGATTTATTACCCATTTTCAAGTCCAATATCCTTAAGTTTTTACCACAGAAATCACACAACAAAACGCACAAAAACAAACAAATAAAAAACATTTAGAACACAGAACAAAACACACACACAAAAAAAACAGAAACTCGGCAAATAAACAGAAAACCAGAGGAGCAATGCAGCGTCTTGCTAAAGCTCCGGGGTAGGAGCTCCTGCATGCCAGTCGGCACCTCTCTACACTTTCAGAGGTATTCCCTACAGAACAGAACAGAGGAAAGAAGGATTCCTATTACTGTCCCAGACAGGAGTATATGTGAGCCTTCCCAGGCCACCTCTCTGTCATCAGAAGTGTACTCCCTTAACCGGATATCAGATGTTATAAAGGCGCCTCTTACCTATGAAGGCCTCCTCCACCAGGTGCTTGATAATAGTTTTAGTGCGATGGTTCACTGCAGTGATCCACGGACTGAAGGCTCATTCCAAGGTTTTGGAACTTGGCTCTCCAGCCCGGAGTCCTGGAGGATAGGCCAGCTTCAGAATTTCCAGCAGTCTGGCTTTGTGATCTGGTCAGGTCATGTTGCTGGGGAACTCCAAAATGTTAGTCCAGGACACAAGAAAAGACCACTGACTCCAATTAAAATCAAATTAAGGCAAGCTTAATATTTCAAGCAGCCGGGCTGCCTCTCCCTCTCAAACTGGCGGGAACAAGACAGCAACCCCACCTTTCCTACAGCCCAGCTTTATAGCCCAGAAAGTTACACAAAAGGAGGGTTACAGAAAACAGAACTTTGACAAGCATCACATTAATTGTAGTTTACATTTTTTTTTCTGGCCCCAGCATCAGAAATTATGAGGACCATTAGAGCCTCTGAGAGGGTCGTTGTCTGGCCAGGGAAGGCGAATATTTATGAGGTGTCATTAAAGTTTCAGAATGGGCTGTTATCTGGTCCAAGAGCCAGGCATGGGTGAGTTCAAAACATGGTCAGGCATTCTAAGCAGGTTCAGAATTTGCAGTAATTTATACTAAAGCAAAAATTATCTTTTCATGGCTTTGTGGCAAGATGGCTCACAATTTTAATGAAAGATCATGTTGGGTGATCAACCCTGTCCCTTACTTTTGGAAAATCCTCTACCACCTCCAAGGTTGTGAACTCCTGAGCATTTTCCATTCCAGATAGGTATTCACAGAATTTCTAACTCTTCTTCTCTAATTGTGTCTTACTTGGGGCGAAGGTAATGTCAAGCCATTGTTCTGGATGAGAGTGGGAAGAATATTGTGCAGCACATAATTGCATACACATTGGATTCACTTTCCAATTTTCCAATTGAAATACTGAATTCCTGACAATAACCCATACCCTTCTAGACGCTAACTACAAATACTAATATGATGGAGAAAAATAACCCAAACGGAATTGAAATATAAGCAGTTCAGAGGAGGCATGGTGTATATTGGACTTGCCTTTTGCAAGATAAATGGTAGATGTTATAAATCTAGTCATTTTTTAATTGAAATTGTTTTATATGTGTATTAAAGTTAACAAATATGTGAATTCCTATCTCCCTTTCGCTGTAACCTATTCAGCACATTAATTTTTATATGCACATATAGAATCCTACCTGATATCACACGTACATTTTTGTGAGGTGCCTGACATTGCAGATACAAATTGTGAGAAGAGATCACTCCACCTAAATGCTGTTGGAACTGAAAATTCAAGCTAATGGTGAGCTTCCTAGTTTAATAACATTATACATAAATCCATGTTCAGTAAAATGAATATTTTTGGATCTGTGGATCATATATATTTCATGGTGAAATTCGATTGGCATATATAATTCTACTTTTGAATGTCTTTGTGTGTGTTTGTGTGTGTGTGTGTGTATATATATATACACACACACACACAAACACACAATATATAAATCTCTAGATTTTTCAAAATATGAAATATATGTGTCTTATATACACTCCCTAAATTCATTCATGTTCATGTATGTGGATTAGTATTCAACTTTTCACAAGATTATTCTCAGAAATATTCATCCACCTGAAATACATATTTGTTTTCTAGTACTGAAAACTAACTTCAGTGAAAGGTGCAAACAAATCCTAGTGTTTCTACATTAACTGACCTAGTTTAACATCAATGCAAGTAGATTCCTATGGGACATGATGTGTATTTTGACATTAATTATTATTCAACACTGGTACATTACTATTTCTTCAGTTTATACACATCATAGGATATATATTTCATCCACTACTTAGCAAATTTATAGGCATTTGTTTCACTTTCAATCACTTCTTGCTCCAGAACACATGTATTTCCCTATGTTTCTTGACTGGTCTTTTCATGAGACTTTTTTTCAAATATATTATTTTCGATTTCCATGATCAATTTTTAAGCAAAACTCACACACCCTTCATGATAAAACATAACCCTAAGATGACCATTAGATATATAACTGGTTGGAATGATTGATTGTGTATCATTATAACATTTCTTATATATTTTCAGATATCCATTCAATCGATTATTTAAAGTGGATCCAGTTATATTATTTATTCCCAGTATGGTCTATTCATGCGTTATTGCTATATTCATAGACAGAGGGTATACCTGTTTGTACCCCAATACAAATTTATATGTTCTCAAAATATTGCTCCTGGAAATGGTGGAAGAAATACTCATGTCACGTGATATACATATACATTTTATCACAGAAATATTCTGGACACAAAAAGCAAAGGTCACACTTTCAATTGTACCAAAGCCTAAAAGGAAAGTGAGCATGGATTACTAAAAACATACATGTCCAGGTTGCCTAATGCTCTCAAATGTCAATCCTATTGGTGACTACATATTTGTTTCTTCCTAAGATTATATGTTCAACCTCAAGCCTGTTGAAAATGTCTAATCCTATCACTCACTTTGTACTTTGCTTGATTTCCTAATGTCTTTATTGATATCTGCTTTCCCTCATATTTTTCCCAGTTCATCATTATGACTGACTCTTCACATGTGCTGACATTTACACTCACTCTCTAACCGAAACCCTATTGCTAAAAAACGTTTTGTCCAAATCCTATACTCACTCTTCATTCTAAACCTAACGAGTACCTTCCTCATCGTACTGAATATCGCTTTTTGACTGGATGTTCTCTTCAACATTCAATCATCCAAGGTACAAGGTCCTATGCCATTGTATATTGATTTATCTGAGACAACTGTGCAGCACATAACTCAAAGCTAAGAATACCACTTAAGGGTCCAATTCCCTTCTGGGCTTCAAATCTTTCCTAATTTTCTGCTTTCATACTTATATTTCACCTATATACTCTTGTAAATATCGAAGGTTGCCAATACCATTATTCATCTCGCAAAATGATTCGTAACCCAAATCAAACATGTTATTAACCCTAAACATACACTGTTCCCTCAATATAACTTACAGAAAAGCAGGGCAGAGTTGGTCTTACAATATAGGAATGTAGGTGATCTTCCACCTTCTGAGAACCTCAAAGATCCATGGAGAAATGATCCTTGGAGAAGATTTATGCAGCTATGTAGGACCTGAGAGAGCAATAGAAATCTTCCATGGCAAACAACCTGGTCAGGATGAATTGATGGGTCTAAATCAGCCTCTCTCTTCTTATTGTAGAGAAGTTGGAAGAAACCAGGCCTGTGTGGAGAGCTGTTCCCGGGTGCCTAAGGTTGATATTCCATTCTAACTTCTGAATGTGTCACAGGATGTTGGGGCAGCCTTCATCTCATGGGAACCTTGGAAGCAACTGTTAGGACAAAGTGGTTTTCAAGGCAGTGACCTCATTCAGTTCCTGAAGGAAGTGACCTCTTCTCACTTCCTTGGTGATGGAATTCTCTGAACTAGGGATCCAGGAAGCCAGGCACCCAGAGCCAGACCCAGTCCTAGTCCCATTGGGCTAACTTGTTTGCTTTTCCCAAGAACAGAGTCAGTCTTTCTTGGTACCTACTGATGTGAGGATGGCCAAATGCCAGCAGATCTCTGAAGAGGTACCTTCCCTGAGAAAGCAGGTAGTGGCTCACCGCTGTCTCCTGACAACTTCACAGAGTTGGCCAAGGAGACCAGATCTGAGACAGGACAGGCCATTTCGTGGGAACATAATATGGCCCACCAGTCAGAAGACACTCTGGATAGTCACATACCTACTTGGGGGAAGGAGGTGGCTTTGCCGTTGTGGGTGTGAGTTTGTGGTTTTTTTCTCATGTTCTGAGAATAGGTAGGAAAGGCGTTTTTTTTTGGTGTGGAGTGGACTGTTTCTAGTAAGTCCTTTGACATTGTGAGGGTTTCTATGTCTGTGTATCCCACTGTATCTGTGGTTGTAGACATTAGAAAAGAGAATGCATCAATGGACTTGTTTTCTCTAGTAGAAAGCTTCCCCACATTAATACTGCCCAATTGATTAATGGACTTCACTTTGCCTTATGGATGGGCAACACCTACTGTCTTCTTAAGTTACTCTTTTCTTCGTGAATTCTGGCCACTCTACAGAATACGCTCATGGTTTTGTGTCCCAGATATGTAACACCACAAGGCTCTGTAACATGGCCATGTACTGGATAGCTGAAGAGAATGAGAGCATCTCAGAAAACTCAGATATCAGTGTGACCAGTAAAGTCTCAGTGAAGAAACCCTTCTTGGGCCATTTGCTTACTTCTGATTCAATTACCCTGAATGTCAGGAAGGTCTTTGCCTCATGCCAACCCTTTGTGAAGCCTGAAGAAAACTGTTTTCATATGGAAATGAATGGGCTTCACCTGTGGCTCTTTGCTTAATTGCTTTGGAATGGGATGTGTCTGAATCAGTCTCTGGTCCTTGTGTGAGGCTGTGACTTAGATTCTCAGCACCCAATGGATCTGAATAAAAATCCCATGTGCTTCCCAAACCGAAATGGCCAAAAGAGAAGTCATTGTGGATGAATTTTTTTGCCTTCTTGTTTTAGGTTCCTGACCTCCATCAAGTGAGAATAGGGATCCTTTGGATTAAATGAGTTCTTCAAATCCCTGCAGAGGCTAGCCCATATTTGCTTGGGTTTTCTCATGACTCCAAATCACTTAAAGAATCCATACCTCACAGCCAGTAGGCCTCAAATTGGAGAAGTGGAACACTTTAACAGCAGGAATATTTGATCACTCCTGGTTCACAGGAGGAGTGTCCAGGCCACCATGATTTTAGGCAAATGAGGGGCAAGTGAGCTTATTTTGGACACTTTCTTAGGCTGTGCCCCTCATAGAAATCTCCAGCCAGAGGTTATGATGAGTGTCTTTATGGAAGAAGATGAGGACCCTGTGGGAGTGTTTTGATTTTAATTGCGGTCATTTTTGTGGTGGTTGGAAAGAATGACTGGGTCCACCTGAGCTTGAACTCTGGTGTGATTCCCCTTAGAGACTGAGTTCTAGAACTGAACTCAGAGAAGTATTGCCATGAATCGTGTTTAGATTTTAGAAGGCCATGCATGAGACTCACACATGAAAACTGAGATCTAGGCCCAGGGTGTCTTTCCACAAAACAATGGGAATCTCAGGCAGAATATCACATGATTTTATTCTGAAAGATTGGCAGGTATAGTTGAGAGTCAAAACACACATGGACCTCACATTGTAGACCTCAATTTGCCTGGCTTCATGTGACCTTTTGGCAACTCTTTGAGAAGCCTTGCCTGTGAGTGTTCTCCAAAGCTTTCATTCAAATGAGATTTCTCAACACTTAATGGTTCCTGAATGATTTGAAACCCACAGTGCCTCCAACTTAATCTTTGAAAAATGGCTAGATAAATACCATGAAATTTTTGAAATTCCCATGACCAGGTGGCACTGGAGAAACTTTGGAAGTCCTGTGGTTGATCATGTGTATACCAGAGAATGCCTTGTTTTACTGGGTTTTATGTAAATGGTGTAGAACAGAGATGCCAGTAATTAGTATCCTGCTGAGTAGTGGGCCTAGAGCAGTGGTGGGCAGGTGTGTGATAAAACACCATGGTGGGGCCATGTGGATCGGCCATTGGCTTCCAAATGGATTATGACTGACATAGTGCAGAAATCAGACACTTATATGTAAAGGCATTTTTTATATGGAGAGGTTTCAGGGCAATGTTCAGAATCAGTTAACTATGGTTATTGGGGCAAGCTATGTTGGATAGAAGCATGGTTGGTGCATTCTCCTGCAGACCCTGACCCACCACACGTGACAGAACTCCCTCCAGCACTGTATTCTAGTAGAACTCCTTGTATTTGGTGAAGCAAATACCAAATTCCCAGTGCAGCAGCAAGAAACACCACGAAAAGTGGAGGATGACCAAATGTCTTCAGAGTCCACACGAGGAGACACTTAGCCTCCAGTGGCCACAGTTTACCTACAAAGAGAGAATTCAGCACTGCTGCCTCATGGTCGTTGGAATATAAGAAACCATGTCTTCCAGGTCACATAGATGCAGACCCATCTTTAATGGTCTCACTACAAAGGAAGTTAAAGCTCATGACAACAACATATATTTCAAGTGCCCAACCTCAGAGGCAGTTTCCCAAGAAGTCTTAGGCCAGCAGAGCTCCATGTTTGTGGAGTGTTTACCCTGTTCTTTACTTTTGGAAACTCCTCTACCACCTCCAAGGTTGTGAACTCCCGAGCATATTCCATTCCAGATATGTATTCACAGATTTTCACACTTTTCTACTCTAATTGTGTCTTACTTGGGGCCAAGCTAATATCAAGGCATTGTTCTGAATGTGAGTGGAAAGATTTTTGTGTAACACATATTTACATACACATTCGATTCATTTTTCAATTTTCTATTTGAAATACTGAAGCCCTGAAACTAACACATACCCTACTATACTCTGACTTATAATTCTAATATGATGGTGAAAAATAACCCAAACAGAATAGAAATACAAGCAGTTCCGAGGAGGCTTGGTGTATTGTTACAATTGGTTTTTGCATTATATAGTGTAGGAGTTATAAATCTAGTCAATTTTTTTTGTTGAAATAGTTCTACATGTGTTTTTAAAATTAAAAAATATGTGAATTCCTGTCTCCCTTTCTCTGTAGCCTATTCAGCACATGTATTTTTATATGCACATATAGAATTCTACCTGGTACCACACGTACATACTTGTGAGGTAACTGAATTGGCAGATGCAAATTGTGCTAAAGGATCACTCCTCCTAAATGCTGTTGGAACTGAAAATTCAACCTATGGGTGAGCTTCCTAGTTGAATATCATTATACATTAATCCATGTTCAGTAAAATGAATATTTTTCGATCTGTGGATTATATATATTTCATGATGAATTTTGATTGGCATATATATTGCTACTTTTTTTTCTTTTATTGGTTGCTCAAAACATTACAAATCTCTTGACATATAATATTTCTTACATTAGATTCAAGTGGCTTATGAACTCCCATTTTTAGCCCAAATAGAGATTACAGAATCACATCGGTTACACATCCACATTTTTACATAATGCCCTATTAGTTACTGTTGTATTCTGCTACCTTTCCTATACTCTACTATCTCCCCTCCCCTCCCTTCCTATCTTCTCTTTTTCCCCCATCTACTGTAATTCATTTCACTCCATGTTTATTTTCCCATTCCACTCACAACGATATGTAATTTTGTGTAACAATGAGGGTCTCCCTCGATTACCATGCAATTTCCCTTTTCTCTTACTTACCCTCCCACCTCATGTCTCTGTTTAAAGTTAATCTTTTCTTCCTGCTATTGCTCCCTGCTCTGTTCTTAGTTGCTCTCATTATATCAAAGAAGACATTTGGTATTTATTTTTTAGGGATTGGCTATTTTCACTAAGCATAATCTTCTCCAGTGCCATCCATTTTTCTGCAAATTTTATGATTTTGTCACTTGTTAGTGCTGCGTAATACTTCATAGTGTATAAATGCCACAAGTTTTTTATCCATTCATCTATTGAAGGGCATCTGGGTTGGATCCACAGTGTTTCAGTTGTGAATTGTACTGCTATGAAAATCGATGTAGTAGTATCCCTGTATTACTCTCTTTTAAGGTCTTCAGGGAATAGTCCGAGAAGGGCAATAGCTGAGTCAAATTGTGGTTCCATTCACAGCTTTCCCAGGAATCTCCATACTGCTTTCCAAATTGGCCACACCAGTTTACAGTCCCACCAGCAATGTACAAGAGTATCTTTTACCCCACATCCTTGCCAGCACTTGTTGTTTGACTTCATAATGGCTGCCAATTTACTGGAGTGAGATGGTATCTTAGGGTGATTTCGATTTGAATTTCTCTGACTGCTAGAAATGGTGAGCATTTTTATGTACTTGTTGATTGATTGTATGTCCTCCTCTGAGAAGTGTCTGTTCAAGTCCTTGACCCATTTTTTTAATTGGGTTATTTGTTATCTTATTGTCTATTTTTTTGAGTTCTTTGTATATTCTGGATATTAGGGCTCTATCTGAAGTGTGAGGAGTAAAAATTTGTTCCCATAATGTATGCTCCTTATTTACCTCTCTTATTCTTTCTCTTGCTGAGAAAAAACTTTTCAGTTTAAGTAGTCCCATTTGTTGATTCTTGTTATTAACTCTAGTTCTATGGGTGTCCTATAAAGGAATTTGGAGCCCAACCCCATAATATGTAGATCAGAGCCAACTTTTTCTTCTATCAGACACAGAGTCTCTGATTTGATATCTAGCACCTTGATCCACTATGAGTTAACTTTTGTGCATGGCGACAGAAAGGAATTCAGTATCATTTTGTTGCATATGGATTTCCATTTTTCCCAACACCATTTGTTGAAGATACTATATTTCCTCCATTGCATGCTTTTAGCTCCTTTTTCAAATATAAGATAGTTGTAGCTTTTTGGATTAGTCTCTGTGTCCTCCATTCTGTACCATTGGTCCACCCGCCTTTTTGGTACCAGTACCATGCTGTTTTTTTTGTTGTTGTTGTTTTATTTTGTTTTTTTTAATTAATTTTATTGTAGGTTGTTCAAAACATTACATAGTTCTTGATATATCATATTTCACACTTTGATTCAAATGGGATATGAGCTCCCATTTTTACCCCATATACAGATTGCAGAATCACATCAATTGCACAACCATTGATTTACATATTGCCATTCTGGTGACTGTTGTATTCTTCTGCCTTTCCTATCCTCTACTATCCCCCCTCCCCCTCCCCTCCCCTCTTCTCTCTCTACCCCCTCTACTGTAATTCATTTCTCCCCCTTATATTTTTCCTCCTTTCCCCTCACTTCCTCTTGTATGTAATTTTCTATACCCCTGAGGGTCTCCTTCCATTTACATGCAATTTCCCTTCTCTCTCCCTTTCCCTCCCACCTCTCATCCCTGTTTAATGTTAATCTTCTTCTCATGCTCTTCGTCCCTACTCTGTTCTTAGTTACTCTCCTTATATCAAAGAAGACATTTGGCATTTGTTTTTAAGGGATTGGCTAGCTTCACTTAGCATAACCTGCTCTTATGCCATCCATTTCCCTCCAAATTCTATGATTTTGTCATTTCTTAATGCAGAGTAATACTCCATTGTGTATAAATGCCACATTTTTTTTTATCCATTCTTCTATTGAAGGGCATCTAGGTTGGTTCCACAGTCTTGCTATTGTGAATTGTGCTGCTATGAACATGGATGTAGCAGTGTCCCTATAGTGTGCTCTTTTTAGGTCTTTAGGGAATAGACCGAGTAGGGGAATAGCTGGATCAAATGGTGGTTCCATTCCAAGCTTTCCAAGAAATCTCCATACTGCTTTCCAAATTGGGCGCACCAATTTGCAGTCCCACCAGTAATGTACAAGAGTACCCTTTTCCCGACATCCTCGCCAGCACTTGTTGTTGTTAGACTTCCTAATGGCTTCCAATCTTACTGGAGTGAGATGGTATCTTAGGGTGGTTTTGATTTGCATTTCTCTGACTGCTAGAGATGGTGAGCATTTTTTCATATACTTGTTGATTGATTGTATGTCCTCCTCTGAGAAATTTCTGTTCAGGTCCTTGGCCCATTTGTTGATTGGGTTATTTGTTATCTCATTGTCTAATTTTTTTAGTTCTTTGTATATTCTGAATATTAGGGCTTTGTCTGAAGTGTGAGGAGTAAAGATTTGTTCCCAGGACGTAGGCTCAATATTTACCTCTCTTATTGTTTCTTTTGCAGAGAAAATCTTTTTAGTTTGAGTAAGTCCCATTTGTTGATTCTAGTTATTAACTCTTGTGCTATGGGTGTCCTATTGAGGAATTTGGAGCCCGACCCCACAATATGTAGATCATAGCCAACTTTTTCTTCTATCAGACGCCATGTCTCTGATTTCATATCAAGTTCCTTGATCCACTTTGAGTTAACTTTTGTGCATGGCGAGAGAAAGGGATTCAGTTTCAATTTGTTGCATATGGATTTCCAGTTTTCGCAACACCATTTGTTGAAGATGCTAGCCTTCTTCCATTGCATGCTTTTAGCCCCTTTATCGAATATAAGATAGTTGTAGTTTTGTGGATTGGTTTCTGTGTCCTCTATTCTGTACCATTGGTCCACCCGCCTGTTTTGGTACCAGTACCATGCTGTTTTTGTTACTATTGCTCTGTAGTATAGTTTGAAGTCTGGTATAGCTATACCACCTGATTCACACTTCCTGCTTAGCAATGTTTTTGCTATTCTGGGCCTTTTATTTTTCCATATGAATTTCATGATTGCTTTCTCTATTTCTACAAGAAATGCCATTGGGATTTTGATTGGCATTGCATTAAACCTATTGAGAACTTTTGGTAATATGGCCATTTTGATGATGTTAGTTCTACCTATCCATGAACAGGGTATATTTTTCCATCTTCTAAGATCTTCTTCAATTCTCTGTTTAGGGTTCTGTAGTTTTGAATGTATAAGTCTTACACCTCTTTTGTTAGGTTGATTCCCATGTATTTTATTTTTTCTGAGGATATTGTGAATGGGGTGCTTGTCGTCATTTCCATTTCAGAGGATTTGTCGCTGATATACAGGAATGCCTTTGATTTATGCGTGTTGATTTTATATCCGGCCACTTTGCTGAATTCATTTATTAGCTCTAATAGTTTCTTTGTAGACCCTTTTGGCTCTGCTAGGTATAGAATCATGTCATCTGCAAATAGTGATAATTTGAGTTCTTCTTTTCCTATTTTTATGACTTTAATTTCTTTCGTCTAATTGCTCTGGCCAGTGATTCGAGAACTATGTTGAACAGAAGTGGTGAGAGAGGGCATCCCTGTCTTGTTCCAGATTTTAGAGGGAATGCCTTCAGTTTTTCTCCATTCAGAATGATGCTAGCCTGAGGCTTAGCATAGATTGCTTTTACAATATTGAGGTATGTTCCTGTTATCCCTAGTTTTTCTAGAGTTTTGAACATAAAGGGATGCTGTACTTTGTCGAATGCTTTTTCCGCATCTATCGAGATGATCATATGGTTCTTATTTTTAAGCCTATTTATGTGGTGAATAACATTAATTGATTTCCGTATATTGAACGAACCTTGCATCCCATGGATAAATCCTACCTGATGATGGTGCACAATTTTTTTGATATGTTTTTGTATCCGGTTCGCCAGAAGTTTATTGAGGATTTTTGCATCTAGGTTCATTAGAGATATTGGTCTGTAGTTTTCTTTCTTTGGAGTGTCTTTGTCTGGTTTAGGAATCAGGGCGATGTTGGCCTCTTAGAATGAATTTGGAAGTTCTCCCTCTTTTTCATTTTCCTGAAATAGCTTGAAAAGTATTGGTATTAGTTCCTCTTTAAAGGTTTTGTAAAACTCTGCTGTATACCCATCCGGTCCTGGGCTTTTCTTAGTTGGTAGTCTTTTGATGGTTTCTTCTATTTCCTCAATTGATATTGGTCTGTTTAGGTTGTCAATATCCTCCTGACTCAATCTGGGCAAATCATATGACTTAAGAAATTTATCGATGCCTTCACTATCTTCTATTTTATTGGAGTATAAGGATTCAAAATAATTTCTGATAATCTTCTGTATTTCTGAAGTGTCTGTTGTGATATTGCCTTTTTCATCCCGTATGCTAGTAATTTGAGTTCTCTCTCTTGTTCTCTTCGTTAGCGTGGCTGAGGGTCGGTCAATTTTATTTATTTTTTCAAACAACCAACTTTTAGTTTTGTCAATTTTTTCAATTGTTTCTTTTGTTTCGATTTCATTAATTTCAGCTCTGATTTTAATTATTTCTTGTCTTCTACTTTTTTGCCGTTGTTTTGCTCTTCTTTTTCTAGGACTTTGAGTTGAAGTATTAGATCATTTATTTGTTGTTTTTTTTCTTTTTTTAAGGATTGAACTCCAAGCAATAAATTTTCGTTTTAGAACTGCTTTCAATGTGTCCCATAGATTCTGACATGTTGTGTCTGTGTTTTCATTTATCTCTAAGAATTTTTCAATTTCCTCCTTGATGTCTTCTATAACCCATTGATCATTCAGTAACCTATTTTTCATTCTCCAAGTGATGCATGATTTTTCCTTACTTCTTTTATCGTTGATTTTCAATTTCATTCCATTATGTTCAGATAAGATGCATGGTATTATCTCTACTCCTTTATATTTTCTAAGAGTTGCCCTGTGACATAATATAAAATCAATTTTTGAGAAGGATTCATGTGCTGCTGAGAAAAAAGTGTAACTGCTTGATCTTGGGTGGTATATTCTATATATGTCAATTAAGTCCAGGTTATTAATTATGTTATTGAGTTCTATAGTTTCCTTATTCAACTTTTCTTTGGAAGATCTATCCAGTGGTGAGAGAGGTGTGTTGAAGTCTCCCATAATTATTGTATGGTGGTCTATTAGACTCTTGAACTTGAGAATAGTTTGTTTGATGAACATAGCTGCACCATTGTTTAGGGCATATATATTTATGATTGTGATGTTTTGTTGGTGTATGGTTCCCTTGAGCTGTATGTAGTGTCCCTCTTCATCCCTTTTGATTAACTTTGGCTTGAAATCTATTTTATATGATATGAGTATGGACACTCCTGCTTGTTTCCAAAGTCCATATGAGTGATATGATTTTTCCCAACCTTTCACCTTCAGTCTATGTATGTCTTTTCCTATCAAATGCGTCTCCTGAAGGCAGCATATTGTTGGGTCTTGTTTTGTGATCCATTCTACTAGCCTGTGTCTCTTAATTGGTGAGTTTAAGCCATTAACATTTAGGGTTATTATTGAGATATGGGTTGTTCTTCCAGCGATATTTGTTTATTTATGTTCCTAAACATGGTTTGTTTTCCTCTTTGATTATCCCCAGCCTTTACTGTACTCCCTCCCGCTGTTGGTTTTCATTGATATTTTCCGTTTCCTCTTCCTGTAATATTTTGCCGAGGATGTTTTGAAGAGATGGTTTTCTAGCTGCAAATTCTTTTCACTTTTGTTTATCGTGGAAGGTTTTAATTTCATCTTCCATACTGAAGCTTAATTTTGCTGGATACACAATTCTTGGTTGGAACCCATTTTCTTTCAGTGTTTGAAATATGTTATTCCAGGATCTTCTAGGTTTCAGAGTCTGTGTTGAAAGATCAGCTTTATCCTGATTGGTTTACCCCTAAATGTAATCTGCTTCCTTTCTCTTGTAGCTTTTAAAATTCTCTCCTTATTCTGTATGTTGGGCATCTTCATTATAATGTGTTTAGGTGTGGATCTCTTATGATTTTGCACATTCGGCATCCTGTAGGCTTCTAGGATTTGGGATTCTGTCTCATTCTTCAAGTCTGGGAAGTTTTCTCGTATTATTTCATTGAATAGATTGCTCATTCCTTTTGTTTGGACCTCTATACCTTCCTGTATCCCAATGACTCTTAAGTTTGGTCTCTTTATGTTATCCCATATTCTTGAATGTTCTGCTCATGGTTTCTTAACAGCTTTGCTGAGATGTCTATGTTCTTCTCCAGTTGAAATACTTTGTTTTCATTGTCTGATGTTCTATCTTCTAAGTGTTCTACTCTGCTGGTAGTATTCTCAATTGAGTTTTTAAGTTGGTTTATTGTTTCCTGCATTTCCAGGATTTCTGTTTGTTTGTTTTTTATAACCTCGATCTCCCTGTATAATTGATCTTTTGCTTCTTGGATTTGTTTATGTAATTCATTTTCGAAGTGGTTGAAGTGGTCTTTCATTGTCTGATTTTGCTGTCTAATGTCTTCCTTGAGACTCCAGATTATCTGAAGCATATATATCCTGAATTCTTTATCTGACATTCCATCTGATGCAGATATTACCTCTTCTAAAGTTGAGTTGACCTGCATTGCTTGTGGTCCTTTCTTTCCTTTTCTTTTCATACTGATCGCGTTTCTTTCTGCTTGGTGAAACTGTTGTGTTATTGATTTTTCCCCCTATATATTTATATTGCTCTTGTATAGTTGCAAAGTTTCCCTCGCAGGCTTTGGCGGTGGTTCTGCCCCTCCTCCAATTGGGGCAATGTGCCTACCACGCCGGCAGGTCGCTGTGCCTGTACTTTCGGTGGGCCTGTTCTTTCGGTGGTCACAGGTCCGCCTATCTTGCAGGCGTGAGCAGCGGCTCTGCCCCTCCGCTGGCTGCTAGGCCTGTTCTGTCTGTCGTTTGCAGGTCTGTCTACCTAACAGGCGCTGGTGGCGGCCCTGCCCCTCCTCCACCCGGGGTGATGTGTCAGACGGGCCACTGGGCCTGTTTTGTCAGTGGTCACGGTACCGCCTACCTTGCAGGTGCGTGGGGCAACAGTGCCCCTCCGCAGGTTCTGGGCCTGACCTGCCGGTGAGTCGCAGGTCATTCATTTTTTAGTTCTAGTAGTTTTTGTAGACCCTTTTGTGTCTTCTATGTTTTCTTGGTTGGTAGTCTTTTGATTGCTTCTTCTATTTCATCCATTGATATTGGTCGGTTTAAATTGTGTGTATCCTCCTGACTCAGTTTGGGCAAATCATATGACTTAAGAAATTTATCGATGTCTTCACTATTTTCTATTTTATTGGAATAATGATTTTCAAAATAATTTCTAATTATTTGATGTGCCTTTGTATTCGATTCGCCAGAATTTTATTGAGGATTTTTGCATGTAGGTTCATCAGATATATTGGTCTGTAGTTTTCTTTCTTTGAGGTGTCTTTTTCTGATTTCGGAATCAGCGTGATGTTGGCCTCATAGAATGAATTTGGCAGAGCTCCCTCTTTTTCTCTATCCTGAAATACCTTGAAAAGTATTGGTATTAAATCTTCTTTAAATGTTTTGTAAAACTCCGCTGTATAGCCATCCGTTCCTGGGCTTTTCTTGGTTGGTAGTCTTTTGATTGCTTCTTCTGTTTCATCCATTGACATTGGTCTGTTTAAATTGTGTGTATCCTCCTGACTCAGTTTGGGCAAATCATATGACTTAAGAAATTTGTTGATGTTTTCACTATATTCTATTTTATTGGAATATAGGTTTTCCAAATAATTTCTAATTGTCTTCTGTATTTCGGAAGCATCTGTTGTAATATAGCCTTTTTCATCCCATATGTTAGTAATTTGAGTTCTCTCTCTTCTTCTCTTCATTAGCATGGCTAAGGGTCTGTCGAACATATATATTTTTTCGAAGAACCACCTTTTAGTTTTGTTAATTTTTTCAATAGTTTCTTTTGTTTCAATTTCGTTGATTTCTGCTCTGATTTTAATTATTTCTTGCCTTCTGCTACATTTTCTGTTGTTTTGCTCTTCCTTTTCTAGGGCTTTGAGTTAAAGTGTGAGCTCATTTATTTGTTCGGTTTTACTTTTTTTCAGGAATGACCTCCAGGCAATGAATTTCCCTCTTAAAACTGCTTTCATTGTGTCCCATAGATTCCGATATGTTGCGTCTGTATTTTCATGTATCTCTAAGAATTTTTTGATTTCCTCCTTTACATCTTCTCTAACCCACTGATCATTCAGTAACATATTGTTCATTTTCCATGTGATGTAGGATTTTTCCTTCCTTCTTTTATCATTGATTTCCAGTTTCATTCCATTATGATCAGATAAAATGCATGGTATTATCTCCACACCTTTATATTTACTGAGGGTTGCCCTATGGCATAATATATGGTCTATTTTTGAGAAGGATCCACGTGCTACTGAGAAAAAAGTATATCCACTTGATGATGGTTGATATATTCTATATATGTCAGTTACATGTAGGTTATTGATTGTGATATTGACTTCTATACTTTCTTTATTCAACTTTTGTTTGGAGGATCTGTTCAATGGTGAGAGAGGTGTGTTGAAGTCTCCCATAATTATTGTGTTGTGGTCTATTTCATTCTGGAACTTGAGGAGAATTTGTTTTTTGAACGTTGCAGCACCATTATTTGGTGCATAAATATTGATAATTTTTATGTTTTGTTGGTGAATGGTTCCTTTTAACAGTATATAATGTCCTTTCTTATCCCTTTTGATTAAATTGGTCTTGAAGTCGATTTTATTCGATATGAGGATGGCCACCCCTGCTTGCTTACGAGGACCGTTGCATGGTATATTTTTTCCAAAACTGCACCTTCAGCCTGTATGTCTTTTCCATTCAGATGTGTCTCCTGGAGGCAACATATTGTTGGATTCGTTTTTAATCCAAGTTACCAGCCTATGTCGCGTTATTGGAGAGTTTAAGCCATTAACATTTAGAGTCACTATTAATATATGGTTTGTACTGCCACCCATAATTGATGATTCTTCTTTTTTTTTTAATTTAGTTTGTTTCTCCATGATTAGCTTTTCCCCCACCCTCTGTCATTACTGAGGCACATCCCACTGATGGTTTTGGTTGTTGATTTTCATTTCTTCTTCGTGTATTGTTTTGCTCAAGATGCTTTGCAATGCTGCTTTTCTGGCTACAAATTCTTTTAGCTTTTGTTTATCATGAAATATTTTTATTTCATTGTCATACCTGAAGCTTAATTTTGCTGGATACAGAATTTGTGGTTAGCATTCATTGTCTTTCAGTGTTTGAAATACGTTGTTCAAGGATCTTCTCGCTTTCAGCGACTGTGATGAAAAATCCCTTCTCAACCTTATTGGTTTACCCCTTAATGTAATCTGCCTCCTTTCTCTTAGAGCTTTTAATATTTTCTCTTTGTTTTGTATATTGGATATCTTCATAACGATGTGTCTTGGTGTTGATCTACTGTGATTTTGTGTGCTCGGTGTCCTGTAAGCATGTCCAATTTGTATATCCGTTTACTTTGTATTTCTGGAAATATTTCTGTAATTATTTCATTCAATAGATTACTCATTTCATTGGTTTGAATCTGTGTACCTATCCAAATGACTCATAAATTTGTTTTTTTATGTTATCCCATATCTCTTGGATGTTTTACTCATAATTTTTTACCAGCCTTTCTGTGTTGGCTAGATTCATTTCAAGATGATATATTTTGTCTTCATTATCGAACATTCTGTCTTCTACTTGCTCCACAGTGTTAGTGATACTCTTAATTGACTTTTTAATTTGGTTTATCGTTTCCTTCATTTCTAGAATTATTGTTTGATTTTTTTATAATCTCTATCTCCTGATAAAGATTCATAACTTCTTCTTTTATCTGTTTATGTAATTCATTTTCAATGTGTTCTTTCACTGTTTGGATGTGCTGTCTCGTATCCTCTTTAAGTTTCCATTCCATCTGTCTAAGGTATTCCTTGAGTTCTTTATATGACCATTTTTCTGATGACTATAGGTCCTCCTGAATATTTAGGCTGTCCTTCATTGTTTGTACTTATTTTCTTCCTTGATTTTTTGTGCTGCTCATGTTACTTCTTGCTCTGTTTCACTGCTGAGTTACTGTTTACTCTTATAATTTTATTTGATGCTTGGGAGGAAAGATATTAGAAGGAAAGGGAAGAAGTCACTAAAGAGAATGAGAGTAGGCAGGTAGAATTAAAGGAAGGGGAAATAAGAAAATTGAAAAGAAACAATAAGACAAAAGGAAAAAAATAGAAAAGAAAGAAAGAAAGAAAAAAATTTAAAAATAATGATCATTTAAAAATTGAATATTAAAATTTAAAATAATAATAATAATAATAAAATAAAAATATTTTAAAAATGAAAACATTTTAAAACGTTAAAGTACAACAACAACGAAAAAAAATGAATTCACATAAAGAATCTAAATGCCACACTCAGTAGGCCTCAAGTTGGAGAAGCAGAGCAGTATTAAGGGCAGGCCTATTTTTTCACTTCTGTTTCACAGGAAGGGATTCCAGGCCACCCTGATTTTAGGCAAATGAGGGGCAAGGGAGCTTATTTTGGACACGGACGTGGGCTGTGTAGCTCATGGAAACCTCCAGCCGGAGGTTATGATGAGTGTCTACATGGAAGAAGATGAGGGCCATGTTGGGGTGTTTTGGTTTTAGCTGTGAATATTTGTATGGCAGTAGGAAGAGAAGACGGGGTCCACCTGGGCTTGAACTCTTGTGTGATTCAACATAGAGACTGAGATCTGGAATTGACCTCAGAGAAGTATTGCCATGAATTGTGTTGGGATTTTAGAAGGCCATGCATGAGAGTCGCCCTTGGAAAGTGAGATCTAGGCCCAAGGTGGCTTTCCACAGAGCAAAGGGAATCTCAGCCAGGATATCACATGATTTTCTTCTGAAAGACTTGGCAGCCATAGTTGAGAGTCAAAGGCTCATGGACCTCACATTGTAGACCTCAATGGGCCTGGCTTCATGTGACCTTTTGGCCACCCTTTGGGAAGCCTTGCCTCTGAGAGTTCTCCAGAGCTTTCATTGAAATGAGCTTACTCAACATTTAATGGTTAATGAATGAATTGAAACCCACAGTGCCTCCAACTTCATCCTTGAAAATTGGCCAGATAAAAACCATGAAATTTTTGAAATTCCCAAGACTAGGTGTCACAGGAGAACCTTTGGATGTCCTCTAGCTGATCATGAGAATACAAGACAATGCCTTTATTGACTGGTTTACATGAAAATGGTGTATAACAGAGATGCCAGTAAGTTGGAGCCTGCTGAGTAGTGTTCCTAGAGCCGTGGTGGGCAGGTGTGTGATAAAAAATCTCTGGTGTTGCCATGTTTATCTGCCATTGGTGTCCAAATATCTTGTGACTGACATTTTGCAGCCAGTAGACCCTTATATTAAAAGCATCTTGTTATATGGAGAGGTTTTAGGGCAATGTTCAGAATCAGGTTGCTATGGTCAATGGAGCAAGCTATGTGGGATAGAAGCCTGGTTGGTGCATTCTCCAACAGAACCCGACCCACCACAACTGACAGAATCCCCTACAGCACTGTGTCCCAGGTGAACGCTTTTTATTTCATGAAGCAAATACCACACTCCTAGTGCAACAGCAAGAAACACCATGAAGAGTGGAGGATGACCAAATGGCTTCACAGTCCACATGAGGAGACACTTGCCCTCAGTGGCCACAGTTTACCTACACAGAGAAAATTCAGCACTGGTGCCTCATGTTCATTGGAAAATAAGAAACCATGTCATCCATGTCACATAGATGCAGACCCAGCTTTGATGGTCTCACTACAAAGGAAGCTAATGCTCCTGACAACAAAATATATTTCAATTGCCCAATCTCAGAGGTAGTTTCTCCAGATGTTGGGCCGGTAGAACTTCATGTTTGTGGAGTGTTTACCCTGTCCCTTACTTTTGGAAACTCCTCTACCACCTCCAAATTTGTGAACTCCTGAGCATTTTCTATTCCAGATATGTATTCACAGATTTTCTAACACTTCTCTTCTAATTGTGTCTTACATGGGGCGAAGGTAATGCCAAGGCATTGTTCTGAATGAGAGTGGGAAGATTTTTATGTAGCACATATTTGCATACACATTGGATACATTTTCCAATTTTCCATTCGAAATACTGAATCCCTGACACTAACAAATTTCCTTCTAGACTTTTACTTATAATCTTAATATGATGCAGAAAAATAACCCAGACAAAATAGAAATACAAGAGGTTCACAGGAGGTATGGTGTATAGTTGGATTTGCCTTTCGTATGATAAATGGTAGGTGTTATAAATCAAGCCAATTTTAATTGAAATAGTTCTCCATGTGTTTTAAAAGTTAACAAATATGTGAATAACTGTCTCCCTTTCTCTGTAGCCTATTCAGCACTTGTATTTTTTATGCACATATTGAATTATACCTGGTATCACACGTACATTTTGTGAGGTGGCTGACTTGGCAGATACAAATTGTAAGAAAAGATCACTCCTACTAAACGCTGTTGGAACTGAAAATTCAACATATGGGTCAGTTTTCTAGTTGTACAACATAAATTGATGTTCAGGAAAATGAAAGGAAAATGAATATTTTTGGATCTCTGTATGATATATTTTTCATGGTGAATTTCAATGGGCATACATAATGCTACTTTTTAATGTCTGTGTGTGTGTGTGTGTGTGTATATATATATATGTATTCACTCTCCAGATTTTTCAAAATATGAAATGTATTTGTCTGATTATACACTCCCTAGATTCATTCATATTTATGTATGTGGATGTATAATCAACTTTTCACAAGTTTATTCTCAGAATTATTCATCCACCTGAAATACATATTTGTTTCCTAGTACTGAAAACTAACTTCAGGGGATCATATGATGACAGCGAAAGGAGTGCATCAACCCCATGTACAGCGTCACTGTGCAGGAGAATGACGAATTTCCAGCAAAATTTGGGTGGTCCTCAACCTAGTGGAAGTATTTCCATCTCACGAGGATCAGCTACGGGGCTCAAACGTGAGTGATTTGTCTGCATGGAGCATCATGCTGCTTATTCAGCAAATCGCCCTGCGGGTAGAGTCTGTGGCGCGTGCTGGGAAGCAATGAGATAGCAACACAAATATTCAGTGGTGCAGATTCTGTGGGCTCCTGCCATCTGTACAATCACTGTGCTCATTGCTGAATTGTGGGTTTGAGACCAGGGAAATACACGGTCCAATTCGGTTTTCCACACCAGTCAGACCACAGAGGAAGCCAGGGGCCACCATCTTGGAGAGCTGACGTCACCATTCCTGTTTTCAACTGATAGCAGCTCATTCAGCTATAGAACAGGTAATCTCAGGCTGTCATTCGCCTGTGTCTCGGAGACAAATTACTCAGGCCTGCTCCTATCAGAACATACACCAAGCCCAGAGCGGCCGAATTCTGGCTCCTGGAACTGATCAGGCCCAGGGCTAAAGAACCTGCGGAAACTGCGTCTCGGTCTAGGTCTTGCTGAATACTGTGGAGGTAAATACCTACCGAGCCTTCATAGGCAGTGGCAACAGGATTGAGACGGGGCTTGTGAGGGCCGGTCAGGACTCACACATTGCTTTGTTCATCCGGCAAAGGGAATGAAATGCTGCCATTCGCATGGGATACCAACATGTTAGAGATCTGAAGTCATCACAAAGTGGCGGAGGAGATAACTTCATCGATACCAGCGGTGAGAGAAACAGTTGGTCTCCTGGTAAAAAAAGTGAGTCACAAACACCCGAGTCTCTCTCACTCTGTCTTCAAGCTAGAGGGACAGAGCAGAGACACCGCTCACGCCCGGCACTGGCCCAGCGACCCGCAGGCGTGGTAGTCACGTCATCCCAATTGGAGTAGGGACAGAGCAGAGCCACAGCCTATGCCCAGAACAGGCCCAACGACCCACCGGTGTGGTAGACACGGCACCCCTATTGGAGTAGTGGCAGAGCAGAGCCTTCTCCCGTGCCCATTACAAGCCCATCGGCCCACCAGCATGGTTGTTAGGTCACCCCAATAGGAATAGGGGCAGAGCAGAGCCACCACCCATGCCCAGAACAGGCCCAACAACCCGCCGGCGAGGTAGTCACATCACCCCAATTGGAGTAGGGGCAGAGCAGAGTGACCAACCTCGCCCACAACGTAGGCAACCGAACAGCGAAACAGGCCAAGTGGCCTGCGGGCACGGCAGACACATAACCCCATTTGGAGTAGGGGTAGAGCAGATCCACTGCCCGTGCCCACAAAATAGACAGACCTGCGACCGACCAGCAAAGAGGCTCAGCGTCCTGCCGGCATGGTAGACACGTCATCCCAATTTGAGTAAGGGCAGAGTAGAGCTGCCGCCCGCACCTGCAAGGTAGGCAGACCTGCAATGGATCAGCAGAACAGGCCGAGGGGTCCGTGGGCGTTGTAGACACGTCACACCAAATGGAGGAGGGGCAGAGCAGAGCCACTGCCCGCGCCCGCATTGTAGACAGACCTGCGACCAACCAGCACAACAGGCCCAGCAGCCCGTCAGCGAGGTAGATAGATCACCCCAATTGGAGGAGCAGAACAGCCGCCCCCCGCTACTTCAAGGGAGACTTTTCAACCATACAAGAGCAATATAAGTATATAGGGGGAAAATTTCAAAAACACAACAGTTTCAACAAGCAGAGAGAAACGCGAGCAGTATGAAAAGACAAGGAAAGAAAGGACCACAAGCAATGCAGGTAAACACAATTTTAGAAGAGGTAATAGCTGCATCAGATGGAATGTCAGATAAAGAATTCAGGATACTCAGGCTTTAGATGATCTGGAGTCTCAAGGAAGACATTAGACAACAAAATCAGACAATTAAAGATCCCTTCGACAATGAATTACATAAACAAATCCAAGAAGCAAAAGATCAACTATATAGGGAGATAGAGGTTGTAAAAACAAACAGAAATCCTAGAATTGCAGGAAGCAATAAACCAACTTAAAAACTCAATTGAGAATACTACCAGCAGAGTAGAACACTTAGAACATAGAACATCAGACAATGAAGACAAAGTATTTCAACTTGAAAAGAACATAGACAGCTCAGCAAGACTGTTAAGAAACCACGAGCAGAACATCCAAGAAATATGGGATAACATAAAGAGGCCAAACTTAAGAGACATTGGGATACAGGAAGGTATAGAGGTTCAAACAAAAGGAATGAGCAACCTATTCAAGGAAATAATACGAGATAACTTCCCAGACTTGATAAATAAAAAAGAATCCCAAGTCCTAGAAGCCTACAGAACGCCGAATGTGCAAAATCATAAGAGAGCCACAACTAGACACATTATAATGAAGATGCCCAACAAACAGAAAAAGGAGAGAATTTTAAAAGCTACAAGAGAAAGGAAGCAGATTACATTTAGGGGTAAACCAATCAGGATAACAGCTGATCTTTCAAAACAGACTCTGAAAGCTAGAAGATCCAGGAATAACATATTTCAAACACTGAAAGAAAATGGGTTCCAACCAAGAATTGTGTATCCAGCGAAAGTAAGCTTCAGGATGGAAGATGAAATTAAAACCTTCCACGATAAACAAAAGTGCAAAGAATTTGCAGCTAGAAAACCATCTCTTCAAAACATCCTCGGCAAAATATTACAGGAAGAGGAAATGGAAAATATCAATGAAAACCAACAGCGGGAGGGAGTACAGTAAAGGCTGGGGATAATCAAAGAGGAAAATAAACCATGTTTAGGAACATAAATAAACAAATATCGCTGGAAGAACAACCCATATCTCAATAATAACCCTAAATGTTAAAGGCTTAAACTCACCAATGAAGACACACTGGCTAGTAGAATTGAACAAAAAACAAGACCCAACAATATGCTGCCTACAGGGGACGCATTTGATAGGAAAATGCATACATAGACCTACGGTGAAAGTTTGGGAAAAATCATATCACTCATATGGACTTCGGAAACAAGCAGGAGAGTCCATACTCATATCAAATAAAATAGATTTTAAGCCAAAGTTAATCAAAAGGGATAAAGAGAGACACTACATACTGCTCAAGGGAACCATACACCAACAAGACACAGCAATCGTTAATATATATGCCCCGTACAATGGTGCAGCTATGTTCATCAAAGAAACTCTTCTCAATTTCAATAGTCTAATAGACCACAATACAGTAATCATGGGAGCCATGAACACACCTCTCTCACCACTGGACAGATCTTCCAAACAAAAGTTGAATAAGGAAACTATAGAACTCAATAACACAATTAATAACCTAGACTTATTTGAGATATGTAGAATATAACACCCAACATCAAGCAGTTACCTTTTTTCTCAGCAGCACATGTATCCTTGTAAAAAATAGATCATATATTATGTCACAGGGCAACTGTTAGACAATATAAAGGAGTACAGTTAATACCATGCATATTATCTGATCATAATGGAATGAAACTAAAAATCAATGATAAAAGAAGGAAGGAAAAATCATGCATCACTTGGAGAATGAACAATAGGTTACTGAGTGATCAATGGGTTATAGAAGACATCAAGGAGGAAATTTAAAAATTCTTAGAAATAAATGAAAATGCAGACACAACATACCGGAATCTATGGGACACATTGAAAGCAGTTCTAAGAGGAAAATTCATTGCTTGGAGTTCATTCCTTAAAAAAAGAAACAACCAACAAATAAATGATCTCATACTTCATCTCAAAATCCTAGAAAAAGAAGACGAAAGCAACAGCAAATGAAGTAGAAGGCAAGAAATAATTAAGATCAAAGCTGAAATTAATGAAATTGAAACAAAAGAAACAATTGAAAAAACTTGACAAAAGTAGAAGTTGGTTCTTTGAAAAAATAAATAAAATTGACAGACCCTTAGAAATGATAACAAAGAGAAGAAGACAGAGAACTCAAATTACTAGAATAAGGGATTAAAAAAGAAATATCACAACAGATATTTCAGAAATACAGAAGATAATCAGAAATTATTTTGAATCCTTATACTCCAATCAAATAGAAGACAGTGAAGGCATCGATAAATTTCTTAAGTCATATGATCTGCCCATATTGAGTCAGGAGGATATAGCAACATAAACAGACCAATATCATTTGAGGAAATAGAAGAAACCATCAAAACACTACCAACTTAGAAAAGCCCAGGACCGTATAGGTATACAGCAGAGTTTAACAAAACCTTTAAAGAGGAACGAATACCAATATTTTTCAAGGTATTTCAAGAAAGTGAAAAAGAGGGAGATCTTCCAAATTCATTCTACGAGGCCAACATCACCCTGATTATTACAGCAGACAAAGACACTTCAAAGAAAGAAAACTACAGACCAATATCTCTAATGAACCTACATGAAAAAATCCTCAATAAAATTCTGGCGAATTGGATACAAAAAAAATATCAAAAAAATTGTGAATCCTGATCAAGTAGAATTCATCCATGTGATGCAAGGCTGGTTCAATATACGGAAATCAATAAATGTTATTCACCACATCAATAGACTTAAAAATAAGAACCATATGATCATCTCGATAGATGCAAAAAAAGCATTCAATAAAGTACAGCATTCTGTTATGTTCAACACTCTAGAAAAACTAGTGATAAGAGGAACATACCTCAATATTGTAAAAGCAATCTATGCTAAGCCTCAGGCTAGCATCATTCTGAATGGAGAAAAATTGAAGGCATTCTCTCTAAAATCTGGAACAAGACAGGGATGCCCTCTCTCACCACTTCTGTTCAACATAGTTCTCGAAACACTGGCCAGAGCAATTAGACAGACAAAAGAAATAAAAGGCATAAAAATTGGAAAAGAAGTACTTAAATTATCACTATTGCAGATCACATGATTCTATATCTAGCAGTCCCAAAAGGGTCTACAAAGAAACTCATGGAGCTAATAAATGAATTCAGAAAAGTGGCAGGATATAAAATCAACATGCATAAATCAAAGGCATTCCTGCATATCAGCGACAAATCTTCTGAAATGGAAATGAGGACAACCACTCCATACACAATATCCTAAAAAAATAATAATAATAATTAGGAATCAACCTAACAAAAGATGTGAAAGTCTTATACAATGAAAACCACAGAACCCTAAAGAGAGAAATAGAAGAAGATCTTAGAAGATGTAAAAATATATCCTGTTCATGGATAGGCAGAACTAACATCATCAAAATGGTGATATTACCAAAAGTTCTCAATAGGTTTAATGCAATGCCAATCAAAATCCAAACGGCATTTCTTCTAGAAATAGAGAAAGCAATCATGGAATTCATATGGAAAAATAAAAGACACAGAATAAAAAAAACAATACTAAGCAGGAAGTGTGAATCAGGCGGCCTAGTGATACCAGACTTCAAACTATACTACAGAGCAATAGTAACAAAAATAGCATGGTACTGGTACCAAAACAGGAGGGTGGACCAATTGTTCAGAATAGAGGACACAGAAACCAAGCCAGGAAACTACAACTATCTTATATTTGATGGAGGGGCTAAAAGCATGCAATGAAGGAATATAGCATCTGCAAAAAATGGTGCTGGGAAAACCTGGAATCCATGTGTAAAAAAATGAAACTGAATCCCTTTCTCTCGCCATGCACAAAAGATAACTCAAAATGGATCATGGAGCTTGATATCAAATCAGAGACATGGAGTCTGATAGAAGAAAAAGTTGGCTACGATCTACATACTGTGGGGTCGGGCTCCAAATTCCTCAATAGGACACCCATAGCACAAGAGTTAATAACTACAATCAACAAATGGGACTTACTCAAACTAAAAAGGTTTTTCTCAGCAAAAGGAACAATAAGAGAGGTAAATAGGGAGCCTAAATCCTGGGAACAAATCTTTACTCCTCACACTTCAGATAGAGCCCTAATATTCAGAGTATACAAAGAACTGAAAAAAATAGACAATAAGATAACAAATAACCCAATAAACAAATGGGCCAAGAACCAGAACAGACACTTCTCAGAGAAGGACATACAATCAAAAAACAAGTACATGAAAAAATGCTCACCATCCCCAGCAGTCAGAGAAATGCAAATCAAAAGCACCCTAAGATACCATCTCATTCCAGTAAGATTGGCAGCCATTATGAAGTCAAACAACAACAAGTGCTGGTGAGGATGTGGAGAAACAGGTACACGTGTACATTATTGGAGGCACTGCTAATTGGTGCAGCCAATTTGTAAAGCATTATGGAGATTTCTTGGAAAGCTGGGAATGGAACTACCATTTGACCCAGCTATTCCTCTTCTCGGTCTATTCCCTAAAGACCTTAAAAGATCATGCTACAGGGACACTGCTACATTGATGTTCATAGTAGCACAATTCACAATAGCAAGACTGTGGAACCAACCTAGATGCCGTTCAATAGAAGAATGGATAAAAAAAATGTGGCATTTATACACAATGGAGTATTACTCTGCTTTAAAAAATGTCAAAATCATAGAATTTGCAGGAAAATAGATGGCATTAGAGCAGATTATGCTAAGTGAAGCTAGCCAATCCCTAAAAAACAAATGCCAAATGCCTTCTTTGATAAAAGGAGAGTAACTACGAACAGAGTAGGGATGAAGAGCATGAGAAGAAGATTAGTATTAAATAGGGATGAGAGGTGGCAGAGAAAGGGATAGAGAAGAGAAATTGCATGGAAATGGAAGGAGACCCACAGGGTTATATAAAATTACATAAAAGAGGAAGTGAGGGGAAAGGGAAAAATAATACAAAAAGGGAGAAATTTATTACAGTAGAGGGGGTAGAAAGAGAAGAGGGGAAGAGAGGGGAGAGGAGGAGGGATAGTAGAGGATAGGAAAGGTAGCAGAATACAATAGACACTAGTATGGCAATGTGTAAATCAATTGATGTGTAACTGATGTGATTCTGCAATCTGTATACGGGGTAAAAATGGGAGTTCATAACCCACTTGAATCAAAGTGTGAAATATGATATATCAAGAAATATGTAATGTTTAGAACAACCATAAAAAAATTAAAAAAAAAAAAGGAAACTAACTTCGGTGAATGAGGCACGCGAATCCTAATATTTCTACAGTAACTTACCAAGTTTAACATCAATGCAAGTAGATTCCAATGGGACATGATGTGTATTTTTACGTTAATTTTTATTCAAAACTGGTACATTACAATTTCATCAGTTTATGCACATCATAGGATATATATTTCATAAACAATTTAGCAAATTTATAGGCATTTGTTTCACTTTCAATCTCTTCCTGCTTCAGAACACATGTATTCCTCCATATTTCTTGACTGGTCTTTGCATGAGAATTCTCTCCGAACACATTATTTTCGATTTCCATAATCACTTTTGAAGCAAACTTCACACACACTTCATGATAAACCAAAACACTAATATTACCATTAGATGTATAACTGGTTGGAATGAATGAATGTATATCAATATAAGATTTATTGTATATTTTCAGATATCAATTCAATCCATTATTTAAAGGTGGAATCAGTTATATTATTTATTCACAGTATGGTGTATTCATGCTTAATCTCTATATTCATGGACACAGGGTACACCTCTTTGTATCCCCAATAATAATTTTATGTCTTCAATATATTGCTCCCAGAAATGGTGGTAGAAATACTCATGTCACCTGATCTACATATACATTTTATCACAGTAATATTCTGGACAAAAAATGTAAAGGTCACACTTATGATTGTACCAAAGACTAAATGAAAAGAGATCATGGATTACTAAAAACATCCATGTCCAGGTTGCCTAATGCTCTCAAATGTCAATCCTATTAGTTACTAGATATTTGTTTCTTCCTAAGTTTATATATTCAAACTCAACCCTGGTGAAAATGTCTACTCCTATCACTCACTTAATACTTTGCCTGATTTCATAATGTCTCTATTGATATCTGCTTTTCTACATATTTTCCCAATTTCATCATAGTGACTGACTCTTCATATGTGCTGACATTTACATTCACTCTCTAAACGAAACCCTATAGCTAAAGAATTTTTAGTCCCAATCCTACACTCATTCTTCTTCCTAAACCTACCGACTATCTTCCTAATCCTACCGACTATCCCTTTGGATTGGATATTCTCTTCTACATTCAAACATCCAAGGTACAAGGTTCTATGCCATTGTATATCAAATTGTCTGAGACATCTTTGCAGAATATTATTAAAAACTAAGTATCCCAATTAAGGGCCCAATGCCCTTCTGGGTTTCAAATCATACCTAGATTTCTGTTTTCATACTTATATTTCACCTCGATATTCTTGTAAATATCGCAGCTTCCCAATGCCATTATTTATCGCACAGAATGATTGCTAACCCAAATCGAACCTGTTATTAACCCTAAACATACACTGTTCCCTCAATCTCATTTTACAGAAGAGCAGGGAGAGAGTCGTTCTTACAATACAGGAAAGTAGGGGACATTCCACCTGCTGAGAACCTCAAAGGTCCATTCAAAATGATACCTGGAGAAGATGTAGGCAGCTATGAAGGACCTGAGAGAGCAAAAGTCATCTTCCATGGCAAACAACCTGGTCAGGATGAAGGGATGTGTCTGAATCAGCCTCTCTCTTTTTATTGTAGAGAAGATGGACCAAACCAGGCCTGTGTGGAGAGCTGCTGCTGGGTGCCTATGGTTGACATACCATTCTACCTTGTGAAAGTGTCACAGGAAGTAGGGGCAGCCTCCATCTCATGGGACACTTGGAAGCAACTGTTAGGACAAAGTGGTCGCCAAGGCAGTGACCTCATTCAGTTCCAAAGAAAGTGACATACCTCATTTCCTTGGTGATGGAACTCTCTGAACTTTTGTATCCAAGAATCCAGGCACCCCGAGGCAGCCCCAGTTCCAGTGGGCTCACTTGTTTGGATTTACCAAGGACAGAGTCAGTCTTTCTTGGTACCTACTGATGTGAGGATGGCCAAATGCCAGGAGAGCTCTGAAGAGGGACCTTTCCAGAAGAAGCAGGTAGTGGCTCACCCCTTTTTCTTGACAACTTCACAGAGTTGGCCAAGGAAACCAGATCTGAGAGAGGTCAGGCCATGTCCTGAGAATAGGTAGGAAAGTTGGTTTGTTTGGTTTGGAGTGGATTGTTTTTAGTAAGTCGTTTGACCAGGCGAGTGTTTCTATGTCTGTGTATCCCACTGTGTCCGTTGTTGTAGACATTAGAAAAGAGAATGCATTAATGAATGCCTCCAGTCTAGTATAAAACTTCCCATAATTCATTCTGCCCAATTTATGAATGGAGTGCAGCTTGTCTTATCGAGAGGCAATACCTTCTATCTTCCTAAGTTCCTGTTTTCTTCCTGAATTCTGGCCACTCTCCAGAATAGGCTCATGGTTTTGTGTCCAAGATATGTACCACTCCAAGCTCTGTGACATGGCCATGTACTGGATAGCTGAAGAGAATGGCCAGCCTTTCAGAGAACTCAGATATCAGTGTGAACAGGAACGTCTCAGTGGAAAAACCCTGCTTTGGGCCTGTTGCTTACCTATTGTTCTGTTGCACTGAATGTCAGGAAAGACTTTGTCTCAGGCCACCCTTTTGTGAAGCCTGAAGAAAACAATTTTCAAATGGAAATGAATGGGCATCACCTGTGGCTCTTTGTTTAATTGCTTTGGAAAGGGATGTGGCTGAATTAGCCTCTTGGCCTTGTGTGTGGCTGTGACTTACATTCTCAGCACCTGATGGATCTAAAGAATAATCCCATGTGTGCATCAAAAACCATAATGGCAAAAAGATCAGTCATTGTGGATGAAGTCTCTTGCCTTCCTCTGTTAGGTTCCTGACCTCCGTCAAGTGAGAAAATGGATTCTTTGGGTCAAATGAGTTCCTCAAAGCGCTGCAGAGGTGCTTGGGGTTTCGCATGACTCCAAATCACAAAGAATCTATACCTGAAAATCAGTAGGCCTCACATTGGAGAAACAGAGCATTATTAATGACAGGCTTATTTGATCACTCCTGGTTCACAGGAAGGGTGTCCAGGCCACCCTGACTTTAGGCAAATGAGGGCCAAGTGAGCTTATTTTGGACACTTTCTTGGGCTTCGCCCCTCATGAAAATCTTCAGCCAGACATTACGATGAATGACAATATGTAAGAAGATGAGGGCCATGTGGGAGTGTTTTCGTTTTAATTTTGGTCATTTGTGTGGCGGTTGGAATAAATGACTGGGTCCACCTGGGCTTGAACTCTGGTGTGATTCCCCTTAGAGACTGAGTTGTGGAACTGACCTTAGAGAAGTATTGCATTGAATTTTGTTGGGATTTTAGGAGGCCACGCATAAGAGTCACCCTTGGAACTGAGATCTAGGCCCAGGGTTGCTTTCCACAGATTTTTCAGTTCCTGAAAGAAGTGACCTCACCTCACTTTCTTGGTGATGGAACTCTCTGATCTTGGGATCCAGGAATTCAGGCACAAAAGCCAGGGCCAGTTCCAGTCCGAGTGGTCTCATTTGTTTGGATTTACCAAGGACAGAGTCAGTCTCTCTTGGTACCTACTAATGTGAGGATGGCCAAACGGCAGGAAATCTCTGAAGAGGGGCCTTTCCTGAGAAAGCAGGTAGTGGCTCACAGCTGGCTCCTGACAATTTCATAGAGTTGGCCATGGAGTCCAAATCTGAGACAGGAGTGGCCATTTCGGGGGAACATAGTATGGCCCAAAAGTCAGAGGACACTCCAGATAGTCAAAGACCTACTTGGCGGAAGGAGGTGCCTTTGTAGGTTTGCTTGTAGGTTTGTGGTTTTGTCTCATGTTCTGAGAATAGGCAAGGAAGGCAGTTTGTTTGGTTTGGAGTGAACTGTTTCTAGTAAGTCGTTTGGCAAGGCGAGTGTTTCTATGTCTGTGTATCCCACTGTTATCCATGGTTGTAGACATTAGAAAAGATATTGGATCAATGGATGTGTCCTGTTTAGTAGAAAGCTTCCCAGAATTCATCCTGCACAATTTATGAATGGACTGCGGCTTGCCTTATCAATTGGCTACACCTGCTATCTTCCTAAGTTCCACTTTTCTTCCTGAATTCTGGCCACTCTCCAGAATAGGCTCATGGTTTTTGTGCAAGATATATACCACCTCCAAGCTCTGTGACATGGCCATGTACTGGATAGCTGAAGGGAATGGCGAGAATCGCAGAAAACTCAGAAATCACTGTGACCATTAAAGTCTCAGTGGAGAAACCCTGCTTTGGGCCTTTTGGTTACCTATTGTTCTGTTACCCTGAATGTCAGGAAGGTCTTTGCCTTTGGCCACCCTTTTGTGAAGCCTGAAGAAAACAGTTTTCAAATGGAAATGAATGGATCACCTGTGGCTCTTTGCTTAATTGCTTTGAAAAAGATGTGTCTTATTCAGACCATTGGCCCTGTGTGAGGCTGTTGCTTAGTTTCTCATCACCTGATGGATCTAAAGAAAGATTCCATGTGTACATCCAAAACCAAAGTGGCAAAAAGAGCAGTCATTGTGGATGAAGTCTCTCGTCTTCCTCTGTAAGGTTTGTGACCTCCATCAAGTGAGAATAGGGATCCTTTGTGTCAAATGAGTTCCTCAACGCCCTGCAGATTCTATCCCATAGGTGCTTGGGTTTTATCATGACTCCAGTTCACATAAAGAATCTAAAACCCACAGTCAGTAGTCCTCAAATTGGAGAAGCGGAGCAGTATTAATGGCAGGCCTATTTGATCACATCTGGTTCACAGGAAGGGTGTACAGGCCACCCTGAGTTTAGTCAAATTAAGGGGCAAGGGAGCTTATTTTTGACACTGGCTTGGGCGGAGCCCCTTATGGAAACCTCCAGCCAGAAGTTATGATGAGTGTCTATATGGAAGAAGATGTGGGTCATGTGGGAGTGTTTTGGTTTTAATTGTGGTCATTTGGGTGGCGGTTGGAAGTGACGACTGGGTCCACCTGGGCTGGAACTCTGGTGTGATTCCCCTTAGATACTGAGTTGTGGTACTGACCTCAGAGAAGTATTGCCATGAATTGTGTTGGGATTTTAGGAGGCCACGCATGAGATTTGCCCTTGGAAACTGAGATCTAGGCCCAGGTTGGCTTTGCACAGAGCACTGGGAATCTCAGCCAGGGTATCACATAATTTTATTCTGAAAGGCTTGCAGCCATAGTTGAGAGTCAAAACACACATGGACCTCACATTGTAGACCTCAATGCGCCTAGCTTCATGTGATCATTGGCCACTCTTTGGGAAGCCTTGCTTATGAGAGTTCTCCAGAGCTTTCATTGAAATGAGCATCCTCACCATTTAATGGTTCCTGAATGAAGTGAAACCCACAGTGCCTTCAACTTCATCCTTGAAAAATGGCTAGATAAATACGGTGAAATTTTTTTAAATTTCCATGACCAGGTGGCACTGGAGAAACTTTGGATATCCTGTTGCTGACTATGAGTATACTAGACAGTGCCTGATGGACTGGGTTTCAAGAAAATGGTGTAGAGCAGAGATGCCAGTAATTTGGAGCCTGCTGAGTAGTGGGCATAGAGCTGCAGTCGGCAGGTGTGTGATAAATCATCTGTGGTGGGGCCATGTGGATCTTCCTTTGGCTTCCAAATTGCTTGTGACTGACATGGTGCAGCAAGCAGACCCTTATATGTAAAGGCGTATTTTTATTTGGAGAGGTTTCAGGGCAATGTTCAGAATCACGTTGCTATGGTGAAGAGGCAAGCTATTTGGAATAGAACCTTGGTGGGTGCATTCTCCTGCAGACCCTGACCCACCACACTTGAGAAACTCCCTCCAACACTTTGTCCCAGTTGGACTCCTTGTATTTTGTGAAGAAAATACCAAACTACCAGTGCAGCAGCAATAAACACCACAAAATGTGGAGGATGACCAAATGGCTTCACAGTCCACACGGGGAGACACTTAGCCCCCAGTGACCACAGTTTACCTACAAAGATTGAATTCAGCACTGCTGACTCATGTTCATTGGAACATAAGAAACCATGTCCTCCAGGTCACATAGATGCAGACCCAGCTTTGATGCTCTCATTACAAAGGAATTTAAACCTCCTGACAACAACATATATTTCAAGTGCCCAACCTCAGAGGCAGTTTCTGAAGAAGTCTTTAGGCCAGCAGAGCTCCATATTTGTGGAGTGTTTACCCTGTCCCTTACTTTAGTAAACTACTCTACCACCTCCAATGTTGTGAACTTTTGAGCATATTAAATTCCAGCTATGTATTCCCAGATTTTCGAACTCTTCTCCTCTAATGATGAATTACTTGGGGCGAGGGTAATGTCAAGGCATTGTTCTCGATGACAGTGAAATATTTCTCCATGTGTTTTTTTTTAATTATTTTATTTCATATTATTATTTTATTTTTTTAATTGGGTGTTCAAAACATTACAAAGCTCTTGACATATTATATTTCATACATTAGATTCAAGTGGGTTATGAACTCCTATTTTTATCCCAAGTACGGATTGCAGAATCATATCTGTTACACATCCGCATTTTTATAATGCCCTATTAGTAACTGTTGTATTCTGCTACATTTTCTATCCTCTACTATCCCTGCTCCCCTCCCATCTTCCCTCTCTACCCCATCTACTGTAATACATTTATATCTTTGTTTATTTTCCCATTCCCCTCACAACCTCTTATATGTAATTTTGTGTAACAATGAGGGTCTCCCTCCATTACCATGCAATTTCCTTTATCTCTCTCTTTCCGCCCCCCACCTCATGTCTCTGTTTAATGTTGATCTTTTCTTCCTGCTCTTCCTCCCTGCTCTGTTGTTAGTTGCTCTCATTATATCAAAGAAGACATTTTTATTTGTTTTTTAGGGTTTGGCTAGCTTCACTAAGCATAATCTGCTCTAGTGCCATCCATTTCCCTGCAAATTCAATGATTTTGTCATTTTTTAATGATGCATAATACTCAATGGTGTATAAATACCACATTTTTTTATCCATTCATCTACTGAAGGGCATCTGGGTTGGTTCCACAGTCTAGCAATTTTGAATTGTGCTGCTATGAACATCGATGTGGCAGTATCCCTGTAATATGCTCTTTTAAGGTCTTCAGGGAATAGTCTGAGAAGGGCAATAGCTGGGTCAAATGGTGGTTCCATTCCCAGCTTTCCCAGGAATCTCCATACAGCTTTTCAAATTTGCCACAACAGTTTGCAGTCCCACCAGCAATGTATAAGAGTACCCTATTCTCCACATCCTCGCCAGCACTTGTTGTTGTTTGACCTCATAATGGCTGCCAATCTTACTAGAGTAGGATGGCATCTTAGGGTGGTTTTAATTTGCATTTCTCTGACTGCTAGAGATGGTGAGCATTTTTTCATGTACTTACTGATTGATTGTATGTCCTCCTCTGAGAAGTGTTGGTTCAGGTCCATGGCCCATTTTTTGATTGGGTTATTTATCATCTTATTGTCTAATTTTTTGAGTTCTTGGTATACTCTGGATATTAGGGCTCTATCTGAAGTGTGAGGAGTAAAAATTTGTTCCCATGATTTAGGCTCCCTATTTACCTCTCTCATTTTTTATCCTGCTGAGAAAAAAACTTTTCAGTTTAAGTAAGTCCCATTTGATGATTGTTGTTATTAACTCTTCTGCTATGGGTGTCCTGTTAAGGAATTTGGAGCCCGACCCCACATTATGTAGATCAGAGCCAACTTTTTCTTCTATCAGATGCAGAGTCTCTTATTTGATATCTAGCTCCTTGATCCACTTTGAGTTAACTTTTGTGCATGGCAAGAGGAGGGGATTCGGTTTCATTTTGTTGCATATGGATTTCCATTTTATACAAAAACATTTGTTGAAGATGCTATATTTCCTCTATTGCATGCTTTTAGCTCCTTTATCAAATATAGCATAGTTGTAGCTTTGTGAATTATTCTTTGTGTCCTCTATTCTGTACCCATTGGTCAACCCGCCTGTTTTGGTACCAGTGCCATGCTGTTTTTGTTACTATTGCTCTGTAGTATAGTTTTAAGTCTGGTATCGCTATATCGCCTGATTCACACTTCCTGCTAGAATTGCTTTTGCTATTCTGGGTCTTATATTTTTCCATATGAATTCCATGATTGCTTTATCTATTTCTACAAGAAATGCCTTTGGGATTTTGATTGGCATTGCATTAAACCTATAGAAAACTTTTGGTAATTTCGCCATTTTGATGATGTTAGTTCTGCCTATCCAGGAACAGGGTATATTTTTCCATCTTCTAAGATCTTCTTCTACTTCCCTTTTTAGGGTTCTGTAGTTTTCATTGTATAAGTCTTTCACCTTTTTTGTTAGGTTGATTTTCAAGTATTTAATTTTTTTGACGATATTGTGAATGGAGTGTTTTTCCTCATTTCTGTTTCAGAAGTTTTGTCGCTGATATACAGAAATGCCTTTGATTTATGCGTTTTGATTGTATATCCTGCCACTTTGCTGAATTCTTTTATTAGTTCTAGTAGATTTTTTTGTAGACCCCTTTGGGTTTTCTATGTATAGAATCATGTCACCAGGAAATAGTGATAATTTACGTTCTTATTTTCCTATTTTTATGCCTTTGATTTCTTTCGTCTGTCTAATTGCTCTGGCCAGTGTTTCGAGAACTATATTGAATAGAACTGGTGACAGAGGGCATCCCTGTCTTGTTCCAGATTTTAGAGGGAATGCCTTCAATTTTTCTCCATTCATAATGATGCTAGCCTGAGACTTAGCATAGATAGCTTTTAAAATGTCGAGGTTAGTTCCTGTTATCCCTATTTTTCTAATGTTTTGAACATAAAGAGATGCTGTACTTGGTCAAATGCTTTCTGCGTCTATCGAGATGATCATATGGTTCTTATCTTTAAGTCTATTGATGTGATGAATAACATTTATTGATTTTCGTATATTGAACCATCGTTGCATCCCAGGGATGAATCCTACTTGATCCTGGTGAAAAATATTTTTTGATGTGCCTTTGTATTCGATTAGGCAGATATTTATTGAGGATTTTTGCATCTAGGTTAATCAGATATATTGGTCTGTAGTTCTCTTTCTTTGAGTTGTCTTTTTCTGGTTTTGGAATTAGGGTGATGTTGGCCTCATAAAATGAATTTGGCAGAGCTCCCTCTTTTTCTATTTCCTGAAATAACTTGAAAAGTATTGGTATAAATTCTTCTTCAAAGGTTTTGTAAAACTCCGCTGTATAGCCATCCGTTTCTGGGCTTTTCTTGGTTGGTAGTCTTTTGATTGCTTCTTCTATTTCATCCATTGATATTGGTCGGTTTAAATTGTGTGTATCCTCCTGACTCAGTTTGGGCAAATCATATGACTTAAGAAATTTATCGATGTCTTCACTATTTTCTATTTTATTGGAATAATGATTTTCAAAATAATTTCTAATTATTTGATGTGCCTTTGTATTCGATTCGCCAGAATTTTATTGAGGATTTTTGCATGTAGGTTCATCAGATATATTGGTCTGTAGTTTTCTTTCTTTGAGGTGTCTTTTTCTGATTTCGGAATCAGCGTGATGTTGGCCTCATAGAATGAATTTGGCAGAGCTCCCTCTTTTTCTCTATCCTGAAATAACTTGAAAAGTATTGGTATTAAATCTTCTTTAAGTGTTTTGTAAAACTCCGCTGTATAGCCATCCGTTCCTGGGCTTTTCTTGGTTGGTAGTCTTTTGATTGCTTCTTCTGTTTCATCCATTGACATTGGTCTGTTTAAATTGTGTGTATCCTCCTGACTCAGTTTGGGCAAATCATATGACTTAAGAAATTTGTTGATGTCTTCACTATATTCTATTTTATTGGAATATAGGTTTTCCAAATAATTTCTAATTGTCTTCTGTATTTCGGAAGCATCTGTTGTAATATAGCCTTTTTCATCCCATATGTTAGTAATTTGAGTTCTCTCTCTTCTTCTCTTCATTAGCATGGCTAAGGGTCTGTCGAACATATATATTTTTTCGAAGAACCACCTTTTAGTTTTGTTAATTTTTTCAATAGTTTCTTTTGTTTCAATTTCGTTGATTTCTGCTCTGATTTTAATTATTTCTTGCCTTCTGCTACATTTTCTGTTGTTTTGCTCTTCCTTTTCTAGGGCTTTGAGTTAAAGTGTGAGCTCATTTATTTGTTCGGTTTTACTTTTTTTCAGGAATGACCTCCAGGCAATGAATTTCCCTCTTAAAACTGCTTTCATTGTGTCCCATAGATTCCAATATGTTGCGTCTGTATTTTCATGTATCTCTAAGAATTTTTTTATTTCCTCCTTTATATCTTCTCTAACCCACTGATCATTCAGTAGCATATTGTTCATTTTCCATGTGATGTAGGATTTTTCCTTCCTTCTTTTATCATTGATTTCCAGTTTCATTCCATTATGATCAGATAAAATGCATGGTATTATCTCCACACCTTTATATTTACTGAGGGTTGCCCTATGGCATCATATATTGTCTATTTTTGAGAAGGATCCATGTGCTGCTGAGAAAAAAAGTATATCCACTTGATGATGGTTGATATATTCTATATATGTTAGTTACATGTAGGTTATTGATTGTGATATTGACTTCTATACTTTCTTTATTCAACTTTTGTTTGAAGGATCTGTCCAATGATGATAGATGTGTGTTGAAGTCACCCATAATTATTGTGTTGTGTTCTATTTCATTCTGGATCTTGAGGAGAATTTGTTTCATGAACAACGTAGCACCATTATTTAGTGCATAAATATTGATAATTGTTATGTCTTGTTAGTGAATGGTTCCTTTTAACAGTATATAATGTCCTTCCTTATCCCTTTTGATTAACTTAGTCTTGAAGTCGATTTTATTCGATATGAGGATGTCCACCCCTGCTTGTTTATGAGGATAAGTGTGCATGGTGTATTTTCTCCCAACATTTCACCTTCAGCCTGTGTGTCTTTGCATTTCAGATGTGTCTCCTGGAGGCAACATATTGTTGGATTTGTTTATTTAATCCAAGTTACCAGCCTATGTCGCTTTATTGGAGACTTTAAGCCATTTACATTCAGAGTTACTATTGATGTATGGTTTGTATGCCAGCCATGTTTGATTATTCATATTTTTTTTAATTTAGTTTGTTTCTCCATGACAAGCTTTCACCCTGCCTCTGTCATTACCAAGGTACTTCCCACTGATGGTTTTGGTTGTTGTTTTTCATTTCTTTCTTGTGTAGTGTTTTGCTCAAGACGCTTTGCAATGCTTGTTTTCTGGCTTCAAATTCTTTTAGCTTTTGTTTATCATGAAAGATTCTTATTTCGTTGTTGGACCTGATGGTTAATTATGCTGGATACATAATTCTTGGTTGGCATCCATTGTCTTTCAGTGTTTGATATACATTTTTCCAGGATCTTCTCGCTTTCAGCGTCTGTGATGAAATATCCATTGTTAACCTTATTTGTTTACCACTGAATGTAATCTGCCTCCATTCTCTTGTAGATTTATTATTTTCTCTTTGTTCTGTATATTGGATATCTTCATAACAATGTGTCTTGGCATTGGTCTACTGTGATTTTGTTTGCTCTTGTCCTGTATGCAGCTACAATTTGTATATCCATTTCCTTTTTTATTTCTGGAAAGTTTTCTGTAATTATTTCATTCAGCAGTTTTCTCATTCCCTTGGTTTGAGTCTCTGTACCTTCCTCTATCCTGATGACTCGTAAGTGTGTTTTTTTTTTTTTATGTTATCCCAAATCTCTTGGATGTTTTTCTTGTGATTTTTTTGCCAGCCTTTCTGAGTTGGCTGGACTCGTTTCAAGATGATATATTTTGTCTTCATTATCTGACCTTTTGGCTTTTACTTGCTCCACTCTGTTAGTGATACTCTCAATGGCGTTCTTAATTTGGTTTATCATTTCCTTCATTTCTAGAATTATTGTTTGATTTTTTTATAATCTCTATCCTCTGATAAAGATGCTTAACTTTTTCTTTTATCTGTTTATGTAATTCATTTTCAATGTTTTCTTTTACTGTTTGGATTTTCTGTCTCGTATCCTCTTTAAGTTTCCATTCTATCTGTCTAAGGTATTACTTGAGTTCTTTATATGACCATTTTTCTGATGACTCTAGGTCCTCCTGAATATTTAGGGTGTCCTTCGTGGTTTGTACTCCTTTTCTTCCTTGCTTGTTTATGCTGTTCATGTTACTTCTTGTTCTGTTTGACTGCTTAGTTACTGTTTACTCTTATAAATTTATTTGATGCTTGGGAGGAAAGATTTTAGAAGGGAAGGGAAAAAGTCACTAAAGAGAATGAGAGTAGGCAGGTAGAATGCAAGGAATGGGAAATAAGAAAATTGAAAAGAAATGAAAAGACAATAGAAAAAATAGAAAATAAAGAGAAAATTATTTTTTTAAAAAAATGATTATGATAATATAAAATTAAAATTTTAAAAAATAATAACAACAAAAGAAAAAATTAAAAAAAAATTAAAAACATTTTAAAAAAGTTAAAGAACAGCAACAAAAAATGAAAATAAAAGAAAACAAAAAAAAACAAAAACAAAAAAAACAAACTAATATAATAATAATAATAATAAATGCAGTCATAGATTGCAATAAACTTTTTTTTCCATTAGGTAGATCTGTGCCCACTGGGCCAAGCTTCTCCTTTCAATAGGTGGGAACCAATCACTGTGCAGCAGCTATTCCTCCCACACTGGGTGGGTGTCCAATCCTGAGTGCCTAGGGCCTTCTTTTGTGTTTCCTCAAGCCAGGCCCCACTCACCTGTGACACTCACCACAATACTGGCTACATGCCAGGTCTGCTGCTCCTAGGAGCCCTGTTTTCATGAACGCCTGGGCACAATCTCCCTGTTTGTCTCCCTCAGACCCTAAGTTTTTAGAGCTTAGGCCTGAGAACCCCAAGCGAATTTGCTTGCACTCCGGAAGCCATGCCCCCGGAAGCTGGAGCAAGAGACTTCAGTTTTCAGCACTGGTGGGAGCGGTGGCCTGGAGGTCTGCACCACGAGTCCCGTGCCACTCCTAATTCCCTCGGTCTGGATATCGCGCTCAAGGGAGAGCTGGGAGGGGCTCTTAAGATTTCCCCACAAGTTCGCAAATTTATAGGAATTTGCTTCACTTTCAATCACTTCCTGCTTCAGGACACATGTATTCTTCCATGTTTCTTGACAGGTCTTTTCATGAGACTTCTTTCAAGACACATGACTTTCAATTTCCATAATCATTTTTGAAGCAAAACTCACATAAACTTTATGATAAATTATAACTCTGATATTACCATTAGATGTATAACTGGTTGGAATTAATGATTGCATACCAATATAGGATTTCTTATATATTTTCAGATAAAAATTCAATCCATTATTTAAAGTGAAAAGAGTTATATTATTTATTCACAGAATGGTCTATTCATGCATTATCTCTATATTCATAGACGCAGTGTACACTTCTTTATACCCCCAATACTAATTTATACGTCTTCAAAATATTGCTCCCTGAAATGGTGGAAGAAATACTCATGTCACCTGATCTACTTATACATTTAATCACAGAAATATTCGGAACACAAAATGCAAAGGTCACACTTATGTTTGTACCAAAGCCTAAAAGGAAAGTAAACATGGATTACTAAAAACATCCATGTCCATGTTGCCTAATGCTGTCAAATGTCAATCCTATTGGTGACTACATATTTGTTTCCTCTTAAGATTATATATTCAAACTCAACCCTACTGAAAATGTCTAATCCTATCCCTCACTTTATACATTGCCTGATTTCATTATGGCTCTATTTCTGTTTCCTACATATTTTCCCCAGTTCATCATTGTGAGTGACTCTTCACATGTGCTGACATTTACATTCACACTCTAATCGATAACCTATTGCTAATAAACTTTTGTTCCTAATCCTATACTCATTCTTTTTGTAAACCTACCGAATATCTTCCTAATCCGAGCGACTATCCTTTTTTGACTGGTTGTTCTCTTCTACATTCAATCAAGCAAGGTACAAGGTCTTATGCCATTGTATATTGATCTATCTGAGACCTCTGTGCAGAATGCAATTCAATGCTAAGTTTCACAATCAAGGGTCCAATGCCCTTCTGGGCTTCAAATGTTACCTAGATTTCTGGTTTCACACTTATATTTCACATATATATTCTGGTAAATATCGCAGTTTCAAATACCATTATTCATTCTGCAGGATGATTCCTAAACTAAATCCAACATGTTATTGACCCTAAACATACACTGTTTCCTCCATCTAACTTTACAGAAGAGCAGGGACAGAGTTGGTCTTACAATACAGGAATGTAGGGGATCTTCCACCTGCTGAGAACCTCAAAGGTCCATGCAGACATGATCCCTGGAAAAGAGGTAGGCAGCTATGAAGGACCTGAGAGAGCAAAAGTCATCTTCCATGGCAAACAACCTTGTCAGGATGAAGGGGTGTGTCTGAATCAGCCACTTTCTTCTTAATGTAGAGAAGATGGACCAAACAAGGTCTGTGTGGAGAGCTGTTCCCGTGTGTCTATGGTTGATATGCCATTCTAACTTGTGACAGTGTCACAGGAAGTAGTTGCAGCCTCCATCTCATGGGACCCTTGGAAGCAACTATTAGGACAAAGTGTTTGCCAAGGCATTGACCTATTCAGTTCCTGAAGGAAGTGACCTACCTTACTTCTTTGGTGATGGAACTCTCTGAACTTGGGATCCAGGAAGCCAGGCATCCAGAGCCAGTCCCAGTCCCAGTCCCAGTGGGCTCACTTGTTTAGTTTTACTAATGACAGATTCTGTCTTTTTTGGTACCTACTGATGTGAGGATGGCCAAATGCCAGGAGAGCTCTGAAGACGGGCCTTTCCTTAGTAACTAGGTAGTGGCTCACCGCTGGCTCCTAACAACTTCACAGAGTTGGCCAAGGAGACCAGATCTGACACAGTACAGGTCATTTCGGGGGAACATAGTAGGGCCCGCCAGTCAGAGGACACTCTGGATATTCACAGACTTACTTGGAGAAGGAGGTGCCTTTGTGTTTGTGGGTGTGAGTTTGTGGTTTTGTCTCATTTTCTTAGAATAGGTAGAAAAGCTGGTATGTCTGGTTTGCAGTGGACTGTTTCTAGATAGTCGTTTGACAAGGCAAGTGTTTCTATGTCTGTGTATAACACTGTGTCCGTGGTTGTAGACATTAGAAAAGAGAATGCATCAATGAATGTGTCCTGTCTAGTAGAAAGCTTCCCAGCATTCATCCTGCCCAATTTATGACTGCACTGCAGGTTGCCTTATCGATGGGCAACACCTAATATCTTCCTAAGTTTCAGATTTCTTCCTGAATTCTGACCAATCTGCAGAATAGTCTCATGGTTTTGTGTCCAAGATAGGTACCACCCCAAGCTCTGTCACATGGCCATGTACTGAATAGCTGAAGGTAATGGCGAGCATCTTAGAAAACTCAGATATCAGTGTGACCAGGTAAGTCTCAATGGAGAAACCATGTTTTGTGCCTTTTGCTTACCTATTTTTCTGTTTCACTGAATGACAGGAAGGTCTTTGCCTCAGGCCACCCCTTTGTGAAGCATGAAAAAAACAGTTTTCATATGGAAATGATTGGGCATCACCTGTGGCTCTTTGCTTAATTGCTTTGAAAGGGATGTGTCTGAATCAGCCTCTTGGCCCTGTGTGAGGCTGTGGCTTAGATTCTCAGCACCTGATGGATATAAAGAAAGATCCCATGTGTGCATCCAAAACCAAAATGGCAAAATTCAGTCATTGTGGATGATGTCTCTCTCCTTCCTCTATTAGGTTGCAGACAATCATCAAGTGAGTATAGGGATCCTTTGGGTCAAATGAGTTTTTCAAAGCCATGCAGAGGTGCGTGGGTTTTCTCATGATTCCACTTCACATAAAGAATCTAAACCCAACAGTCAGTAGGCCTCAAATTGGAGAAGCAGAGCAGTTGTAATGGCAGGCCTATTTGATCACTCCTGGTTCACAGGTATGGTGTCCAGGCCACCCTGACTTTAGGCAAATGAGGGCCAAGGGAGCTTATTTTGGACACTCTCTTGCGCTGTACCCCTCATGGAAATCTCCAGCCAGAGGTTATAATGAGGGTCTATGTGGAAGAAGATGAGGGCCATGTGGGAATGTTTTGGTTTTAATTTTGGTCATTTGTGTGGCAGTTGGAAGGGATGACTGGGTCCACCTCGGCTTGTACTCTGGTGTAATACTCCTTAGAGACTGAGTTGTAGAACTGACCTCAGAGAAGTATTGCCATGGATTGTGTGGGGATGTTAGGAGGCCACGCATGAGAGTCGCCCTTTGAAACTGAGATCTAGGCCAAGGGTGGCTTTCCTCAGAACACTGAGAATCTCAGCCAGGATATCACATGATTTTATTCTGAAAAACTTGGCAGCCATAGTTGAGAGTCAAAACACACATGGACCTCACATTGTAGACCTCAATGGTCCTGGCTTCATGTGACCTTTTGGCCACTATTTGGGATGCCTTGCCTGTGATTGTTCTCCAGAGCTTTTATTGAAATGAGCTTCCTTAACATTTAATGGTTCCTGAATGAATTGAAACCCACAGTGACTACAACTTCTTCCTTGAATAATGGCTAGATAAATACCATGAAATTTTTGAAATTTCCATGACGAGGTGGCACTGGAAAACCTTTGGATGTCCTGATGCTGATCATAGTATACCAGACAGTGCCTTTATTGACAGGGTTTCATGAAAATGGTGAAGAACAGAGATGCCAGTTAGTTGTCGCCTGATGATTAGTGGGCCTAGAGCAGTGGTGGACAGATGTGTGACAAAACATCTGTGGTGGGGCCACGTGGATCTGCCATTGGCTTCCAAATGGCTTGTGACTGATATGGTTACAGCCAACAGACCCAATAGGTAAAGGCATCTTGTTATATGGAGAGGTTTCAGGGAAATGTTCAGAATCAGGTTGCTATGATCAAGGGGGCAAGCTATGTGGGATAGAAGCCTGGTTATTGCATTCTCCTGCAAACCCTCACCCACCACACGTGACTAAACTCCCTCCAGCAATGTGTCCCAATTGAACTCCTTTATTTCGTGAAGCAAATACCAAACTCCCAATGCAGCAGCAAGAAACACCACTAAAAGTGGAGGATGAACAAATGTCTTCGCAGTTAACACAGGGAGAAACTTAGCCCCAGTGTCCACAGTTTAGCTACAAAAAAAGAATTCAGCACTGCTGCCACATGTTCAATGAAAAATAAGAAACCATGTCTTACAGGTCACATATATGCAGAACCAGCTTTGATAGTCTCTCTACAAAAGAACTAAATCTCCTGAAAACAACATATATTTCAAGTGACCAACCTCAGAGGCAGTTTCTCAAGAATTCTTTCGGCCAGCAGAGCTCCATGTTTGAGGAGTGTTTACCTTTTGCCTTACTTTTTTGAACTCTGCTACCACCTCCAAGGTTGTGAACTCCTGAGCATATTCCATTCCAGATATGTATTCACAGATTTTCTAACTCTTCTCCTCTAACTGTGTCTTACTTTGGTAAAAGATAATGTCAAGGCATTGTTCTGGATGAGAGTGGGAAGATTTTGGGTAGCACATATTTGCATAGGCATTGGATACATTTTTCAATTTCCCTTCAAAACACTGAATCTCTGACCCTAACCAATTCCCAACTAGACTCTGACTACTAATCCTAATATGATGGAGAAAAATAACAAAAAACAGAAAAGAAGTACAAGCAGTTCAGTGGAGGCAAGGTGTATACTAGGACTTGCCTTTTGCATAATATAGGGTAGGAGTTATAAATCTTGCAAATTTTTTTTTGAAATAGTTCTCCATGAGTTTTTAAAGTTAACAAATATGTGAATTCCTTTCTCCCTTTCTCTGTAGCCCATTAAGCACATGTATTTTTCTATGCACATATAGATTTCTACCTGGTACCACACGTATATTCTTGTGAGGTGTTTGACTTGGCAGATACAAATTGTGAGAAGAGATCACTCCTCGTAAATGCTGTTGGAACTGAAATTTCAAACTATGGGTGAACTTTCTAGTTGAACAACATTATACATAAATCCATGTTCAGTATAATGAATATTTTTGGATCTGTGTATGATATATATTTCATGATGAATTTTGATTGGCATATATATTGCTAGTTTTTAATGTCTCTCTCTCTCTCTGTATATATATATATATACTCTCCAGATTTTTCAAAATATGTAATATATGTGACTTATTATACACTCCCTAAATTCATTCATATTCATTTATGTGGATTTATAATCAACTTTTCACAAGATTATTTTCTAAAATATTCATCCACCTGAAATTCATATTTGTTTCCTATTACTGACAACTAACTTCAGTGAATGGTGTATACAAATCCTAATATTTCTACAGTAACTGACCCAGTTTAACATCAACGCAAGCAGATTCCTATGGGACATGATATATATTTTGACATTCATGTTTATTCAACAATGGGACATTATTATTTCTTCAGTTTATGCACATCATAGTATATATATTTCATCCAAAATTTCAAAAATATATAGGAATTTTTTTCACTTTCAATCACTTCCTGCTTCTGAACACATGTATTCCTCCATGTTGCTTTACTGGTCTTTTCATGAGACTTCTTTCCAAACACTTTATTTTCGATTTCCAAAATCAATTTTGAAGCGAAACTCACACACTCTTCATGAAAATCCTAATACTAATATTATCATTGATGTATAACTGGTTGTAATGAATGTCTGTATATCAATATTTGATTTCCTGTATATTTTCAGATATCAATTCAATTCATTATATATAGTGGAATGAGTATATGTTTTATTCAGAGTATGTTCTATTCATGCATTATCTGTATATTCATAGAAACAGGGTACACCTCTTTGTACCCCCAATACTAATTTATACGTCTTCAAAATATTGCTCCCAGAAATGGTGGAAGATATACTCATGTCACCTGATCTACATATATATTTTATCACAGTAATATTATGGACACAAAATGCAAAGGTCACACTTATGATTGTACCAAAGCCTAAATGGAAAGTGAGCATGGATTAGTAATAACATCCATGTCCAGGTTGCCTAATGCTCTCAAATGTCAATCCAATTTGTGACTACATATTTGTTTCTTGCTAAGATTATATATTCAACCTCAACCCTGTTGAAAATGTCTAATCCTATAACTCACATTATACTTTGCCTGATTTCCTTTTGTCTCAATTGATATTTACTTTCATACATATTTTCCCCAGTTCATCATTGTGAATGACTCTTCACATGTGCTGACATTTACATTCACTCTCTACCCGAAACCCTATTGCTAAAAAACTTTTGGTCCAAATCCTATACTCACTCTTCTTTCTAAACCTTCTGACTATCTTCCTAATCCTACCGATTATCCCTTTTTGACTGCATGTTCTCTTCAACATTCAATCATCCAAGGTAAAGGTCCTATGCCATTGTATAGCGATTAATCAGAGACATCTGTGCAGAACATAATTCAAAGCTAAGTATCCTACCCAAGGGCCCAATACACTTCTGGGCTTCAAAACTTACATAGATTTGGGTTTTCAAACTTATATTTCACCTTTATATTCTTTTAAATATCGCAGGTTCCCAATAACATTATTCATCCCGCAGAATGATTCCTAACCGAAATCGAACCTGTTATTAACCCTAACCATACGCTGTTCCCTCAATCTCACTTTACAGAGGAGCAGGGACAGAGTTGGTCTTACAATACAGGAATGTAGGGGATCTTCCACCTGCTGAGAACCTCAAAGGTCAATGCAGAAATGATCCTTGGAGAAGTTGTAGGCAGCTATGTAGTACCAAAGAGAGCAAAAGTCTTCTGACATGGTAAAGAACCTGGACAGGATGAAAGGATGTGTCTGAATCAGCCTCTTTCTTCTTAATGTAGAGAAGACGGACCAAAGCATGCCTGTATGGAGAGAAGTTCCCCGGTGCATATGGTTGATATACCATTCTAACTTGTGACAGTGTCACAGAAAGTAGGAACAGCCTCCATCTCATGGGACCCTTGGCAGCAACTGCTAGGACAAAGTGGTTGCCAAGGCAGTGACCTCATTCATTTCATGAAGAAAGTGACTTCACCTAACTTACTTGGTGATGGAACTCTCTGAACTTGGGATCAAGGGTCAGGCATCCAGAGCCAGTCCCAGTCACAGTCCCAGTGGGATCACATGTTTGGTTTTACCAAGGGCAGAGAGTCTTTTTTTGGTACCTACTGATGTGAGAATGGCCAAATGCCAGGACAGCGATGAAGAGGGTCCTTTCCTAAGAAAGCAGGTAGTTGGTCATCGCTGGTTCCTGACAACTTCACAGATTTGGCCACGGAGACCAGATCTGAGACAGGGCAGGCCAGTTCGGGGTAACAATATGGTCCACAGACAGAGGACACTCCCGATAATCACAGACATATTGGGGGAAGGAAGTGCCTTTGTGGGTGTGGGTGTGAGTTTGTGGTTTTGTCTCATGTTCTGAGAATAGGTAGGAAAGGCGGTTTGTTTGGTTTGGAGTGGACTGTTTCTAAAAAGTCGTTTGAAAAGGTGAGTGTTTCTATATCTGTGTATCTCACTGTGTCCGTGGTTGTAGACATGAGAAAAGAGAATGCATCAATGGATATGTCCTGTCTAGAAGAAAGTTTTCCAGCATTCATCCTACCCAATTTATGACTGGACTGCAGGTTGCCTTATGGATGGGCCACCCCTATTATCGTCCTAAGTTCCTGTTTTCTTCCTAAATTTTGGCCACTACCCAGAATAGGCTCATGGTATTGTGTCCAAGATATGTAACACCTCCAAGCTCTGTGACATGGCCATGTACTGGATAGCTGAATGGAATGGCGAGCATCTCAGGAAACTCAGATATCAGTGTGACCAGGAAAGTCTCAGTGGAGAAACACTGTTTTGGGCCTTCTGCTTACCTATTTTTCTGTTGCCCTGAATGTCAGGAAGGTCCTTACCTCAGGCCACTCCTTTTTGAAGCCTGAAGTAAACAGTTTTTAAATGCAAATGAATGGGCATCACCTGTGGTGCTTTGCTTAATTGCTTTCGAAAGGGATGTGTCTGAATCAGCCGCTTGGCTCTGGGTCAGGCTATGGATTAGATTCTCAGCACCTGATGGATATAAAGAAAGTTCCCATGTGTGTATTGAAAACAAAAATGGTAAAAATATCAGTCATTGTGCATGAAGTTTCCTGCCTTCCTCTGTTAGGTTCCTGACCTCCATCAAGTGAGAATAGGATCCTCTGGGTCAAATGAGTTCTTTGAACTCCTGCACAAGTGCTTGGGTTCTCCCATGATGCCAAATCACATAAAGAATCTATACCTGACAGTCAGTAGGCCTCAAATTGGAGAAGCAGAGCAGTATTAAAGGCAGGCCTATTTGATCACTCCTGGTTTACAGGAAGGGTGTCAAGGCCACGCTCACTTTAGGCAAATGATGGGCAAGGGTGCATATTTTGGACATTGTCTTGGGCTGCGCTCCTAATGGAAACCTCCAGCAAGAGTTTATGATGAGTGTCTATATGGAAGAAGATGAGGGTCATGTGGGAAAGTTTTGGTTTCAATTGTGGTCATTTGTGTGGCGGTTGGAAGAGATGACTAGGTCCACATGGGCTTGAACTCTGGTGTGATTCTCCTTCGAGACTGAGTTCTGGAACTGACCTCAGAGAAGTATTGCCATTAATTGTGTTGGTATTGTAGGAGGACACGCATGAGAGTCACCCTTGAAACCTGAGATTGGGCCCTGGGTGGCTTTCCACAGAGCACTGAGAATCTCAGCCAGGATATCACATGATTTTATTCTGAAAGACTTGGCAGCTATAGTTAAGAGTCAAAACACACATGGACCTCACATTTTAGACCTCAATGGGCCTGTCTGCATGTGACATTTTGACCACTCTTTGTGAAGCCTTGCCTGTGAGAGATCTCCAGAGCTTTCATTGAAATGAGCTTCCTCACCATTTCATGGTTCTTGGATGAATGGAAACCCCAAAGTGCCTCCAACTTCATTCTTGAACAATGGATAGATAAATACCATGAAATTTTTGAAATTCCCAATGACCAGGTGGCACTGGAGAACCATTGGATGTCCTATTGCTGCTCATGAGTGTACAAGACAGTGCCTTGATTGACTGGATTTCTTGACAATGGTGTAGAACAGAGATGCCAGTAAGTTGGAGCCTGCTGAGTATTGAGCCTAGAGCAGTGGTGTGCAGTTGTCTGATAATATATTTGTGGTGTGGCCATGTGGGTGTGTCATTGGCTTCCAAATGGCTTGTGACTGATTTGGTGCAGCCAGCAGAAAATTATATGAAAAGGCATCTGGTTATATGGACAGGTTTCAGGGCAATGTTCAGAATCAGGTTGCTATGGTCAAGGGAGCAAGCAATGTGGGATAGAAGCCTGGTTGGTGCATTCTCCTGAAGACCCTGACCCACCACACCTTACAGGACTCCCACCAGCACTGTGACCCATTTGAAATCCTTGTATGTTGTGAAGCAAATACAAAACACCCAGTGCAGCTGCAAGAAACACCACGAAAATTGGAGGATGACCAAATGGCTTCAAAGTCCACACAGGGAGACACTTAGCCCCCAGTGGCCACAGTTTATCTACAAAGAGAGAATTCATCACTGCTTCCTCATGTTCATTAGAAAATAAGAAACCATATCCTCCAGGTCACATAGATGCAGACCCAGCTTTGATGGTCTCTGTACACAGGGAGCTAAAGCTCCTGACAACAACATATACTTCAAGTGCCCAACCTCAGAGGCAGTTTCTCAAGAAGTCTTAATGCCAGCATAGCTCCATGTTTGTGGAGTGTTTACACTGTCCCTTACATTTGGAACCTCCTCTACCACCTCCTGAACATTTTCCATTCCAGGTATGTATTCACAGATTTTCTAACTCTTCTTCTCTAATTGTGTCTTAGTAGGGGCGAAGATATTGTCAAGGCATTGTTCTGGATGAAAGTGGAAATTTTTTGTAGCACATATTTGCATACACATTGGATTCATTTTCCTATTTTCCATTTGAAATACTTAATAACTGACACTAACCCATACCCTAATAGACTCTTACTACTAATCCTAATATGATGGAGTAAAATAACCCAAACAGAATAGAAATACAAACATTTCAGAGGAGGCATGGTGTATAGTTAGACTTGGCTTTTGCATGATAAAGTGTAGGTGTTATAAATCTAGTTAATTTTTAATTGAAATAGTTCCATGTGTACTTAAAGTTAACAAATATGTGAATTCCTGTCACCATTTCTCTGTAGCCTATTCAGCACATGTATTTTTATATGCACATATAGAATTCTACCTGGTACCACAGGTACATTCTTGTGAGGTGGCTGACTTGGCAGATAGAAATTGTGAGAATAGATCACTCCGCCTAAACGCTGTTGAAACTGAAATTTCAAACTATGGGTGAGCTTCCTAGTTGAACAACATTATACATAAATCCATGTTCAGTAAAATGAATATTTTTGGATCTGTGGATGATATATATTTCATGGTGAATTTCGATTGGCATATGTATTGCTAATTTTTAATGTCTGTGTGTGTGTGTGTGTGTGTGTGTGTGTGTGTGTGTGTGTATATATATATATATATATATATATATATATATATATACACTCTAAATTTTTTTTAAAATATAAAATATATGTGTCTTATTATAAACTCCCTAAATTCATTCATATTCATGTATGTGGATTTAGAGTTAATATTTCACAAGATTATTCACGGAAATATTCATCCACCTGAAATACATATTTTTTTCCTAGAAATGAAAACTAACTTCAGTGAATGGTGGATACAAATCCTAATATTTCTACAATAATTGATCCAGTTTCTCATCAATGCAAGTAGATTCCTATGGGACATGATGTGTATTTTGATGTTCATTCTTATTCACCACTGGTATGTTACAATTTCTTCAGTTTATGCACATTATAGGATATATATTTCATCCATACTTTAGCAAAATTATAGGCATTTGTTTCACTTTCAATCATTTTCTGCTTTAGAACACATGTAATCCTCCATGTTTCTTGACTGGTTTGTTTATGAGACTTCATTCCAAACATATTATTTTCGATTTCCATAATCATATTTGAAGCAAAACTCACACACCCTTCATGATAAACTATAACCCTAATATTACTATTAGATGTATAACTGGTTGGAATGAATGATTGTATATCAATATAAGATTTCTTATATATTTTCAGATATCAAATAAATCCATTATTTAAAGTGGAACCAGTTATATTATTTATTCACACTATTGTCTATTCATGCATTGTCTCTATATTCATAGACACAGGGTACACCTCTTTGTAAACCCAATACTAATTTATACGTCTTCAAAATTTTGCTCCCAGTAATGGTGGAAGAAATACTCATGATATCTGATCTACATATACATTTTATCACAGTAATATTCTGGACAGAAAAAGAAAAGGTCACACTTATGTTTGCACCAAAGCCTAAATGTAAAGTGAACATGGATTACTAAAACCATCCATGTCAAGTTTGGCTAATGCTCTCAAAAGTCAATCCTATTTGTGACAACATATTTGTTTCTTGCTAAGTTTATATATTCAAACTCAACCCTGTTGAAAATATCTAATCCTATCTCTCACTTTATACTTTTCCTGGTTTCATAATGTCTCTATTTATATCAGCTTTCCTACATACTTTCCACAGTTCATCATTGTGACTGACTCTTCAATTGTGCTGACATTTACATTCACACTCTAATCCAAACCCTATTGCTAAGGAACTTTTTTTCCAAATCCTATACTCACTCTTCTTCTTAAACCTACTGACTATCTTCCTAATCCTACCCATTATCCCTTTTTGACTGGATGTTCTCTTATACATTCAATAATACAAGGTACAGTGTCTAATGCCATTGTATATCGATCTATCTCAGACATCTGTGCAGAACATAATTCAACGCTAAGTATCACAATCAAGGGCCCATCCCCATTCTGCGCTTCAAATCTTATTTAGATTTCTGTTTTCATACATATATTTCACCTATATATACTTATAAATGTCGCAGGTTCCCAGTACCATTATTCATCCAGCAGAATGATTCCTAATTCAAATTGAACATATTATTAACCCTAACCATACACTGTTCCCTCAATCTAACTTTACAGAAGAGCAGGGACAGAGTTGGTCTTACAATACAGGAATATAGGGGATCTTCCACCTCCTGAGAACCTCAAGGTCCATGCAGAAATGATCCCTGGAGAAGATGTAAACAACTATGAAGGACCTGAGAGAGCAAAAGTCAGCATCCATGGCAAACAACCTGGTCAGGATGAAAGGTTGTTTATGAATCAGCCTCTCTCTTCTTATTGTAGAGAAGATGGACCAAAACAGGTTGGTGTGGAGAGCTGTTCCTAGGTGCCTATGGTTGATATACCATTCTACCTTGTGAAAGTGTCACAGAAAGTAGGGGCAGCCTCCATCTCATGGTCGTCTTGGAAGCAACTGTTAGGACAAAGTGGTTACCAAGGCAGTGATCTGATTCAGTTCCTTAAGGAAGTGACCTCACCTCACTTCTTTGTTGATGGAACTCTCTGAACTTGGTATCCAAGAAGACAGGCACCAAGAGGCAGTCCCAATCCCAGTGGTCTCACTTGTATGGATTTACCAAGGACAGAGTCAGTCATTCTTGGTACCTACTGATGTGAGGACAGCCAAAACCAGGAAAGCTCTGAAGAGGGGCTTTTCCTGAGAAAGTAGGTAGTGGCTCACTGCTGGCTCCTGACAACTTCACAGATTTGGGCAAGGAGACCAGATCTGAGACAGGACAGGCCATTTCATTGGAACATAGTATGGCCCACCAGTCAGAGGACACTCCGGATAGTCACAGACCTACTTGGGGGAAGGATGTGTCTTTGTGGGAGTGGGTGTGGGTTTGTGGTTTTGTCTCATATTCTGAGAATAGGTAGGAATGGCGGTTTGTTTGGTTTGAAGGGAACTGTTTCTAGTAAGTCATTTGACAAGGCGAGTGTTTCTATGTCTGTTTATACCACTGTGTCCCTGGTTGTAGACATTAGAAAAGAAAATGCATCAATGGGTGAGTCCTGTCTAGTAGAAAGCTTCTCAGCTTTCATCCTGCCCAATTCATGAATGGACTGCGGCTTGACTTATCAATGGGGAACACCTGCTAACTTCTTAAGTTCCTGTTTTCTTCCTGAATTGTGTGCACTCTCCAGAATAGGCTCATGGTTTTGTGTCCATGATATGTACCTCCTCAAATCTCTGTGACATGGCCATGTACTGGATAGCTGAAGGGAATGGCGAGCATCTCAGAAAGCTCAGATATCAGTGTGACCAGGAATGCCTCAGTGGAAAAACCCTGCTTTGGACATTTTGCTTACCTATTCTTCTTTTGCCCTGAAAGTCAGGAAGGTCTTTGCATCAGGTGTGTCATGTGGGAGTGTTTTGGTTTTAATTGTGGTCATTTTTGTGGCCGTTGGAAGAGATGACTATGTCCACCTGGGCTTGAACACTTATGTGATTCCCCTTAGAGACTGAGTTCTGGAACTGACCTCAAAGAAGGATTGCCATGTATTGTGTTGGGATTTTAGGAGGCCACACATGAGAGTCGCACTTGGAAACTGAGATCTAGGCCCAGGGAGGCTTTCGGAAAAGCACTGGAAATTTCAGGAAGGACATCACATGATTTTATTCTTAAAAGACTTGGCAGCCATAGTTGCAAGTCACAACACACATGGACCTCACATTGTAGACCTCAAATTCCTGGCTTAATGTGACCTTTTAGCCTGTCTTTGGGAAGCCTTGCCTGTTAGAATTCTCCAGAGCTTTCATTGAAATGAGCTTCTTCTCCATTTTATGGTTCCTGAATGAATTGAAACCCACAGTGCCTTCAACTTCATCCATGAAAAATGCCTAGATAAATATCATTAAAGTTTTGAAATTCCCATCACCTGGTGGCACTGGAGAACCTTTGGGTGTCCTATTGCTGATCATGAGTGTACCAAATAGTGCCTTGATTGACTGGGTTTCATGAAAATGGTATAGAACAGAGATGCCAGTAACTTGGAGCCTGATGAGTAGTCGGCCTAGAGCAGTGGTGTGCAGGTGTGTGTTAAAACATCTGTGGTGGGGTGATGTGGATATGCCATTGGCTTCCAAATGCCTTGTGACTGATATGGTGCAGCCCCCATACCCTTGTATGTAAAGGCATCTTGTTATATGGAGAGGTTGCAGGGCAATGTTTAGAATCAGATTGCTATGGTCAAGGGGGCAAGCTATGTGGGATATAAGCCAGGTTGGTGCATTCTTCTGCAGACCCTTACCCACCGCACGTGGCAGAACTCCCTCCATCACTGTGTCCCAGTTGAACTTCTCGTATTTTGTGAAGCAAATACCAAACTCCCAGTGCAGCTGCAAGAGACACCACGAAAATTGGAGGATGACCAAATGGCTTCACAGTCCACACTAGAAGACACTTAGCCCCCAGTGGCAACAGTTTACCTATAAAGAGAGAATTCAGCCCTGCTGCCTCATGTTCATAGGAAAAAAAGAAACCATGTCCTCCAGGTCATATAGATGCAGACCCAGCTTTGATGGTCTCACTACAAAGGAAGCTAAAGCTCCTGTCATCAACATATATTTCAGGTGCCCAACTTCAGAGGCAGTTTTTCAAAAAGTCTTTAGGCCAGCAGAGCTCCATGTTTTTGGAGTTTTTACCCTGTCCCTTACTTTTTGAAACTTCTCTACAACCTCGAAGGTTGTGAACTCCTGAGCATTTTCCATTACCGATATGTATTCACAGATTTTCTAACTCTTCTCCTCTAATTGTGTCTTACTTGGGGTGAAGGAAATGTCAAGGCATTGTTCTGAATGAGAGTTGGAAGATTTTGGGGTAGCACATATTTTCCTACACATTGGATTCATTTTCCAATTTTCCATTCGAAATACTGAATCCCTGACTGTCAAGGGTAGAAGGAATTCTTTTTCAAAGAACAGCCTGACACTTACAAGAAACAGCCACCAGGAGACATCCTGTCTGGAAGACATCCTGTAGCCATATGTGTCCCTGAGACATCCTGTGGCCATCTTTCTTCCAGAAACATCCTGAAGTTATGTCACCTTGTGAAGACATCCAGGAACTGCCGATAAGAGAGTTTTCCCAAATCCAGCATTTTAATACCCATGTGTGAACAATAAAATTTTGCAGCTTGATCAGAACTCCTGTGTTGCTCTCATCTCTCGTGTCTCTTGTCCCTTCATTCCTCCCCATCTAGGTTCGCTGCCCATGTTGATGTGTCCTGTCGGCCGGGACATCTGGCGCCCACCGACTGGGGCTCAAGCCATTGACTGAGGGGGAACCCCTTCCTCCTGGAAGACTTGGTCAAGAGGAGCCCGCGATCGTCTCAGCAGACACCACCCGAAGACATATCCAGGAGGAGGGTGGGAATGATGCACGGTGAGTGACCCACCATGTGACAAGCAGTATCGTCACATGATTTGTTTATTTCAGGCCTCAAGGAGTTCTTCAAGACATGGGGGGCACATGTTAAGAAAAAGGACTTAATATTTTTCTTTTCACACATAGGAGCATTGTGTCCATGGTTTCCTCTTGAAGGGACCATTGATGGCAAAAATGGCTTAGAGTAGGAGACTGTTTAAAAGATTATTATGAATCCTTTGGCCCAGAAAAAATGCCAGTTCCCACCTTTTCTTACTGGAACTTAATTAATGAAATTCTTATAAGTTTTCGCTTTGACAATGGTACCTTACAACTTGTCAGGATTGGGGAAGAGATTATGCAAAAGACCTCTCGTCCCTCCTCTGCATGCCCATCATTAGTATAGACATAGACCCTTCTCAGTCTTCCCAGGACCCTGAGAACCTTCCTGGTCCCCCTCAAAATACGACCCTAATTAATAAGGCTCCAATGATTAAAAACCACCTTTATCCAGTTTTAAATCCCAGAGACACATTGACCCCTGGGAAGGACGCTATCTTGGAGAAGGAAGCAGCTCTCTACCATTCAGAAGACCCGCAACCTCTCAGGACCCTGCCACAGCCTACAGGATTTACACATCCACCTCCCTCCTATATCCCTCCTGCCTTTTGTGCTCTGGCCCTTCAGGGGCCAAGTGCCCCCCCAGATATTTTTTCCCTACTTCCCCTACCTAACCTCCCTCCCTTGCCAGCATCCTTCCAACATAGACGGGAAGAGATGCAACTTTTAAAATAATTAAATTCCCTTGACTCTGAGCATTCTTCATTAGCCTTAGCTATGGAGTCAATGCAAGCTGGCCCACAGCGGTCTAATACAAAGTCAAAGCCACTCCATCGGCCTGTTCTCACCTTCCCAGTCACCACCAGTCAGATAGATAAGCCTGCCCAGGCTGCGGTCAAAGACTTCGATGAGGAACAAGAGGAGGAAGCGGGGGAAATGGATCAAGGAGATCAGGACTCAGAGGATGAGGAGTTCACCCCTGGGCAGGAAGGAACCCAGAGTCTTCAAAAAATTAAGCCTATGTTTTCTTGAAAAACTTAATAAGGCTTGTGCTCACTATGGCCCCACTGTGCCCTACACGTTGGCTTTATTAGAAATCCACAGCGCACAATGGCTTACTCCCAATGATTGGAAATTTTTAGACCAAGCTACCTTCAGTGCCGGAGACTTCCTGTTATGGAATGCAGATTTCGAAGACAATGTCGGGAAACTGCTCAAATAATTTTAACTAAGGCCTCCTCTGAATCTGGGACTTAAGTTTAGCTAGTGGGCAATGCGCCTTTTGACACTAAAAATAACAGGCACGTTTCCCTCCTGGACTCTTGGCGCAGACTCAGATGGCTGGTTTTCCTGCTTGGTGACACCTCCCTCAAAAGGCCTCGGCTACCAATTCCCTGGCAAAAATTTGACAAGTGCCCCATGAGCCTTATAGGTAGTTTGTTCCCCGGCTTAACCTAGCTGCGGAATGCTTGCATGAACCAAGCGAAGGTGAAAGCACCTATGTAAAACATCTTGCCTTTGAAAATGCCAACCCAGCATGTCAGGATGTTCTTCAACCACATAAGGATAAAGGGAAACTTTCTGAATTTATTAGACTCTGTGCAGGCGTGGGTGCAGCCCATGCCATGGGTCTCGCTTTAGGGGCCGCCTTTACCAAGGCGTTTCACAATCCTGGCTCACGTACTTGCTTTACTTGTAAACAACCTGGCCATTTTGCATGTGGGTGTCCGACAGGCAAACAAAGCCTAGGAATAGCGTCTCCTCAAACTGGGGCTTAACCGCCCCCAGCTACCCTTTTCCATAGAAGTGGTAAAGGTCATCACTGGGGCAGTGAGTGTAGATCTAAGACAAATGCTCTCAGACAGCCTATTTCTTCCTGCTTCTCGGGAAACTCCCTGCGGGGCCAGCCCCTGGCCACAACATCCCCCAGGACAAACACAGGAGCAATAAGGTTTGTTCCCTCCCAAACTCCCAACCTACCACAAAATCCTTCTCCACAATTGCCTCCCTCCAACTAGCCACCCCAGGCAGCGCAAAATTGGACCTCTGTGCCACCACAGTTACAATATTAGACTCAATGCAAGGGCCCCAGATAATACCCACTGGAATTATGGGTCTCCCTCCATCTCATACATGTGCCCTTATTCTTGGAAGAGCCTCCACTACCATACAAGGTGTTCAGGTCTTCGCTGGCATTAATGATAATGATTTCACTGAAGAAATAAAAATACTGGCCACTGCTATTAATGGAGTTGCCGCCATCCCAGCAGGAACAAGACTTGCACAATTAATTCTCCTTCCCTTGGATTCAGGAGGCATTTCCACCACCCAAACCTACCTCGGGGGGCTGCCTTCTTAGGCTTCTCTGATGTGTATTGGGTTCAAACCATTTCTCACAATAGACCCACCCTTACCTTACTTACTGAAGGAAAGGAATTCCAAGGAGTTCTAGATATTGGAGCTGATGCCACAATTATTTCTCAAAAATACTAGCCATCAGGTTGGCCCCTCACTCCATCCTTGACTTACCTTAAAGGGATAGGAAAATAAAAAAATCCTCTGGTCAGCTCAAGGTCTATTAGCTGCACTGATAAAGATGGTAATAAGTCAACTGTCACTCCTTTCGTTGATTCTGACCTCCCTGTTAACCTATAGGGTGGAGATATTTTGAGTCATTGGAAGTTATTCTCGCCAGTCCCAATTCCATGGTGACTCATCAAATGCTTCCTATGAATTTTGTTCCTGGTACAGGCCTGGGGATACTGAAACAAGGACTGGTGGAGGCTATACAACCCATAAAAAAAACAAATACATGTGGACTTGTGTATTCAGATTTTTAGTGTCGGTCCCTGACCCTCCTGTACCCCATGCAGATAAAATTATTTGGGAGACTCAGACTCCTGTGTTGGTGGATAAGTGGCCCCTTACCCAAGAAAAATTGGAGGCTGCCTCCACGTTAGTGCTGGAACAGCTGGCAGCCGGCCATGTAAAGCCCTCAACCTCACCATGGATTACTCCTATTTTTATTATCAAGAAAAAATCAGGCAAGTGGCGCCTTTTACAATATTTGTGTGCCATTAATAAAGTTATGTGCCCGATGGGAGCACTACAGCCAGGCATTCCCACACCAGTGGCGATTCCAAAAAACTATTGTAAAATGGTTATTGACTTAAAAGATTGCTTTTTTACCATTCCTTTACATCCTGAGGATAGACCCTATTTTGCCTTTAGTCTCCCTCGCATTAATTTTCTGGGCCCTATGCAGAGATTTCAATGGAAGGTTCTTCCCCAAGGTATGGCCAACAGCCCTAGTCTTTGCCAAAAATACGTTGCTCAAGCAGTAGACCCTGTGAGAGAGCGATGACCACAAAATTATATTTTACATTATATGGATGATTTGTTAATTGCTGCACCTAATACCCATGACCTTAATAATTGTTACTTGGACTTTTACAAAACCTCACTACCTTGGGACTACAGATAGCTCCAGATAAGTTTCAAACACAGGACCCTTATACCTATTTGGGCCTTAAACTTCAAGATAATCAGATCCAAATTCCTAAAATACAACTATGTGTGGACCATATTCACACACTTAATGATTTTCAAATATTACTGGGGGATATTCAATTGCTAGGAACATATTTAAAATTACCCACTTGTGTACTTTTGCCCCTTAATGATATTTTGATAGGTGATTCCCACCCCTCCTCCCCTCAAAAGCTTACTCCCGAGGCATGATATGCATTAAACCAAGCCACAGAAGCCATTGCCCAAAAGTTTGTTACACAAATTTCTTATAACCTTCCTCTGGTTCTGGTTATTTTCCACACTCCTCATACACCCACAGGAATATTTTGGCAGCGAGATCCACATTTTAAAAATAAAGGCTGCCCCTTGCTTTTGGTCCTTGTACCCACCACATCCTCCAAGGTTATTACTGTTTATCTTGCTCAGGTAGCTTCTCTTATTTTTAAAGGTCGTTTGCTTTCTCGACAACATTTTGGCAAAGACCCTGATAATATTTTAATTCCATATGCTAAGGACCAAACCCTTACTACAATTTTTACTACAGACATGGATGAATGGGATATTGCCCTATCAGGCTTTTTGGGAACAATTCATAACCACATCCCCAATGACCCCCTTTTAAATTTTGTCCAGTTACATCCATTTATTTTTCCCAAAATTACTCAAAAGGCTCCCATTCCTCAAGCCCTTACCTTTTTTACAGACGGTTCCAGTAATGGCCGTGCAGTCTTTGTTGTCAATAACAAGCTTACCACCTTTGATACTGTCTATCAGTCAGCTCAGTTTGCGGAATTGTTCTCCATAACACAAGTTTTTATAAAGTTTTTTGATAATCTTGTTAATATTTATACAGACAGTGCCTACATTGCTCATTCTGTGCCCCTTCTGGAGATTTCACCCACCATTAAGGCTTCTTCCAATTCCCCCTTTCTGTTTCACCAGCTTCAGCAGCTAATTCAGGCCAGAAAACATCCATTTTCCTTAGGACACATCATGACACACTCTGACCTTCTGAGCCCTCTAACACAAGGTAATGCCCAAGCTGATGCAGCAACACGTTCCATCTTTCCAATTTTTGTTGGCTCAATTCAAAAGGCCATGGAGTTACACAATCTTCACCATCTAAATTCCCAGAGCCATCGATTACTTTGGAAAATTACCAGGCAACATGCATGAGAAATAGTAAAAGCATGCCCTGCTTGCACTGTCTCCCTCCCCATTCAACACTTGGGAGTTAACCCCCGAGGATTACTGCCCAATCAGATTTAGCAAATGGATGTTATTCATTTTCCTGAATTTTGAAAAACCAAATATATATACGTTTCTATAGATACCTTCAGCGGCTTTATTTTTGAATCACCACATTCTTGAGAGGCTACCAAAGATGTCCTTTCTCATCTTGTTTCAGCCTTTTTCGTAATGTGTAAAGCAATACATATTAAAACAGATAAATGTCCTGCATATACCAGTGCCAAGTTTAAACAGTTTTGTGCTACCTTGCAATTTTGTCATACTACTGAAATTCCATACAACACTCAGGGCCAAGGCATGTGGAATTTGCCCAGCTTACCTTAAAGACTTGGCTATCCCGTCTTAAGGCTTCCGCCCTTGTATTTACCACTCCCAGGGATCGCCTTAACCATGCATTATTTGCCCTTATTTTTCCTACCCTAGACAGTGAAGGCCATTTGGCCACAGACAGACACTGGCATCCTTCATCCAATTCTGTTCGCACACCTGTTATGTGGTGCAATCCCATTACAAATAAATGAAAACGCCCACATCCTATCCTCATCAGGGGATGAGGCTCAGCTTGTGTTTTGGACCAAGAGCAAGCATCCCCAAGATGGTTACCAGAATGCCTGGTTAAACAGGTAAATTACTTACCTCAACCCAGGGACGGAGGCCCTCCCCCTGAGGACAAATTTTCCTCCATTTCAGATACAGCCAACAATCTGTGCGAGGATCCTGCTTAAGGCACTTCTGCTGAACAGGTTTGAACACAGAGGCCTTGGACCTCTAATTTCCAACATCATGGGGTACCTTTTTGCCCCCCCCCGTGAATGCAAAGGAGGATTTTGGACTGAGGCTCCCACTAGTTGGACCCAGACTGCTGACTGCATGACTAAGGTGACTTACCTCCGTGCCAAGGTTGACCATAATCTCGGAGGAGTTCATCAGCCTAAATGGGTATGTGTTAACAAGCCAAAGATTATTCCCCCTAGTACAAGTAAAGCTCTCCAAAATTGTTCTGCAACTTGTACGCATACCCAGGCGATGCATGTCTCTTGTAATGCGTCAGTTTCACTTTGTGTTAATAAACAGGGAGAACAATTTTTTGAAGCCTCCCTAACTAAAACTCATGCAGCAGGGGGACCACTATTCATTATACCCCCATTCTCTTTGACCATGGAGGAGATGGCAAATACACCAAGCTACAGTCAGCTGGGTGCCAAGGCACTGTCGGAATACCTTCCTACTGGCCCATTAAGGCCCCTACAGGGGTCTCTGATGGTGGAGGACCCACTTATTCTGTCAAGCATCCTCAGATAATCAAACTTTTGAAACCCCAAATCCCTGAGCTCACATATCATCCCTTAATGTAGCCGAAATCCCAGTTCCCAGGTTTAGATACCAATACATTAGATATTTTGCAAACTACATTCTCCTAGCTTAATAATTCGAATCCCACCCTTGCTGGTGATTGCTGGCTCTGCATGACAACAGGGGCAATCATGCCTATGGCAGTTCCTATTAATTCTATCATGGACAATGATAATACATGCCAACCCGGATTTCCCTTTAAAGTACAGCCTATAGGCACTTTTACATTATTTCTTTTAGGCGCGATGCAGAATAATACCTATGATATTGATGTTGGACTTACTTCCTTTGGAAATTGCTCAACAGTATAAAATTATTCCTCACCCACCCCATCTCTTTGTCCCTCCAATGGCACAGTTTTTATGTGTGGAGGAAACTCGGCCTTCCCACGCTTCCAGCGAATTGGACCATTGATTGTGTTCTTGCTTTATTACTCCCTGATATAACTATTGTCCCAGGAGATGAACCTCTACCAATTACTAGCCTAGACACTTTAGTCAAAAGACATAGGTGGGCAATACAGGCTTTACCACTCATTGCCAGCCTTGGAATAACAGCTGCTGTGGGCACAGGTACAGTGGCTTAGGCACGGCTATTCACTCTTACCATCGCCTGTCTCAACAACTTATAAATTATGTACAAACTTTATCAGGAACCATTAAAGATTTGCAAGACCAAATAAATTCCCTGGCAGAAGTGTTCCTTCAAAACAGACGAGGCTTAGATTTGCTGACAGCTAACCAGGGAGGAATTTGCTTAGCCTTAGGGGAACGATGCTGCTTTTATGCAAATAAATCAGGCATAGTACGCATTAAAATTAAGCAGCTTCAAGAAGATCCAGAAAAGAGACAAAGGGAAATATTTGAAAATCCCCTCTGGATTGGGCATAATGGATTTCTACCCTACCTTCTTCCCCTATTAGTCCCTTTGTTGGGTTTACTTTTAATGGTGTCCATAGGCCGCTGCATTATAAAGAGGCTGGTATAATTTATTAAAGAACAGATTAATATTTTGGTTTCTAAGCCCATACAGGTCCACTATCATGGTCTGGAGATGGAAGACAGCACTGCCAACATTTAAAAGAATGTTCAACCCTTCTCACAGGCTTATTAAGTTTACATCCCCACAGATCTCTCTTTCTTACAGAAAACTATAAGTAACAGCTCTGAGCAACCATCTTCTACCCTTGCAATAAGGGTTCGTTCTCCATGGGCCCCTCCGCTTGGGGGAGGACACACCCTTGGAATGAGCACGTTAGGCCATAATAACGGAGGGTCCAGGAAGGACTGCAGGAGGATGGATCCACGGATCCCCAAACACAAGACCTCTGAATGACACGCTCTGGTGCATGGCGGTTGGCATGCTATCCCCTCAAAGACGTCTCCTCCAAAAACATGCCAAAGCCAACACGAAATCTCCTAGGAAATATGCTCGCTCAAATCAGGAGATATTCTAAGGCATCCTAGAGAAACAGAGCCACTATCACCCCCTAAATCCATGGCCTGTAAGGTATGGTCGAATATTTTATATAACAAAAGGGGAGATGTCAGGGGCTAGAAGAAAGTTCTCCTTCAAAAAATAGACTGACACAAGAAACAGCCCCCTGGGACACAACCTGCCTGGGAGACATCCCACAGCCATCTATCTCCTTTTGACATCCGGCTACCATCTGTCTACCTGAAACATCCTGAGGTTATCTCACCCTGTGAAGACATCCAGCAACTGCCGATAAGAGAGCTTTCCCATCCGCAGCATATAAATACCCTCTGAGAATAATAAAAGTTTGCAGCATGATCAGAACTCCTGTCTTGCTGTCATCTCTCGTGTCTCTTGTCCCTTCATTCCTCCCCAACTAGGATCGACACCCAAGTTGATGTGTCCTGCCAGCCGGGCCATCTGACACTAACCCATACCCTCCTAGACTCTGATGACAAATCCTAATATGATGGAGAAAAATAACCGAAACAGAATAGAAATACAAGCAGTTCAGAGGAGGCATGGTGTATAGTTGCAATTGCCTTTGCATGATATAGGGTAGGTGTTATAAATCTAGTTAATTTTTAATTGAAATAGTTCTCCATGTGTTTTTAAAGTTAACAAATATGTGAATTCCTGTCTCCCTTTCTCTGTAGCCGATTCAGCACATGTATTTTTATATGCACATATAGAATCCTACCTGGTATCAGATGTACATTCTTGTGAGGTGGCTGACTTGGAAGATACAAATTGTGAGAAGAGATCACTCCTCCTAAACGCTGTTGGAACAGAAAATTCAACCTATGGGTGAGCCTCCTAGTAGAACAACATTATACATAAATCCATGTTCAGTAAATTAAATATTTTTGCATCTGTGGATGATATATACTTCATGATGAATTTCGATTGGCATATATATTGCTACATTTTATTGTCTGGGTGTGTGTGTTGTGTGTGTGTGTGTGTGTGTGGGATATATATATATATATATATATATATATATATATATATATATACACTCTCCAAATATTTCAAAATATGAAATATATGTGTCTTACATATACTACCTAAATTCATTCATGTTCATGTATGTGGATTTATAATCAAATTTTCACAATATTATTCTCAGAAATATTCATCCACCTGAATTACATATTTGTTTTCTAGTACTGAAAACTAACTTCAGTGAGTGGTGCATACAATCCTAATATTTCTACAGTAACTGACCCAGTTTAACATCAATGCAACTAGATTCCTCTTGGATATGATGTCTATGTTGAAGTTCATTTTATTCAACACTGGTACATTACTATTTGTTCAGTTTATACACATCATAGGATATATATTTCATCAACAACTTCAATAATTTATAGGATTTTGATTCACTTTCAATCATTTCCTGATTCAGAACACATGTATTCCTCCAGGTTACTTGATTGTTTTTTCATGAGACTTCTTTCCAAACGCTTTTATTTTCGATTTCCATAATCATTTTGAAGAAAAACTGACACACTCTTCATGATAAACCATAACCCTAATATTACCATTAGATGTATTTCTGGTTGGAATGAATGATTGCATATAAATATACGATTTTCTGTTTATTTTCAGATATCAATTCAATCGAATATTTAAAGTTGGAACAAGTTATAATATTTAATCACAGTATCGTCTATTCATAAATTATCTCTATGTTCATAGACACAGAGTAAATCTATTTGTAACCCCAATACTAATTTTTTCATCTTCAAAATGTTGCTCCCAGAAATGGTGGAAGAAATACTCATGTCACCTAATCTACATATACATTTTATCACAGTAATATTCTGGACACAAAAAGAAGAGGTCACACTTATGATTGTATCAAAGCCTAAATGAAAAGTGAGCATAGATTACTGAAAACATTCATGTCCAGTGTGCCTAATGCTCTCAAATGTCAATCCTATTGGTGACTACATATTTGTTTCTTCTTAAGACTATATTTTGAACCTCAACCCTGTTGCAAATGTCTAATTCTATCACTCAATTTATACTTTGCCTGATTTCCTAATGTCTCTATTGATGTCTGCTTACCTAAATATTTTCCCCAGTTCACCATTGTGACTGACCCTTCACGTGTGCTGACATTTACATTCACTCTCTACCCGATACACTATTGCTAAAGAACTTTTGGTCCAAATTCTGTACTCAGTCTTCTTCTGAAACTTATCGAATATCTTCCTAATCCTACCGACTATCCCTGTTCTAGTGGATGTTCACTTCTACATTCAATCATCCAAGGTACAAGGTCCTATGCCATTGATTATCATTTTATCTGAAACACCTGTGCAGAACATATATCAAAGCTAAGTATCCCAATCAATAGCGCAATGCCCTTCTGGGCTTCAAATCTTACCTAGATTTTTGTTTTCATACTTATATTTCACCTATATATTCTTATAAATATCACAGGTTCCCAATACCATTATTCATCAATTAGAATAATTCCTAACCCAAATCAAACCTGTTATTAACCCTAACCATACACTGTTCCCTCAATCTAACTTTACAGAAGAGGAGGGACCAAGTTGGTCTTACAATGCAGGAATGTAGAAAATCTTCCACCTGTTGTAAAACTCAAAGGTTCATGAAGAAGTGATCCCTGGAGAACATGTAGGCAGCCATGAAGGACCTGAGAGAGCAAACGTCATCTTCCATTGCAAACAACCTGGTCAGGATGAAGGGTTGTGTCTGAATCAGCATCTCTGTTCATAATGTAGAGAAGATGGACACAAACAGTCCTGTTTGGAGAGCTGTTCCTGGGTGCCTATGGTTCATATACCATTCTAACTTGTGAAAGTGTCACAGGAAGTAGGAGAAGCCTCGATCTCATGGGACCCTTGGAAGCAACTGTTAGGACAAAGTGGTTGCCAAAGCAGTGACCTCATTCAGTTCCTGAAGGAAGTGACCTCACCTCACTTCCTTGGTCATGGAACTCTTTGTACTTGGGATCCAGGAAGCAAGGTACCAAGAGCCTGTCCCATTCCCAGTCCCAGTGGGCTCACTTGTTTGGATTTACCAAGGACAGAGTCAGTCTTTCATGGTACCTACAGATATGAGGATGGCCAACTGCCAGGAAAACTCAGAAGAGGGGCCTTTCCTGAGAAAGCAGATAGTGGCTCACCGCTGGCTCCTGACAAGTTCACAGAGTTGGTGATTTCCGGGGATCATAAGTTGGACCACCAGTCAGAAGACACTCTGGATAGTCACAGACATACTTTGTAGAAGGTGGTGCCTCTGTGGTTGTCGGTGTGGGTTTGTGGTTTTGTCTCATGTTCTGAGAATAGGTAGAAAAGGCGGTTCGTTTGATTTGGAGTGAACAGTTTATAGTAAGTCGTTTGGCAAGCAAGAGTTCCTATGTCTGTGTATCCCACTGTGTCCATGGTTTTAGACATTAGAAAACAGAATGCATCAATTTTTGTGTCCTGTCTAGTAGAAAGCTTCCCAGCATTCATCCTGCCGAATTTATGAATGGATTTCAGCTTCCCTTATTGATGAGCAACATGTGGTATCTTCCAAAATTCCTGCATTCTTCATGAATTCTGGCTACTCTCCAGAATAGGCTCATGGTTTTGTGTCCAAGATATGTAGCAGTTCCAAGCCCTGTGACATGGCCATGTACTGGATAGCTGAAGGGAATGTCGAGCATCTCAAAAAACTCAGATATAAGTGTGACCATGATAGTCTAAGTAGAGAAACCCTGCTTTGGGCCTTTTGCTTACCTATTGTTCTGTTGCCCTGAATGTCAGGAAGGTCTTTGCCTCAAGACATTCGTTTGTGAAGCCTGAAGAAAACAGGTTCAAATGGAAATGAATGGACATCACCTGTGGATCTTTGCTTAATTCCTTTGGAAATTGAAGTGTCTGAATCAGCCTCTTGGCCCTGTGTGAGGCCGTGGCTTAGATTCTCAACCCCTGAAGAATCTAAAGAAACATCACATGTGTGCATCCAAAACAAAAATGGCCAAAAGTGCAGTTATTGTGGATGAAGTCTCTCCCCATTCTCTGTGAGGTTCCTGACCTCCATCAAGTTAGAATAGGGATCCTTTGGGCCAAATCATTTCTTCAAAGCCCTAAAGAGGCTTGCCCATAATTGCTTGAATTTTCCCGTGACTACAATTCACATAAAGAATCCAAACTGCACAGTCAATACGCCTCAAATTGGAGAAACAGAGAAGTATTAACAGCAGGCCTATATGAACACTCCTGGTTCACAGGAGTGGTGTCCAGGCCACCCTGAATTTAGGCAAATTAGGGGCAAGAGAGATTATTTAGGAGACTATCTTGAGCTTCGCCCCTCGTGGAAAATTCCAGCGATAGGTTATGATGAGTGTCTATATAAAAGAACATGAGGGCCATGTGGGAGTGTTTTGGTTTTAATTGTGGTTGTTAGTGTGGTGGTTGGAAGAGATGACTGGGTTCACCTTGACATGAACTCTGGTGTTTTTCCCCTTAGAGACTGAGTTCTGGAACTGACCTCAGAAAAGTATTGCCATTAATTGTGTTGGGATTTTAGGAGGCCATGCATGAGAGTCGCCTTTGGAAACTGAGATCAAGGCCCAGGGTGGCTTTCAACAGAGCACTGGGAATCACAGCCAAGATATCACATAATTTTCTTCTGAAAGACTTAGCAGCCATAGTTGAGAGTCAAAAGACACATGGACCTCACATTGTAGAACTCAATGGGCCTGGCTTCATTTGACCTTTTGGCCATTCTTTGGGAAGAATTACCTGTGAGATTTCTCCAGAGCTTTCATTGAAATGAGCTTCGTCAAGATTAATGGTTCTGGAATGAACTGAAACTCACAGTACCTCCAACGTCATTGTTGAAATATGGCTAGAAAAATACCATGAAATTTTTGAAATTTCCATGACCAGCTGGCACAGGAGAACCTTTGGATGTCCTGTTGCTGATCATGAGTATAACAGACGCCTTGATTGACTGGTTTTAATAAAAATTGTGTAAAACAGAGATGCCAATAAGTTGGAGCCTGATGATTAGTGGGCCTAGAGCATTGGTAGGCAGGTGTGTGATAAAACATCTGTAGTGGGGCCATGTGGATCTTCCATTGGCTTCCAAATGGCGTGTGACTGACATGATGCAGCCAGCAGTCCCTTCTAAGTAAAGGCATGTTGTTATATGGAGAGGTTTCAGGGCAATGTTCAGAATCGATTTGCTATGGTCAATGGGGCAAGCTATGTGATATAGAAGCATGGTTGGTGCATTCTCCTGCAGAAATTGAAATACCACATGTGACAGAACTCCCTCCTGCACTGTGTCCCAGTTGAACTCCGTGTATTTCATGAAGCAAATACCAAACTCCCATTGTAGCAGCAAGAAACACCATGAAAATTGGAGGATGAACAAATGGCTTCACAGTCCACACAGGGAGACACTTAGAACCCAGTGGCCACAGTTTACCTACAAAGATCAAATTCAGGACTGGTGTCTCATGTTAATTGGAAAATAAGAAACTATGTTTTACAGGTCACATTGGTGCAGACCCAGCTTTGATGATCTCAGTACAAAGGAAGCTAAAGCTCCTGATAACAACATATGTTTCAAGTGCCCAACCTCAGAGGCAATTTCACAAGAAGTCTTTAGGCCAGCAGAGCTCCATGTTTATGGAGTGTTCACCCTGTCCCTTACTTTTGGAAACTCCTGTACTACCTTCAAGGTAGTGAACTCCTTAGCATATTCCATTCCAGATAAGTATTCACTGATTTTCTAATTCTTCTCCTCTAATTATGTCTTACTTGGGGCGAAGATAATGTCAAGCCATTGTTCTGGAGGAGTGGGAAGATTTTGTGTGGCACATATTTGCATACACATTGGATACATTTTCCAATTTTCCATTCGAAATACTGAATCCCTGACTCTAACCCCTACCATACTAGACTCTGACTACTAATCGTAATATGATAGAGAATAATAACCAAAACAGAATAGAAATACAAGCAGTTCAGAGGAGGCATGGTGTATAGTTGGAATTGCCTTTTGCATTATATAGGGTAGGAGTTATAAATCTAGTCATTTTTTTGTTGAAATAGTTCTCCGTGTGTTTTGAAAGTTAACAAATATGTGAATTCCTTTCTCCTTTTCTCTGTAGCCTATTCAGCACATGTAATTTTATATGCACATATAGAATTGTACATGGTATCACACGTACATTTTTGTGAGGTGACTGACTTGGCAAATACAAATTGTGAGAAGAGATCACTCCTCCTAAATGCTGTTGGAACTGAAAATTCAACCTATGGGTAAGCCTCCTAGTTGAACAACATTATACATAAATCCATGTTCAGTATATGAATATTTTTGGGTCTGTGGATGATATGTATTTCATGATGAATTTCGATTGGCATATATATTGCTAGTTTTTAATGTCTGTGTGTGTGTGTGTGTGTATATATATATATATATATATATATATATATATATACTCTCCAGATTTTTCAAAATATGAAATATTTGTGTCTTATTTTGCACTCCCTAAATTCATTCATATTCATGTATGTGAATTTATAATCCACTTTTTAAAAAATTATTCTCAGAAATATTCATCCACCTGAAATACATATTTTTTCCTAGTACTGAAACAGTTTTCAGTAAATGGTGCATCCAAATCCTAATATTTCGGCATTGCAAGATGGCTGTGAAGACAGTGTATCACACCCAGTGTACCCTGCCACTGCGCAAGTGAATAACGAGTTAGAGGGATGAAAAACTATCTTGTTAGGATCTTACAGGAAAATGGGTGTTTACCAAAACCTAGAAGAATGATTTCCACCACCGAGGTCAGGTAATTGAGTCTCAAACACAAGCCACTTGTGCAACTGGAGATCCATTCTGATTGATCCGCGTGACCTGCCCTGTGTCTACAAATGGTGAGGCACCACCGAGAAGCGACCAGCAAGCAGGGAGAAACGTTGCTGCGGATTCTGTGGAATCATGCTGGCTGAGCATCCACGGAGCCCCCAGCTGAATTCGGGATTTCAGACGGGGAAGTTAGCAGTACATTTCTATGCCCCAAAGCGGAAACTCCACAAAGGAAACCAACAGCCACCATCTTGGAGAGCTGAAGTAACCACCACCACTCCCTGACAGATTGCAAGAATAAAACAGGTGTGTGTTTCTCAGCTCATCTCACATACAGAGGGGAATTCGCATAAAATATCTCCTAGGCTTTTGGGGGAGGGATAATCAGAGCAAGTCTGCATAAAGACTGGGGGAAAACTAGAGGCACCTGACCTTCATCTCCCCTTCCCATCAGCGGCAAAAATGAAACTTATCTAGCCAGTGCGGGGTGATGGGCAAGCGAAAAAAATTAAAACAATAGAGTTCCAGGGTTCCCAATAGACACCCTCCGCACCCAACAAACGGCAGACCCAGAGAACAGTTTGAGCTGCCGAGAAGCATCACTCAGGAGAAATCTGGTCTAGCAGGAAAAATCAGGACTAGCAGGATAAACCAGGGGACTAGAGGCCAGGCCCAGTGTGACTGGGCAACTGGAGACCACCTTCCTGCTGGCGCCAGCCCACCTGCTGACGCTATGTCTTGACGGCTGGAGAACGTGCGCCTGCCGGCGACCGAACGCGCAACTGTGTGGCTAGAGATCACCCACCAGCCGAAGACAGACCACAAGCTGCCCGTGCTACTGGGTGGCTGGAGACTGCCGGCCTGCCAGCGACCGGGAGCTGAAACCAACCAGAGACAATCCAGTCCACCCACCCAATTCGGACACTCCGGCAAGGAGCCTGGGGCCCACCACAGCAGAGAGGTGACATCACTGGAGCTCGGCCGTCAGAATTCCTTAACAGCGGAATCCACTTAAGCAGGCATAGTCTACCAACACAAAGGAGAGAAAACAGAGATATATAAACCCATAACAAATCTATAGAAGAGAGCAGAAACACAGCAATCAAATAGAGCTGGAAAACGACGTGAACATCATGAAAAAACAAGGGAAAACAAGGTGTACAAACAATGAAGGACAACTTAATACTACAGGAGAACCTAGAAGCATCAGAAACAGGGATAGGGAAAAAACTTAAGTCATACCTAACTCAGATGGAAAGGAATAAGAGAGAAGACATGAGGCAGCAAGTCTAAGCAATAAAAGTATATTTTGAAAATGAATTAAACAAACAAATTCAAATGGCAAAGAACAAGCTTTACAAGGAGATAGAGATCTTTTAAAAAATCATACAGTAATTCTAGAAATGCAGGAAACTATAAACCAAATTAAAAACTCAAACAAGAATATTACAAATAGACTAGATCAAGTAGAAGTCAGAACATCAGATAATGAAGACAAAGTTTGTCAACTTGAAAAGAATATAGTCAACACAGAAAACATGCTTAAATCCCATGAGCAACTATTCAAGAGATATGGGATGTCATAAAAAAAAACAAAATTGGGAGTCATCGGGATAGAAGAAGGCATAGAAATTCAAACCGAATGAATGAACAACATATTAAATGAAATAATTCTAGAAAAATTCCCAGAGATGAAAGATGGAATGGATTGCCATATCCTGGAAGCTTACAGGACCTCAAACATTCAAAACCATAATAGACAAACTCCAAGACATATAATTATGAAGATAGCCAACATACAGAACAAGGAGAGAATATTAAAAGCTACGAAAGAAAGTAGGCAGATAACATTCAGGGGTAAACCAATAAGGTTAACAATTGATTTTTCATCACAGACTTTGAAAGCGAGAAGATCTTTGAACAATGTATTTCAAACACTGAAAAATAATGGATTCCAACCAAGAATACTGTATCCAACAAAATTAAGCTTCAGATTTGACAATGAAATTAAGTCCTTCCTGATAAATAAAAGCTAAAAGAATTCGCAGACAGAACACCAGCACTGCAAAGCATTTTGAGCAAATACTACAAGAAGAGGAATTGAAAAATAGTGCCCAAAACTAACAGCGGGAGGTATCTCAGTAAAGGGGTAAGAAAATAACCAAAAAGTAAAAACTACCCAAATTAAAATAAATAAATAAATAAACATGACTGGAAGTACAAATCATATTTCAATTGTAACCTTAAATGTTAAAAATCTAAACTCACCAATCAAGAGACATAGGCTAGTAACCTGGATCAAAAAAATAAATCCAACAATATGCTGCCTTCGGGAGACTCATATGAAAGGTAAAGACATACACAGGCAGAAAGTGAAAGGTTGGGAAAAATCATACCACTCATATGGCCCTCGGAAGCAAGCAGGAGTGGCCATACTCATATCATATAAAATCAACTTCAAACCTACGTTAATCAAAAGGGATAAAGTAGGACACTATATATTGTTAAAAGGAACCATCCACCAACAAGACATAACAATTATCAATTGGTATGCACCAAACAATTGAGCTGCAACGCTCATAAAACAAACTCGCCTCAAGTTCAAGAGTCAAATAGACTACAACACAATAATTATGGGTGACTTCAACACACCGCTCTCGCCATTAGACAGATCCTCTATAAAAAACTGAATAAAGAAACTATAGAATTCAACAGCACAATCAATAACCTTGACGTAACCGACATATATAGAATACATCAACCATCATCAAGTGGATACACTTTATTCTCAGCAGCACATGGATCCTACTCCAAGTTAGACCATATATTATGCTATTGGGCAACTCTTAGTAAATATAAAGGCGTGGAGAAAATACCATGCACCATATCTGATCATAATGGAATGAAACTGGAAATCAATGATAAAAGAAGGAAGGAAAAATCCTACATCACATGGAAAATGAACAATATTCTACTGAATGATCAATGGGTTACAGAAGACATAAAGGAGGAGATATAAATATTTTTAGAATCAAATGACAATACAGACACATCATACTGGAATCTATGGGACACAAAGAAGGCAGTTTTAAGAGGGAAATTCATTACTTGGAGTTCTTTCCTCAAAAAAAGAATAAAACAACAAATAAATAAACTCACAGTACACATCAAAAACCTAGAAAAGGAAGAGCAAAACAACAGCAAATGTAGTAGAAGACAAGAAATAATTGAAATTAGAGCAGAAATCAACGAAATTGAAACAAAAAAAAAACAATGAAAAAATTGATAAAACTAAAAGTTGGTTCTTTGAAAAAATAAATAAGATTTACAGGCCCTTAGCCATGCTAAGGATGAGAAGAAGAGAGACAACTGAAATTACTAACATACGGAATGAAAAAGACAATATCACAACAGACAGTACACAAATACAGAAGATAATTAGAAAGTATTTTGAAACCCTATATTCCAATAAAATAGAAGATAGTTAAAATATCGATAAATTTCTTAAGTCATACGATCTGCCCAGATTCAGTCAGGAAGACACACACAATTTAAACAGACCAAAAACAAAGGAAGAAATAGAAGAAGCCATCAAAATACTATCAACCAAAAAAAGCCCTGGACCTGATGAGTATAGAGCAGAGTTCAAAAAAACCTTCAAAGAAGAATTAATACCAATACTTTTCAAGCTATATCAAGAAATAGAAAAATAAGGAGCTCTTCCAAATTCGTTCTCGGAGTCCAAAATCACCCTGATCCCAAAACCAGACAAAGACACTTAAAAAAAGAAAACTACAACCAATATCTCTAATGAACTTGGATGCAAAAATTCTCAATGAAATCCGTGTGAATTGAATCCAAAAGCATATCAAAATAGTTGTGCACCATGATCAAGTAGGATTCTTCCCTGGAATGCAAGGATGGTTCAATATACGGAAATCAATAAATGCTATTCACCACATCAATAGACTTAAGGACAAGAACCATATGATCATCTCGATAGATGTAGTAAAAACATTCGACACAGTTCAGCATCCCTTTATGTTCAAAACACTAGAAAAACTAGAAATAACAGGAACTTACCTCAACATTGTAAAAGCTATATATGCTAAACCTCAGGCTAGGATCATCCTAAATGGAGAAAACTGAGGCATTCCCTCTGAAATCTGGATCAAGACAGGGATGCCCTCTATCACCACTTCTATTCAATTTAGTTCTTGAAATACTAGCCAGAGAAATTAGACAGACAAAAGAAATTAAAGGCATAAAAATAGGAAAAGAAGAACTTGAATTATCGCTATTTGTGGATGACATGGTAATACATTTAACAGACCCAAAAGGGTCTACAAAGAAACTGCTAGAGTTAATAAATGAAGGATATAAAACCAACACGCATAAATCAAAGGCATTCCTGTATATCAGAAACAAATCTTCTGAAATGGAAATGAGGAAAACCACTTCATTCACAATAACCTCAAAGAAAATAAGATACTTGGAAATCAACCTAACAAAAGAGGTGAAAACCACAGAACCCTAAAGAGAGAGATAGAAAAAGATCTTAGAAGATGGAAAAATGTACCCTGTTCATGGATAGGCAGAACTAAATTCATCAAAATGGCGAAATTACCCAAAGTTCTATACAGGTTTAACGCAATGCCAATCAAAATCCCAATGGCATTTCTTGTAGAAATGATAAAGCAATCATGAAATTCATATAGAAAAACAAAAGACACAGAATAGCAAAAGAAATTCTAAGCAGGAAGTGTGAATCGGGAGGTATAGCGATACCAGAGTTCAAACTTTACTACAAAGCAATAGTAACAAAAACAGTGTGTACTGGTACGAAAACAGGCAGGTGGACCAATGGTATAGAATGGAGGACAGAGAAACCAATCCACAAAATTACAACTTTCTTATAATTGATAAAATGGCTATAAACATGCAATGGATGAAGGATAGCATCTTCAACAAATGGTGCAGGGAAAATTAGAAATCCATATGCAACAAAATGAAACTGAATCCCGTTCTCTCACCATGCACAAAAGTTAAATCAAAATAGATCAAGGAGCTAGATATCAAATCAGAGACACTGCGTCTCATAGAAGAAAAAGTTGGCTACGATCTATATACTGTGGGGTCAGGCTCCAAATTCTTTAATAAGACATCAATAGCCCAAGAGTTAATAACAAGAAAAAAACAAATGGGACTTACTTAAACTAAAAAGTTTTTTTTTCTCAAGAAGAGAAACAATAAGAGAGGTAAATAGAGAGCCTACATCCTGGGAACAAATTTTTACCCCTCACACTTCAGATAGAGCCCTAATATGCAGAATATACAAAGAACTCAAAATATTAAACAATAAGATAACAAATAACCCAATCAATAAATGGGCCGAGGACCTAATCAGACACTTCACAGAGGAGGACATACAATCAATCAACAAGTACATGAAAAAATGCTCACCATCTCTAGCAGTCTGAGAAATGCAAATCAAAACCACCTTAAGATACCATCTTACTCCAGTAAGATGAGCAGCCATTATGAAGTCAAACAACAATAAGTGTTGGCGAGGATGTGGGGAAAAGTGTACACTTGTACACTGCTGGTGGGACTGCAAATTGGTGAGGCCAATTTTGAAAGAAGTATGGATATTCCTGGGAAAGCTGGAAATGGATCCACCATTTGACCCAGCTATCACCCTTCTTGGACTGTTCCCTGAGGATCTTAAAATAGCGTACTATAGGGATACTGCCACATCAATGATCATAGCGGCACAATTCACAATAGCTAGACTGTGGAACCAACTTAGATGCCCTTCAATAGATTAATGGATAAAAAAAATGTGGCATCTATACACAATGGAGTATTACACAGCACAAAAATGACAAAATCATAGAATTTGCAGGGAAATGGATGGCATTAGAGCATATTATGTTAAGCGAAGCTAACCAGTCCTTAAAAAACAAATGCCAAATGTCTTCTCTGATATAAAGAGAGCAAGTAAGAGCAGAACAGGGAGGAAGAGCATGAGGAAAATATTAACATTAAACAAAGACGAATGGGGGGAGAGAAAGGGAGAGAGAAGGGAAAGCTTATGAAAATTGTAGGAGACCCTCAATGTTACACAAAATCGCATATAAAATGTTGTGAGGGGAAGTGGGGGGGAAACAATGGAGAGAATTGAACAATAGCAGATGAGGTAGAGAGGGAAGATGGGAGGGGAGGAGAGGGTGGATAGTAGGGGATAGGAAAGGTAGCAGAATACAACAGTCACTAATATGCCATTATGTAAAAGTGTGAATGTGTAACCGATGTGATTCTACAATTCGTATTTGGGGAAAAAATGGGAGTTCATAACCCAATTGAGTCAAATGTATGAAAGATGATATATCTTGAGCTTTGTAATGTTTTGAACCACCAATAAAAATAAATAAATAAATAAAGGTTTAAAATTTAGTGGGAAGAAATCAGCTAAAAATGGGTTCAGATGTATTCATTTTGCTATGCAGAAACTTTGTTTTGTGTAGTTGTAAATATCACAAATTTATTTTACCAGAAAATGCACATAAATTGAGATGAAAGGATAATTCACCTATCTTCACGAAAAATTCATAGCATTTTCTACACTTTTCATACTTCATTTTTTTCGTGAATATTTTGACATGGACAAGGTCTAGTCTTAGGCTATTCTTCCAGAGTACTACCTCATCTGACAAGTTCGTACAATGTGTTGGATTGTTCTTTTCATCTTTTATTTAATAGTTTCTAGCTGATAATGTGTATTTTTCTTATCTTTATTTGGACATTATCTTTGCATTTTATGTTTTACTGGGGAAGAGACTTATCAAAAGCTCTTTATTATATGTATCAACAATCAAACATTTAGAGCATGCAATTATTCTTAATTTTGCATGAAAATAAATTTGTACCAATTTTCTTATAAAGATGTAGTATTATTAATAATGTTCCTACTGTAATAAGTAACTACTTACCAGAAGAATTATACAATTGACTTTATATCAATTATGAACATGAAAAGTACTAAAATAAGTATTTGGCAATTAATACACAATTGATAGAAATAGAAATCACAAGAACACCATTTAAAATGTCAGTGCATATGGTCCTTAAATAATAGGTTGTTCAAATAAAATTTCTCTAATTCATAAGAGTTAATATGCCATATTACAGCTTAATGTGATATAAAACCTTAAATTATCAGTATTGATAAATAAGAATCATACCTTTTTACTTAAATATGTTTATTTGATTTTCACTGTAAGATGTTAATTATGGAAGAATTGAGAATTAAGAAAGACTTGGTCTATATTATTTCTAACAGGAAAATCAAAGTACTTTTAAATATATATGTATATATATATAATATATGTAATGCATATGCATGAATATAGATACATATGTGTAATAAATGTATTGTAATATATCTATCAGGTGATTATAATTTTTAGATTTTCTCAAGAAAAAGAATGACTATAAAAAACAGTCTTAAACTTAAATTTCATAGCATACTACTGTTTGTAATGACATGAGAGAAAAATAGATATGGAGGGGAAACGAAAAAGGAAGGGAGAGAAGGGGGAAAATGGGGAAGAAAGTGAGTAAAGAAGAGGGACATGAGTGTATGATGTTAAGATAAAAGTGGAGGGGCTGGGTTTGTGGCTCAGTGGTAACATGCTTTTCTAGCATGTGTAAGGCACATGGTTCTATTCTCAGCACCACATACAAATAAACAAAATGAAGGTCAATCAACAACTGAAAAAATAAAAAAGAAAAAAGAAGAAATATTACGAAAATTCCAAGCTTTGATTGAATGTTAAATAAAAAAAAATATGTTACATAGCCTTATGTAATTTTAGACTATCCAAAATAGTCACTAAATGTTAGATTATTAGTGCTATAACTAAAAATCCATTGATCTTTCCTCTACATTCTGTGGCATGCTAGTGCTAAAATAAATTGTATTATTAATCCCCCCCAAAATCCTAATATTTCTACAGTAACTGACCCAGTTGAACATCAATGCAAGTAGACATGATGTGCATTTTGACGTTCATTTTTATTCAACACTGGTACATTACTATTTCTTCAGTTTATGCACATCATAGCATATATGTCTCATCAAAATTTCGCAAATTTATAGGCATTTGTTTCACTTTCAATCACTTCCTGCTTGAGAACACATGTATTCCTCCATGTTTCTTGACTGCTCTCTTCATGAGACTTCTTTCCAAACACATTATTTTCGATTTCCATTATCACATTTGAAGCAAAACTCACAAACCCGTCAGAATAAACCATAACACTAATATTACCATTAGATGTGTAACTGGTTGGAATGAATGGTTCTATATCAATATAAGATTTCTTACTTAGTTTCAGATATCAATTCAATCCATTATTTAAAGTGGAACCAGTTATATTATTTATTCACAGTACAGTCTATTCACGAATTATCTCTATATTCATAGACACAGGTACACCTCTTTGTACCCCCAATACTAATTTATACGTCCTCAAAATATAGCTCCCAGAAATGGTGGAAGAAATACTCATGTCACCTGATCTACATATACATTTTATCACAGTAATATTCTGGACACAAAAAGCAAAGGTCACACTTATGATTGTACAAAACCTAAATGGAAAGTGAACATTGATTACTAAAAACATCCATGTCCAGGTTGCCTAATGCTCTCAAATGAAAATCCTATTGGTGACTACATATTTGTTTCTTCCAAAGATTATATATTCAAACTCAACCATGTTGAAAATGTCTAATCCTGTCACTCACTTTATACTTTGCCTGATTTTGTAATGTCTCTATTGATATCTGCTTTCCTACATATTTTCCCCAGTTAATCATTGTGACTTCCTCGTCACATGTGCTGATATTTACATTCACTCTCTTAGCGATACCCTACTTCTAAAGAACTTTTGTTCCAAATCCTACACTCATTCTTCTTCCTAAATTTACCGAATATCTTCCTAATCCTACCGACTATCACTTTTTGACTGGATGTTCTCTTCTACATTCAATCATCCAAGGTGAAAGGTCCTATGCCATGGTATATCGATTTATCTGAAACATCTGTGCAGAATGTAATTCAACGCTAAGTATCCCAATCAAGGGACAAATGACCTTCTGGGCTTCAAATCTTACTTAGATTTCTGTTTTCGTACATATATTTCACCTCTATATTCTTGTAAATATCACAGGTTCCCAATACCATTATTCATGCAGCAGAATAGTTCCTAACCCATATCGAACATGTTAATAACACTAATCATACACTGTTCCCTCAATCTAACTTTGCTGAAGAGCAGCGACAGTGTTGGTCTTACAATACAAGAATGTATGCGATCTTCCACCTGCTGAGAACATCAAAGGTACGTGCAGAAATGATCTCTGGAGAAGATGTAGGCAACTATGAATGACCTGAGAGAGCAAAAGACATCTCCATGGCAAACAACCTGGAAGGATGAAGGAATGTGTCTGAATCAGCCTCACTCTTCTTAATGTAGAGTAGACCAAACCAGGCCTGTGTGGAAAGCTCTTCCCAGGTGCGTATGGTTGATATACCATTCTAACATATGAAATTGTCACAGGAAGTAGGGGCAGCCTCCATCTCATGGAACCCTTGGAAGCAACTCTTAGGACAAAGTGGTAGCCAAGGCAGTGACCTCATTCAGTTCCTGAAAGAAGTGACCACACCTCACTTCCTTGGTGATGAGAGTCTCTGAACTTGGGATCCAGGAAGCCAGGCACCCAGAGCCATTACCAATCCCAGTCCCAGTGGTCTCACTTGTTTGAATTTACCAAAGACAGAGTCAGTCTTTCTTCTTACCTGTTAAGGTCTGTAAACAAGTCAGATTGGCACCTGTTATTTTGCTGGAGAAATGTTAGAGTCTGTAAACAAGTCTGGATGACGCCTGGCAAAACGCCAGAGGGAGTGGTTTGTGAAGTAACAAAAGCGAGCCATTAAGTGTGAAGATTCCTTATTGGTTGACTGCTGTATCTATTTTATGCTAATGAGATAGGCTGTGTAAAATGTATAAATATCGCTCATATCTTACAATAAACGGCTCTCATTCCTGCTGCATCAACATACACAAGTTATTCGTCACCCCCCAGGTTATTCTGCTGCAGCGGGACTGCGGCAGGCAGATGGTGGCCCGTTACGGGGAGCCCCGGGACACTCACGGGTAAGGGTCGAAAAAAGCTTTCTGTCCATAGATAGGACGGGAGCAATCTGCTCGTCCCTAGGCAGATAGGGCGATAGGAAAAATGACCATTTCGAGAAAATGGAGAAGATTGATGCAGTATGTTTGTGTCTTGTTTTGTCTTGAAATGTTGTATTGTCTTTGTGATGAAAATATGGAAGGGGTGAGAAGTAAATTGATAAGAGAAAAAGGCACCCCAGTGGAACCAAGAATAGTTAGGGCATGTGTTGATAAAAGCCCAGAAACTCTAGTCAGAAAGAAAAAGAAAGTTCAGAAGAAGAAGGATTATCAGGAAAAAAGTTGCAGCAAAAGGCTATTACTGAATACTTTTCGATACTGGAGGGTGCGTGAAATGACAAGGCGGCTGCCACCTGCCCAAGCCGATCATGGCGCAGTAAGAATTTTCCAAGAGGCAGTTGAGGGCTCTTCCCTGCCCCGCTGCCCGGGGGAGCGGATCACCACTGTGAGCCCAAATCTAGACCTGACCTGGAGGCACAGGCTTTTGCTCCCTGTGCCCAGAAGAAGTTTGAGCCCAGGACTCTCCCTGGGGCCATCTGGGGCTGCCCAGGATGCTACAGCTGGCAGAAGATGCCACTGGCATCCCTGAAGTTTGATCATTTCCAAGGCCAGTAACTACACTGGGTCTCCCACACCTGCAGGCTGATGAGTAATGAGTACTATTAAGGCTTATTTCAAATGTAAAAAACCTTGAGATAATGTACTAAAATTGTTCAGAAGGTTGTTTTCTTAGTGAAATGCTACAGGATTTTCTTTAGCCATCGGAGTTCCTGCCTTCGTCCAAGTGCCGGTGAAAACAAAGGTGGAAGAATTTACAATGTTGCTGAGAACTGGAGGAAACTTCGGCTGAGAACCCGAGGAGACTTCGGAGCTATCGCTGTTTCTGCTACTACAACTTAAGCTAGCTGCCTGGAGAACTTACCTGGACTGTGATTTACCTGAACTCTGAGTTAATCTATTGAGACACTGCTTTATCTGGACTGAGACAACAGACTGTAATCTACAACAACTTGTAACTCGGTATCTTTGCTAACGGTGTCATTGCTGGTATAAGTTTTCCAAGGGCGTCTTGCATGGAGCCATCAATTGGATTGGTATTGTAACATTTTGTATCCTCCCTTTCTGTTTCTAGCAGGTTATTTATGGTGTTTCTGTAAAAAACACTATGGTCCTTATTTAAATTAAACAAAAGGGGGAAATGTTAACGTCTGTAAACAAGTCAGATTGGCACCTGTTATTTTGCCAAAGAAATGTTAGAGCCTGTAAAGAAGTCTGGATGGCGCCTGGCAAAATGCCAGAGGGAGTGGTTTGTGAAGTAACAAAAGCGAGCCATTAAGTGTGGAGATTCCTTATTGTTTGACTGCTGTATCTATTTCATGCTAATTAGATAGGCTGTGTAAAATGTATAAATACCACTCTTATTCAACAATAAACGGCTTCCAGTCCTGCTGCATCAGTCTACACAAGTTGTTCGTCACCCCCCTGGTTATTTTGCCCAGCCAGCCGGGCTACGGCACTTACCTACTGATGTGAGGATGGCCAAATGCCAGGGAAGCTCTGAAGATGGTTCTTTCCTGATAAAGCAGGTATTGCTCACCGCTGACTCCTGACTACTTCAAGAGTTGGCAAAGGAAAGCAGATTTGAGACAGAACAAGCAATTTTGGGGAACATAGTATGGCCCACCAGTCAGAGGACACTCTGGATAGTCACAGACCAACTTGGAGGAAAGAGTTGCCTTTGTGGGTGTGGTTGTGGGTTTGTGTATCCCACTGTGTCTGTGGTTATAGACATTAGAAAAGAGAATGCATCAATGGATGTGTTCTGTTTAGTAGAAAGCTTCTCAGCATTCATCCTGCCAAATTTATGAATGGACTATGACTTTCTTTATGAATGGGCAATACCTGCTATCTTCCTAAGTTCCTGTTTTCTTCCTGAATTCTGGCCACTCTCAAGAATAGGCTCATGGTTTTGTGTAAAAGATATGTACCACCTCCAAACTCTGTAACATGGCCTTGTACTGGATAGATGAAGGGAATGGAGAGGAACTCAGTTAACTCAGATATCAGTGTGACCAGTAAAGTGTCAGTGGAGAAACACTGATTTGGGCCTTTTGTTTACCTATTGTTCCGTTGCCCTGAATGTCTGGAAGGTCTTTGCCTCAGTCCACCCCTTTGTGAAGCCTGAAGAAAACAGTTTTCTAATGGAAAATAATGAGCATCACCTGTGGCTCTTTGCTTAATTGCCATGGAAAGGGATGTGTCTGAATCAGCCTCTTGGCCCTGTGTGAGGCTGTGACTTAGATTCTCACCACCTGATGAATCTAAGGAAAGATCTCATGTGTGCATCCAAAACCAAAATGGAAAAAGAGCAGTCTTGTGGATGAAGTCTCTCGCCTTTCTCTGTAAGGTTTCTGATTTCCATCAAGTGAGAATAGGTATCCTTTGGTTCAAAAAGTTTTTCAAAGCCCTGCAGAGGCAAGCCCATAGGTGCTTGGATTTTCTCATGACTCCAATTCACATAAAGAATCTAAACCCCACAGACATTAGGCTCAAATTGGAGAAGCAGAGCAGTATTAATGGCAGGCCTATTTGATCACTCCTTGTTCACAGATAGGTTGTTAAGCCACCCTGACTTTAGACAAATGAGGGTAGGGAGCATATTTTGGATACTGTCTTCAGCTGCGCCCCTCATGGAAACTTCCAGCCAGAGGTAATGATGAGTGTCTATGTGGAAGTAGTTGAGAGCCATGTGGGAGTATTTTGGTTTTAATTGTGGTCATTTGTTTGGCTGATGGAAGAGATGACTGGGTCCACCTTGGCTTGAACTCTGGTGTGAGTCTTCTTAGAGACTGAGTTTGGAAATTACTGCAGAGATGTATTGCCATGAATTGTGTTGGGATTTTTGGAGGCCACACATGGTAGTGGCCTTTGGAAACTGAGATCTAGGTCCAGGGGCCTTCCCACAGAGCACTGGGAATCTGAGCCAGAATATCACATGATTTTATTCTTTAAGACTTGACAGCCATAGTTGAGAGTAAAAACACACATGGACCTCACATTGTAGACCTCAATGGGCCTGGCTTCATTTGATCTTTTGGCCACTCTTTGGGAAGTCTTGCCTGTGAGAGTTCTCCAGATGTTTCATTGAAATGGGCTTTCTCACCATTTGATGTTTCCAGAATGAATTAAATCCCACAGTGCCTCCAACCTCATCCTTGAAAAATGGCTAGATAAACATCATAAAAATTTGAAATTCCCATCACCAGGTGACACTGGATACACTTTGGATTTCCTGTTGCTGATCATGAGTGTACCAGACAGTGCCTTGATTGACTGGGTTTCATGAAAATGGTGTAGAACAGTGATGCAAATTAGTTAAAGTCTGTTGAGTAGTGGGCCTAGAGGAGTGTTTTGCAGGTCTGTGATAAAACTTCTGTGTTGGGATTATGTGGATCTGCCAAAAGGCTTGTAACTGACATGGTGCAGCCAGCAGACCCTTGTATGTAAAGGCATCTTGTTGAATGGAGAGGTTTCAGGTCAATGTTCAGAATCAGGTTGCTATGGTCAAGGGGGCAAGCTATGTGGGATAGAAGCCTGGTTGGTGCATTCTCCTGCAGACCCTGACACACAACACGTGACAGATCTCCCTCCAGCACTGTGACCCAGTTGAATTTCTTGTATTTCCTGAAGCCAATACCAAACTCCCAGTGCAGCAGCAAGAACACCATGAAAAGTGGAGGATGACCAAATGGCTTCACAGTCCACACGGGGCCACACTTAGCCTTCAGTGGCAAGAGTTTACTTACAAAGAGAGAATTCAGCCTTGCTGCCTCACTTTCTTTGGAAAATAAGAAACCATGTTCTGCAGGTCACATAGATGGAGACCCAGCTTTGGTGGTCTCACTAGAAAGGAAGCCATAGGTCCTGACAACAACATATACTTCAAGTGGCCAACCTCAGAGGCAGGTTCTCCAGAAGTCTTTAGGCTGGCACATCTCCATATTTGTGCAATATTTACCCTGTCCCTTATTTTTGGAAACTCCTCTACCACCTCCTAGATTGTGAACTCGTAATCATGTTCCATTCCTGATATGTATTCACAGATTTTCTAACTTTTCTTCTTTTATTTTGTCTTACTTGGGGCAAAGATAGTGTCAAGGTATTGTTGTGAATGAGAGTAGGAAGATTTTGTGTAGCACATATTTGCATACACATTTGATTCATTTTCCTATTTTACATTCAAAATACTGAATCCCTGACACTAACCCATACCCTACTAGACTCTGACCACTAATCCTAATATGGTGGAGAGAAATAATGCAAACAGAATTGAAATACAAACAGTTCCGAGGAGGCATGGTGTATAGTTGGATTTGCCTTTTGCATGATAAAGTGTAGGTGTTATAAATCTAGTCAATTTTTAATTAAAATAGTTCACCATGGGTTTTTGTAGTTAACAAATACGTGAATTCCTGTCTCCCTTTCTCTGTACCCTATTCAGCACATGTATTTTTATATGCACATATAGAATCCTACCTGGTATCACACGTACATTTTTGTGACCTGGCTGACTTGGAGATACAAATTGTGAGAAAAGATCACTCCTCCTAAACGCTGTTGGAACTGAAAATTCAACCTATATGTGAGCTTCCTAGGAGAACAACATTGTACATAAATCCATGCTCAGTACAATAAATAATTTTGCATCTGTGAATGTTATATATTTCATGATGAATATTGATTGGCTTATATATTGGTACTTTTTAATATCTCTGTGTGTGTTTTGGGTGTATATATATATATATATATATATATATATATATATATATATACTCTCAAGATTTTTCAAAATATGAAATATATGTGTCTTATATACACTACCGAAATTCATTCATGTTCATGTATGTGGATTTATAATAAAAATTTCACAAGATTATTCTCAGAAATATTCATTCACCTGAACTACATATTTGTTTCCTAGTACTTAAAACTAACTTCAGTGAATAGTGCATACAAATCCTAATATTTCTACAGTAATTGACCCAGTTTAACATCAATGCAATTAGATTCCTATGGGACATAGTGTGTATTTTGATGTTCATTTTTATTCAACACGGGTTCGTTAATATTTCTTCAGTTTATGCACATCATAGGATATATATTTCATCCACAAATTCACAAATTTATAGGCATTTGTTTCACTTTCAATCACTTCCTGCTTCAGAACACATGTATTCCTCCAGGTTTCTTGACTGGTCTTTTAATGAGACTTCTTTCCAAACACATTATTTTCGATTTCCATAATCACGTTTGAAGCAAATCTCACACAGTCTTTATAATAAAACATAACGCAATTATACAATTAGATGTGTAACTGGTTGGAATGAATGATTGTATATCAATATAAGTTTTTGTGTATATTTTCACATATCAATTCAATCCATTATTTAAAGTGGAAACAGTTATATTATTTATTCACAGTATTGTCAATTCATGCATTAATTCTATATTCATAGACACAGGGTACAAATCTTTGTACCGCCAATAATAATTTATACATCTTCAAAATATTGCTCCCAGAAATGGTATAAGAAATACTTATGTCACCCGATCTACATATACATTTTATCATAGTAATATTCGAGACACAAAATGCAAAGGTCAAACTTATGATTGTACCAAAGCCTAAATTGAAAGTGAGCATGGATTACTAAAAACATCCATGTCCATGTTGCCTAATGTTCTCAAATGTCAATCCTATTTGTGACAACATATTTTTTTCTTCCTAAGATTATATTTTCAAACTCAACCCTGTTGAAAATATCTAATCCTATCACTCACTTTATACTTTTCCTGATTTCTTAATGTCTCTATTGATATCGCCCTTCCGACATATTTTCCCCAGTTCATCATTGTGACTGACTCTTCACATGTGCTCACATTTAAATTCACTCTCTATCCGAAACCCTATTGCTAGAGAACTTTTTGTCCAAAACCTATACTCACTCTTCTTTCTGAAACTGAATATCTTTCTAATAATTCCAACTATCCTTTTTTGACTAGAAGTTCTCTTAAACATTCCATCACCCAACGTACAAGGTCCTATGCCATTGTACATCGATTTATCCGAGACATCTCTGCAGAAAATAATTCAAATCTACGTATCCCAATCAAGGGCCCAATGCCCTTCTGGGCTTCAAATCTTACCTACATTTCTGTTTTCATACTAATATTTCACGTATATTTTCTTGTAAATATTGCAGGTTCCCAAACATTCCTGCAGAATGATTCCTAACTCATATCGAACATGTTATTAATCCTAACCATACACTGTTCCCTCAATCTAACTTTACAGAAGATTAGGGACAGAGTTGGTCTTTCAATACAGGAATGTAGCAGATCTTCCACCTGCTAAGATCCTCAAAGGTCCATACAGAAATGATCCCTGGAGAAGATGTAGGCAGCTATGAAGGACGTGAGAGAGAAAAAGTCATCTCCATGTAATGGCTCACCGCTGGCTCCTAATAACCTCACAGAGTTGGCCAAGGAGTCGAGATCTGAGACAGGACAGGCCATTTCTGGGAACATAGTATGGCCCACCAGTCAGAGGACACTCCGGATAGTCACAGACCTACTTGGGGGAAGGAGGTGCCTTTGTGGGTTGGGTGTGAGTTTGTGGTCTTTTCTCATTTTCTGAGAATAGGTAGAAAAGGCAGTTTGTTCATTTTGGAGTGGATGGTTTCTAGAAAGTCGTTTGACAAAGAGTGTGTTTCTATGTCTGGGTATCCCAATGTGTTCGTGGATGAAGACATTAGAAAGAGCATGCATCAATGGATGTTTTCTGTCTAGTAGAAAGCTTCCCAGCATTCATCCTTCCCAATTTATAGATGGACTTGGCTTGCCTTCTGGATGGGCAACAGCTACTGTCTTCCTAAGTTCCTGTTTTCTGCCTGAATTCTGGCCACTAACCATAATAGGCTCATGGTTATGTGTCCAAGATATGTACCACCTCCAAGCTCTGGGACATCGCCATGTACAGGATAGCTGAAGGGAATTGGAGCATCTCAGAAAACTCAGATATCAATGTGACCAGTAAAGTCTCTGTGGAGAAACCCTGCTTTGGGCCTTTTGCATACCTATTCTTCTGTTGCACTGAATAACAGGAAGGTCTTTGATTAGGCCATGCCTTTATGAAGCCTGAAGAAAACAGTTTTCAAATGGAAATGAATGGGCATCACCTGGGGCTCTTTGCTTAATTGTTTGGAAAGGGATGTGTCTGAATTGGCCACTTGGCCCTGTGTGTGGCTGTGGCTTAGATACTTAGCACCTAATGGACCTAAAGAAACATCCCATGTGTGCACCCAAATCCAAAATGTCCAAAAAGCATTCATTGTGGACTACGCCTCTCGCCTTCCTCTGTAAGCTTCCTGATCTCCATCAAGTGAGAATAGGGATCCTTTGCATCAAATGAGTACTTCAAAGCCCTGCAGAGTCTAGCCCATTGGTGCTTGTGTTTATGCATGACTCCAGTTCACATAAAGAATCTAAATCCCACAGTCAGTAAGCCTCAAATTGGAATTGTGGAGCAGTATTAAAGGCAGGGCTCTATGATCATTCCGTGTTCAAAGGAAGGGTGTCCAGGAAACCCTGACTTGTGACAAATGAGGTGCGAGGGTGCTTATTTTGAACACTGTGTTGGTCTGTGCCCCTCATGGAAACTTCCAGCCAGAGGTTATTATTAGTGTCTATAAGGAAGAAGATGAGTGCCATGTGGGAGTCTTTTGTTTTTAATTGTGGTCATTTGTGTGGCGGTTGGAAGAGATATCTGGTTCCTCCTGGGCTTGAACTCTGGTGTGATTTCCCTTAGAGACTGAGTTGTGGAACTGTTTTCAGAGAAGTATTGCCATGAACTGTGTTGGGATTTTAGGAGGCCACACATGAGATTCGCCCTTGGAAACTGAGATCTAGGCCCAGGGTGGCTTTCCACAGAGCACAAGTAATCTCAGCCAGGATATCACAAGATTTTATTATTAAAGAGTTGGCAGCCATAGTTGAGAGTCAAAACACACATGGAGCTCACATTGTAGACCTCAATGAGCCTGGCTTCATCTGACCTTTTGGCCACACTTTGGGAATCTTTGCCTGTGATAGTTCTCCATTTCTTTTGTTCAAATGAGTTTCCTCGCCATTTAATGGTTCCTGAATGATTGGAAACCCACAGTGCCTCCAACTTCATCCTTAAAAAATAGCTAGATGAATACCACCAAATTTTTGAAATTCCCTTGACCAGGTGGCACTGGAGAACCTTTGGATTCCTGTTGCTGATCATGAGTATACCAGACAGTGCCTTGATTGACTTGGTTTCATGAAAATGGTGTAGAACAGAGATGCCAGTAAGTTGGAGCCTGCTGAGTAGTTGGCCTAGAGCAGTGGTGGGGAGGTGTCTGATATAACATCTGTGGTGAGGCCATGTTTATCTGCCATTGGCTTCCAAATGGCTTGTGACTGACATTGTGCATCCAGCAGACCCTTGTATGTAAAAGCATCTTGTTATATGGAGAGGTTTCAGGGCAATGTTAAGAATCAGGTTGCTATGGTCAATGGGGCAAGCTCTGTGGGAAAGAAGCTTGCTTGGTGCATTCTCCTGCAGACCCTGACCCACCACATGTGACAGAATTCCCTCCAGCACTTTGTTCCAGTGGAACTCCTTGTATTCCAAGAAACAAATATCAAACTTCCAGTGCAGCAGCAAGAAACACCACAAAAAGTGGAGGATGAAAAAACGGCTTTACAGTAAACACGAGGAGACACTTAGCGCGCAGTGGCTACAGTTTACCTACAAAGAGAAAATTCAGCACTGCTGCCTCATGTTCATTGGGAAATAAGAAACAATGTCCTCCAGGTCACATAGATGCAGACCCAGTTATGATGGTCTAACTAGACGGAAGCTAAATCTCCTGACAACAACATATATTTCAAGTGCCCAATCACAGAGGCAGCTTCTCAAAAGTCTTTAGGCCAGCAGAGCTCCATGTTTGTGCTGTGTTTACCCTGTCCCTTACTTTTGGAAACTCCTATACCACCTCCAAGGATATGAACTCCTGAGCATATTCCATTCCAGATATGTATTCACAGATTTTTGTAACTCATCTCCTCTAATTGTGTCTTACTTTAAGCGAAGGTGATGTCAAGGCATTGTTCTGAATGAGAGTGGGAAGATTTTTTTGTAGCACATATTTGCATAAATATTGAATTTATTTTTCTATTTTCAATTCGAAATACTGAATCCCTGAAACTAACCCATAACCTACTAGACTCTGACTACTAATCCTAATATGATGGAGTAAAATAACCCACACAGAATAGAAATACAACCAGTTCAGAAGAGGCATGGTGTATAGTTGTACTTTCCTTTTGCATGATAAAGGGTTGGTGTTATAAATCTTGTCAATTTGTAGTTAAAATAGTCCTCTATGTGTTTTTAAAGTTAACAAATATGTGAATTCCTGTCTCCCTTTCTCTGTAGCCTATTCAGCACATGCATTTTCATATGCACATATAGAATACTACATGGTATCACACGTACATATTTGTGAGGTAACTGACTTTGCAAATACAAATTGTTAGAAGAAAACACTTCTTCTAAATGCTGTTGGAACTGAAAATTCAACCTATAGGTGAGCTTCCTAGTTGAACAACATAAATCCATATTTAGTAAAATCAATATTTTGGGATCTGTGGATGATATATATTTCATGGTGAATTTCGATTGGCATACATAATGCTACTTTGTAATGTCTGTATTTAGGTGTGTATGTGTGTGTGTGTGTGTGTGTGTGTGTGTGTATTATATATATATTATATATATATTAATATATATATATATATATATATATATATATATTCACTCTGCTGATTATTCAAAATATAAAATATATGTGTCTTATTATACACTAACTAAATTCATTCATATTCATGTATTTGGATTTATAATCAACGTTTGAGAAGATTATTCTCAGAAATATTCATCCACTGAAATACATGTTTGTTTCCTAGTACTGAAAACTAACTTCAGGGGATCATATTATGGCAGTGATGGGAGTTCATTACCCCCGTGTACCGCCTCACATTGCAGGAGAAGGACAAGTTAGAACGGCTAAAATCTATCTTGTTAGAAATTTCCAGGAAAATTGGTGTGCTCCAAAACCTACAAGAAGGATTTCTATTGCACAAGGACCAGCTACGGGGGCTCAAACGCCAGCGATTTGTCCTCACGGAGGGTCACGCTGCTTATTCAGCAAATCACCCCACAGCTAGTGTCTGCAATGCGCGCTGGGAAACGACGAGAGAGCAACGCAAAGATATAGCCCTGTGGATTATGCGGGCTCCTGCCAGCTGTGCAATCACAGTGCTCAGTGTTGAGTTGTGGGTTTGAAACGGGGGAAGGAAGCGGTCCAATTCGGTTTTCCACACCGGTGAGACCACAGAGGAAGATAGTGGTCACCATCTTGGAGAGCTGACGTCACCATCCCTGTTTTCGACTCATCACAGCTCATTCAGATACAGAATAGGTAATTTCAGGCTGCCATTCGCCTTCATCTTGCAGACAAATTACTCAGGGTCAGTGCTGAAGAACCCACGAAAATTGCTTCTTGGATCCTGCTCCTATCAGAACATACACCGAGCCCGGAGCGGCTGAATTCCGGGTCCCGGAACTGCTCTGGCCCAGGGCTAAAGAACCTGCAGAAACTGTTTCTTGGTCTGGGTCCTGCTGAATACTGTAAAGGTAAATGCCAACTGAGCCTTCATAGACAGTGGCAACAGGATTGAGACGGGGCTTGTGAGGGCCGGTCAGGACTCACTCGTTGCTTTGGTCACCCGGCAAAGGGAAAGAAATGCTGCCATTCACATGGGATACCAACATGGAAGAGATCTGATGTGATCACAAAGCAGTGGAGGAGATAACTTCATCTATACCAGCGGCGACAGAAATAGTTGGTCTCCTGGTTAAGAAAGTGAGTCACAAACATCCGAGTCTCTCTCACTTAGTCATCAAGCCAGAGGTGCAGAGCAGAGCTGCTGCCTGTGCCTGGAACAGGCCCAGCGACCCACCGGCATGGTAGTCACGTCACCCCAATTGGAGTAGGGGCAGAGCACACCCATGCCTGCAAGGTAGGCAGACGTACGACCGACCGGCAGAACAGGCCCAGGGGCCGGTCAGAATGGTAGACAGATCACCCCAATTGGAGGAGCATCACAGCCACTAACCGCACCTGCAATGGAGACTTTTCCACTATACAAGAGCAATATAAATATATAGGGGGAAAATTTCAAAAACACAACAGTTTCACCAAGCAGAAAGAAACGCAAGCTGTATGAAAAGACAAGAAAAGAAAGGACCACAAGCAATGCAGGTCAACTCAACTTTAGAAGAGGTAATAGATGCAGCATATGGAATGTCAGATAAAGAATTCAGGATATACATGCTTCATGTGATCTGGAATCTCAAGGAAGACATTAGACAGCAAAAATCAGACAATGAAAATCACTTCGACAATGAATTACATAAAAAAATCCAAGTAGCAAAGATCAACTATACAGTGAGATAGAGGTTATAAAAAACAAACAAACTGAAATCTTAGAAATGCAGGAAGTAATAAACCATCTTAAAAACTCAATTGAGAATACTACCATTAGAGCAGAATACTTAGAAGATAGAACATCAGACAATGAAGACAAAGTATTTCAACTCAAAAAGAACATATACAGCTCAGCAAGACTGTTAAGAAACCATGAGCAAAAGTGCAAAAAATATGGGATAACATAAAGAGACCAAACATAAGAGTCATTGGGATACAGGAAAGTATAGAGGTCCAAACCAAAGGAGTGAGCAATCTATTCAATGAAATAATAGGAGAAAAATTCCTAGACTTGAAGAATGAGACAAAATCCCAAATCCTAAAAGTCTACAGGACGCCGAACATGCAATATCATAAGAGATCCACACCTAGACACATGATAATGAAGATACCCAACATACAGAATAAGGAGAGAATTTTAAAAGCTACAAGAGAAAGGAAGCAGATTATAGTTAGTGGTAAACCAACCAGGATAACAGCTGATCTTTCAACACAGACTCTGAAAGCTAGAAGATCCTTTAATAACATATTTCAAACACTGAAAGAAAATGGGTTCCAACCAATAATCATGTATCCAGTGAAATTATGCTTCAGATGGAAGATAAAGTTAAAACCTTCCACAATAAACAAAAGTGAAAAGAATTTGCAGCTAGAAAACCATCTCTTCAAAACATCCTCGGCAAAACATTACAGGAAGTGGAAATGGAAAATATCAATGAAAACCAACAGTGGAAGGTAGGACATTAAAGGGGGGAAAATAATCAAAGAGGAAAACAAACTATGTTTAGTAACATAAATAAACAAATATGGCTGGAAGAACAACCCATATCTAAATAATAACCAAAAATCTTAATGGCTTAAACTCACCAATTAAGAGACACAGGCTAGTAGAATGGATCACAAAACAAGAACCAACAAAATGCTGCCTACAGGAGACGCATTTTACAGGAAAAGACATACATAGACTCAAGGTGATACTTGGAAAAATCATATCACTCTTATGAACGTTGGAAACAAGCAGGAGTGTCCATACTCATATCAAATAAAATAGATTTCAAGCCAAAGTTAATCAAAAGGGATAAAGAAGGACACTACATACTACTCAAGAAAACCATACACCAACAAGACGTAACAATCATAAATATATATGCCCCAAACAATGGTGCAGCTTTGTTCATCAAACAAACTCTTCTCAATTTCAAGAGTCTAATAGACCACAATACAGTAATCATGAGAGACATGAACACACCTCTCTCACCACTGGACAGATCTTCCAAACAAAAGTTGAATAAGAAAACTATAGAACTCAATAACACAATTAATAACCTAGACTTAATTGACATATATAGAATGTACAACCCATCATCAAGAAGTTACACTTTTTTCTCAGCAGAACATGGATCCTTCTCAAAAATACATCATATATTATGTCACAGGGCAACTCTTAGACAATAAAAAGGAGTAGAGATAATACCATGCATTTTATCTGATCATAATGGAATGAAACTAAAAATCAATGATATAAGAAGGAAGGAAAAATCATTCATCACTTGGAGAATGAACAATAGGTTTCTGAATGATCAATGGGTTATTGAAGACATCAAAGAGGAAATTAAAAAATTCTTAGAGGTAAATGAAAACACAGACACAATATATCGGAATCTATGAGACACATCGAAAGCAGTTCTAAGAGGAAAATTCATTGCTTGGAGTTCATTCCTTAGAAAAAGAAAAAACCAACAAATAAATGATCTCATACGTCATCTCAAAATCTTAGAAAAACAAGAGCAAACAACAGCAAAAGAAGTAGAAGGCAAGAAATAATTAAAATCAGAGCAGAAATTAATGAAATCGAAACAAAAGAAACAATTGAAAAAATTGACAAAACAATACATTGGTTTTTTGAAAAAATAAATAAAATCGACAGACCCTTAGCCATGCTAACAAAGAGAAGAAGAGAGAGAACTCAAATTACTACCATATGAAATGAAAAAGGAAATATAACAAGAGACACTTCAGAAATACAGAAGAAAATCAGAAATTATTTTGAATTAATATACTCCAATAAAATAGAATATAGTGAAGGCATTGATAAATTTCTTAAGTCATATGATGTGCCCAGATTGAGTCAGGAGGATATAGACAACCTAAACAGTCTAATATCAATTGAGGAAATAGAAGAAACCATCAAAATACTACCAACTAAGAGAAGCCCAGGACCGGATGGGTATAGAGCATAGTTTTAAAAAACCTTTAAAGAAAAACAAAAACCAATACTTTTCAAGGTATTTCAGGAAAAATGCAAAAATCCTCAAAAAAATTCTGGCGAATCAGACACAAAATCATATATATAAAAAACAATGTGCACCATGATCAAGTAGGATTCATTCCTGGGATGCAAGGCTGGTACAATATACAGAAATCAATAAATGTTATTCATCACATCAATAGACTTAAAAATAAGAACCATATGATCATCTCGAGAGATGCGGAAAAAGCATTCGACAAGGTACAGCATCACTTTACGTTCAAAACTCTAGAAAAACTAGGGATAACAGGATCATACCTCAATATTGTAAAAGCAATCTATGCTAAGCCTCAGGCTAGCATCATTCTGAATGGAGAACAATTGAAGGCATTCCCCCTAAAATCTGGAGGAAAACAATGATGCCCTCTCTCACCCCTTCTGTTCAACATAGTTCTCGAAACACTGGCCAGAGCAATTAGAAAGGCTAAAGAAATTAAAGGCATAAAAATAGGAAGAGAAGAACTCAAATTATCGCTATTTGCAAAAGACATGATTCTATACCTAGCAGACCCAAAAGGGTCTACAAAGAAACTATTAGAGGTAATAAATGAATTCAGCAAAGTGGCAGGATATTAAATCACCACGCATAAATCAAAGGCATTTTTGTATATCAGCGACAAATCCTCTGAAATGGAAATGAGGACAATCACTCCATTCACAATATCCTCAAAAAAATAAATAAAATACTTGGGAGTCAACCTAACAAAAGAGGTGAAAGACTTATACAATGAAAACTACAGAACCCTAAAGAGAGAAATAGAAGAAAATCTTAGAAGATGGAAAAATATACCCTGTTCATGGATAAGCATAACTAACATCATCAAAATGACAATATTACCAAAAGTTCTCTATAGGTTTAATGCAATGCCAATTAAAATCCCAAGGTCATTTCTTGTAGAAATAGATAAAACAATTATGAAATTCATATGGAAAAATAAAAGACCCAGAATAGCAAAAACAGCTCTAAGCAGGAAGTGTGAATCAGGCAGTATACCGATACCAGACCTCAAACTATACTACAGATCAATAGTAACAAAAATAGCATGGTACTGGTGCCAAAACAGGTGGGTGGACCTGTGGTACAGAATAGAGGACACAGAAACCAATCCACAAAACTACAACTATCTTATATTTGATAAAGGGGCTAAAAGCATGCAGTGGAGGAAGGATAGCATCTTCAACAAATGGTGCTGGGAAAACTGGAATTCCATATGTAACAAAATGAAACTGAATCCCCTCCTCTCGCCATGCACAAGAGTTAACTCAAAATAGATCTAGGAGGTTGATATCAAATCAGAGACACTGCATCTGGTAGAAGAAATCTTTTGCCACAATCTACATACTGTGGGGTCGGGCTCCAAATTTCTCAATAGGACACCCATAGCACAAGAGTTAATCACTAGAATCAACAAATGGGACTTACGCAAACTAAATAGATTTTTCTCAGCAAAAGAAACAATAAGAGAGGTAAATAGGGAGCCTACATCCTTGGAACAAATCTTTACTCCTCACACTTCAGATAGAGCCCTAATATCAAGAGTATACAAAGAACTCAAAAAAATTAAACAATAAGAAAATGAATAACCCAATCAACAAATGGGCCAATGACCTGAACAGACACTTCTCAGAGGAGGACATACAATCAATCAATAAGTACATGAACAAATGCTCACCATCTCTAGCAGTCAGAGAAAAGCAAAACAAACCAACCCTAAGATACCATCTCACTGCAGTAAGATTGGCAGCCATTATGAAGTCAAATGACAACATGTGCTGTCGAGGATGTGGGGAAAAGGGCACACCTGTACATTGCTGGTGGGACTGCAAATTAGTGCAGCCAATTTTGAAAGCAGTATGGAGATTTCTTGGAAAGCTGGGAATGGAACCACCATTTGACCTATTCCCCTTCTCGGTCTATTCCCTAAACACCTAAAAAGGGCATGCTACAGAGATACTGATAAATCGATGTTCATAGCAGCACAATTCACAATGGCAAGACTGTGGAACCAACCTAGATTCCCTTCAATAGATGAATGGATTAAAATGTGGCATTTATATAGAATGGCTTTTGACTCACAAGGTGCAGCCAGCAGACCCTTATATGTAAAGGCAAATTGTTATATGGTTTGGTTTCAGGTAAATGTTCAGAATCAGGTTGCTATGGACACGGCGGCAAACTATGAGAGATAGAAGATTGGATGGTGCATTCTCCTGCAGACCCTGACCATAAACACGTGACAGAACTCTCTCCAGCACTGTGTCCCAGTTGAACTCCTTGTATTTCGTGATGCAAATACCAAACTCCCAGTGCAGCAGCAAGAAACCCACGAAAAGTGGAGGATGACCAAATGGCTTGACAGTTCAAACGGGGAGACACTTAGGTTCCAGTGTCCACAGTTTACTTAGGAAGAGAGAATTCAGCACTGTGGTCTCATGTTCATTGGAAAATAAGAAATCATGTCCTCCAGGTCACAGAGATGCAGACCCATCTTTGAAGGTCTCACTACAAAGGAAGCTAAAGCTCCTTACAACAAAATATATTTCAAGTGCCCAACCTCAGAGAGACTTTCTCAAGAAGTCTTTAGGCCAGCAGAGCTCCATGTGTGTGGACTGTTTAACCTTTCCCTTACTTTTGGAAACTCCTTTAACACCTCCAATTTTTTGAACTACTGAGCATATTTTATTCCACATATGAATTCACAGATTTTCTAACTCTTCTCCTCTAATTGTGTTTTACTAGGGTTGAAGGTAATGACAAGGCATTGTTCTTGATGAGAGTTGGAAGATTTTTGCGTAGCATATGTTTGCGTACACATTGGATTCATTTTCCTATTTTCCATTCAAAATACTGAATCCCTGACACTAACCCATACCCTACTAGACTTTGATGATTAATCCTAATATGGTGAAGAAAAATAACCCAAAGAGTATAGAAATACAAGCAGTTCAGAGGAGGCATGGTGTATACTAGGTCTTGCCTTTTGCATGATAAAGGGTAGGTATTATAAAAATAGTCAATTTTTAATTGAAATAGTTCTACATGTATTTTTAAAGGTAACAAATATGTGACTTCTTGTCTCCTTTTCTCTGTAGCCTATTCAGCACATGTATTTTTATACGCACATATAGAATCCTACCTGGTATCACACATAATTTCTTTTGAGGATACTGACTTGGAAGATAAAAATTGTGAGAAGAGATCATTCCTCCTAAACGCTGTTGGAACTGAAAATTCAACCTATGTCAGCTTCTTAGTAGAACAACATTATACATGAATCCATGTTAAGCAAAATGAATATTTTTCGATATGTGGATTATATATATTTCATGATGAAATGCGATTGGCATATATATTGCTACTTTTTAATGTCTGTGCGTGTGTGTGTGTGTGTGTGTGTGTGTGTGTGTGTGACTCTGCAAGTTTTTTAAAATATGAAATATATGTGTATTATATACACTCCCTAAATTCATTCATGTTCATGTATGTGGATTTCTAATCAACTTTTCAGAAGATTATTCTCAGAAATATTCCTCCACCTGGAATACATATTTGTTTCCCATTACTGAAATCTGACTTCAGTTAATGGTTCATACAAATCCTAACATTTCTACATTAACTGACCCAGTTTAACATCAATGCAAGTAGATTACTATGGGACAAGATGTCTATTTTGAACTTCGTTTCTATTCAACACTGCTACATTACTATTTCTTCACGTTTAGCCCATCATAGCATATATATTTCATCCACAAGTTCACAAATTTAGAGGCATTTGGTTCACTTTAAATCCCTTCCTGCTTTAGAACACATGTATTCATCCAGGTTTCTTGACTGGAATTTTTTGAGACTTCTTTCCAAACACATTATTTTCGATTTCCATAATCCTTTTGAAGAAAATCTCACACACCCTTCATGATAAACCATAACCTAATATTACCATTAGATGTATAACTGGTTGGAATGAATGATTGTATATCAATATTAGATTTCCTGTATATTTTCAGATATCAATTAAATGAATTATTTAAAGTGGAACAAGTTATATTATTTATTCACAGTATGGTCTACTCATGCATTATCTCTATATTCACAGACACAGCGTACACCTCTTTGTACCCCCAATACTAATTTATACGTCTTCTCAATATTACTCCCGGAAATGGTTGAAGAAATACTCATGTCACCTGATCTACATATACATTTTATCACAGTAATATTCTGGACAAAACTGCAAAGGTCACACTTATGATTTTACAAAGCCTAAATGGAAAGTGAACACGGATTACTAAAAACATCCATGTCCAGGTTGCCTAATGCTCTCAAATGTCATTCTTTGGTGACTACATATTTGTTTCTTCCTAAGATTATATATTCAAACTCAATCCTGTTGAAAATGTCTAATCCTAACACTCACTTTGTACTTTGCCTAATTTCCTATTGTCTTCCTTGATATTTGCTTTCCTACATTTTTTCCCTAGTTCATCTTTGTGACTGACTCTTCACATGTGCTGACATTGGCATTCACTCTCTAATCGAAACCCTGTTTCTAAAGATTTTTTTTTTCCAAATTCTATACTCACACTTCTTCCGAAAACTACCGATTATCTTCCTAATCTTACCGACTATCCCTTTTGGAGTTGATGTTCCCTTCTAAATTCAATCATCCAAGGTACAAAGTCTTATGCCATTGTATATTGATTTATCCAAGAAAACTCTGCTGAAGGTAATTCAATGCTAAGTATCCCAATCAAGGGCCCAATTCCCTTCTTGGCTTCAAATCTTACCTAGATTTCTGTTTTCATACATATATTTCACCTCTATGTTCTTATAAATATAGCAGATTCCCAATATCATTATTCATCCCTCAGAATAATTCCTAACCCAAATTGAACAAGTTATTAATGCTAACCATACACTGTTCCCTCAATCTAACTTTACAGAAGAGCGGGACAGAGTTGGTCTTACAATACAGGAATATAGGGGATCTTCCACCTGCTGAGAACCTCAAAGGTCCATGCAGATATGACCCCTGGAGAAGATGTAGGCAGATATGAAGGACCAAACAAGGCCTGTGTGGAGAGCTGTTCCTGGGTGCCTATGGTTGATATACCATTCTAACTTGTAAAAGTGTCACATGAAGTAGGGGTAGCCACAAGCACTTGTCCCCGTTGAACTCCTTGTATTTCGTTAAGCAAATACCAAACTCCCAGTGCAGCAGCAAGAAACACCACGAAAATGGAGGATGAACAAATGGCTTCACAGTCCACATGGGGAGACACTTTGCCCCCAGTGGCCACAGATTACCTACAAACAGGGAATTCAGTACTGCTGCCATATGTTCATTATTAAATAAGATACCATGTCCTCCAGGTCACATAGATGCACACCCAGCTTTGATGGTCTCACTACAAAGAAGCTATAGCTCCGGACAACAATATAAATTTAAGTGCCCAACCTCAAAGCCAGTTTCTCAAGAAGTCTTTAGGCCAGCAGAGCTCCATGTTTGGGTTGTGTTTACAATGTCCCTTACTTTGTGAAACTCCTCCACCACATCCAAGGTTGTGAACTCCTGAGAATTTCCCATTCCAGATTGGATTTATTTTCCAATTTTCACTTCTACAGTAACTGACCTAGTTTTACATCAATGCAAGTAGATTCCTATGGAATATGATGTGTATTTTGAAGTTCATTTTTATTCAACACTGTTACATTACTATTTCTTCAGTTTATGCACATAATAGGATATATATTTATTCCACAAGTTAGGAAGTTTATAGGCATTTGTTTCACTTTCAATCACTTTCTGCTTCAGAACACATGTATTCCTCCATGTTTCTTGACTGGTCTTCTCATGAGACTTCTTTCCAAACACATTATTTTCTATTTCCGTAATCACTTTTGAAACAAAACTCACACACCCTTCATTATAAACCATAACTCTAAGATTACCATTAGATGTATAACTCTTTGGAATGAATGATTGTATATCAATATAAGATTTCCTATATATTTTCAGATATCAATTCAATCCATTATTTAAGTGGAACCAGTTATATTTTTTCCCAGTATGATCTATTTATGCATTATCTCTATATTCATAGACACAGCATACACCTCTTTGTACCCCCAATACTAATTTATTCGTCTTCACAATATTGCTCCCGGAAATGGTGGAAGAAATACTCATTTCACCTGATCTACATATACATTTTATTACACTAATATTCTGGACACCAAATGCAAAGGTCACACTTATTATTGTACCAAAGCCTAAATGGAAAGTGAGCATGGATTACTAAAAACATCCATGTCCACATTGCCTAATTCTCTCAAATGTGAATCCTATTCCTGACTACATATGTGTTTCTTCCTAAGATTATATATTCAACCTGAACCCTTTGAAAATGTCTAATCCTATCACTTTATAGTTTGCCTAATTTTGTAATGTCTCTATTGATATCTGCTTTCCTACATATTTCCCAAGTTCATCATTGTGATTGACTCTTCACATGTGCTGACAAACATATTCACTCTCTAACCAAAACCCTATTGCTAAAGAACTTTTGTTCCAAATACTATACTCACTCTTCTTCCTATACCTACCGACTATCTTCCTAATCCTACCGACTATCCCTGTTTGACTGGATGTTCTCTTGTACATTCAATCATCCAAGGTAGAAGATCCTATGCCATTGATTATAGATTTATTTTAGACATCTGTGCAGAAAGTAATTCAATGCTAATTATCCCAGTCAAGGTCCCAATGCCATTCTGGGCTTCGAATCTTACCTAGATTTCTGTTTTTATAATTATATTTCACCTCTATATTCTTTTAAATATTTTAGGTTCCAAATACCATCATTCATCCAGCAGAATGATTTCTAACCCAAATCAAACATGTTGTTAACCTTAACCATTCACTGTTCCATCAATCTAAATTTACGGAAGAGCAGGGATAGAGTTGGTCTTAAAACACAGGAATGTATGAGATATTTCACCTGATGAAAACCTCAAAGGTACATGCATAAATGATCCCTGAAGAACATGAAGGCAGCTATAAAGGACCTGAGAGAGCAAAAGTCATCTTCAATGGCAAACAACCTGGTCAGGATGAAGGGTTCTGTCTGAATCAGCCTCTCTCTTCTTAATGTAGAGAAAATGGACCAAACCCAGCCTGTGTGGGTAGCTGTTCCAGGGCGCCTATTATTGATATACCATTCTAACTTGTGAAAGTGTAACAGGAAGTAGGGGCAGCCTCCTTCTCATGTGACACTTGGAAGCCACTGGTAGGACAAAGTGATTGCCAAGGCAGTAACCTCATTCAGTTCCTGAAGGAAGTGACCTCACCTCACTTCCTTGGTCATTAAAATCTCTGAACTTGGGATTCATGAAGCCAGTAACCCATAGCCAGTCTCAGTCCCAGTCCCAGTGGTCACACTTGTTTGGATTTACCAAAGACAGAGTCAGTCTTTCTTGGTAACTACTGATGTGAGGATGGCCAAATGCCAGGAAAGCTCTGAAGAGGAGCCGTTTCTGAGAAAGCAGGTAGTGGCTCACCTCTGGCTCCTGACACCTTCACAGAGTTAGCCAAGGAGACCAGATCTGACACAGGTCAGGCCATTTCAGGGGAATATAGTATGGTCCACCAGTCAGAGAACACTCTGGATATTCACAGACCTACTTGAGTTAAGGAGGTGCCTTTGTGGGTGTGGGTGTGAGTTTGTGGTTTTGTCTAATGTTTTGAGAATAGGTAGGAAAGGCGGTTTGTTTAGATTGGAGTGGACTGTTTCTAGTAAGTCGTTTGACAAGGCGAGTGCTTCTATGTCTGTGTTTCCCACTCTGTCCGTGGTTGTAGACATTAGAAAAGACAATGCATCAAGGATGTGTCCTGTCTAGTAGAATGCTTCCCAGCATTCTTCCTGCCCGATTTAGGAATGGACTGTGGCTCGCCTTATGCATGGGAAACACCTACTAACTTTCTAAGTTCCTGTTTTCTTCCTGAATTCCGGCAAATCTCAAGAATAGGCCCATGGTTTTGAGTCCAAGATATGTACCACCTCCAAGCTCTGTGACATGGCCATGTACTTGATAGCTGTAGGGAATGGGAACATCTTAGAAAACTCAAATAAATGTGTGACCAGTAAACTCTCAGTGGAGAGACGCTGCTTTGGTTTATTTGCATACTTATGGTTATGTTGCCCTGAATGTCAAGAAGGTCTTTGCCTCAGGCCACCCCTTTGTGAAGCCTGAAGAAAACTGTTTTCAAATGGAAATAAATGGGCATAACATGTTGCTCTTTGCTTAATTGCTTTGGAAAGGGATGTGTCCGAATCAGCCTCTTGGGCCTCTGTGAGGTTGTGGCTTAGATTCTCAGCACATGATAGATCTAAAGATAGATTCCATGTGTGCAATCAAAACCAAAATGGCAAAAAAATTAGTCATTGTGGATGAGTCTCTTGCATTCCTCTGTTAGGTTCTTTACCTCCATCAAGTGTGAATAGGAATCCTTTAGGTCAAATGAGTTCTTTAAAGCCCTGCAGAGGTGCTTGTGTTTTCTCAAGACTCCAAATCACATAAAGAATCTATACCTGAGAGTCAGTAGGCCTGAAATTGGAGAAGGAGAGCAGTATTAATGGCAGGCCTATTTGATCACTCCTGGTTCACAGGAAGGGTGTCCATGTCACCCTGACTTTAGGCAAATGAGGGGCAAGCAACATTATTTTGGACACTCTCTTGGGATGCATTCCGCATGGTAACCTCCAGCCAGAGGTTATGATGAATGTCTATATTTAAGAAGATGAGGGCCATGTGGGTGTATTTTGGTTTTAATTGTGGTCATTCTTGTGGCAGTTGTAAGAGATGACTGGATCCACCTGGGCTTGTACTCTGGTGTCATTCCCCTTAGAGACTGAGTTCTGGAACACACATCAAGGAAGAATTGCCATAAATTGTGTGGGGATTTTAAGAGGCCACGCATGAGAGTCGCCTTGGAAACTGAGATCTATGCCCACGGTGGCTTTCCACAGAGCACTGGGAATCTCAGACAGGATATCACATGATTTAATTCTGAAAGACTTGGCAGCCATATTTGATAGTCAAAACACACATGGACCTCAATTGTAGACCTCAATGGGCGTGGCTTCATGTGACCTTTTGGCCATGCTCTGGGAAGCCTTGCCTGTGAGAGTTCTCCAGAGCTTTCATTGAAATGATCTTCCTCAACATTGAATAATTCCTGAATGAATTGAAATAAACAGTGCCTCCAACTTTATCCTTGAAAATTGGCTAGATAAATACCATGAAATTTTTAAAATTCCAATGACCAGGTGGCACTGAAGAACCTTTGGATGTCCTGTTGCTGATCATGAGTGTACCAGACAGTGCCTTGATTAACTGGTTTTCATGAATATGGTGTAGAACGGAGATGCCGGTAATTTGGAGCCTGCAGAATAGTGGGCCTAGAGCAGAGGTGATTAAGTGTGTGATAAAACATCTGTGGTGGGGTCATGTGGATCTGCCATTGTCTTCCAAATGGCTTGTGACTGACATGGTGCAGCCAGCAGAACATTGTATGTAAACGCATCATGTTATATGGAGAGGTTTAAGGGCAATGTTCAGAATCAGGTTGCTATGGTCACGGAGGCAACCTATGTGGTATACAAGCCCTGTTGGTGCATTCTCCTGCAGACCCTGACCCACCACATGTGACAGAACTCCCTCCAGCACTGTGGTCAAGTTTAACTCCTTGTATTTCATGAAACAAATACAAAACTCTGAGTGCAGCAGGAGACATTATACAAAGTGGAGGATGATGAAATGGCTTCACAGTCCACATGGGGAGACACATAGACCCCAGTGGCCATAGTTTACCTACAAAGAGAGAATTCAGCACTGCTGCTTCATGTTCATTGGAAAATTATAAACCGTGTGCTCAAGGTCACAGAGATGCATAAACAGCTTTGATGATCTTACTAGAAAAAAAGCTAAAGCTCCTGAAAACAACATATATTTCAACTGTCCATCTTAGAGGCAGTTTCTGCAGAGTCTTTAGGCTGGCAAATCTTCATGTTTGTGGAGTATTTACATAGTCCCTTACTTTTGGAAACTCCTCTACCATCTCCAAGGTTGTGAAATCCGGAGCAGTTTTCAGTTCAGGTATGAATTCAAAGATTTTCTAACTCTTTTCCTCTAATTGTGTCTTACTTGGGGTGAAAATAATGTAAAGCTATTGTTCTAAATGAGAGTGGGCAAATTTTTGTGTAACACTAATTTGCATACACATTGATCCATTTTCCAATTTTCCATTTGAAATACTGAATCCCTGACAGTAACTCATACCCTACTATACTCTGACTACTAATCCTAATATGATGGAGAATAATACCCAAACAGAATGAAAATACAAGCAGTTCAGTGGAGACATGGTGTACAGTTGGACTTCCCTTTTGCATGATTAAGGGTAGGTGTTATAAATCTACTCAATTTTTAATTGAAGTAGTCCTCCATGTGTTTTTAAAGTTCACAAATATGTTAATATGTCTCCCTTTCTCTGTAGCCTACTCAGCACATGTATTTTTATATGCACATAGAGAATCCTACCTGGTATCACACGTACATTTTCATGAGTTGGCTGAATTGGCAGATACAAATTGTGAGAAGAGATCAGTCCTCCTAAACCCTGTGGGAACTGAAAATTCAAACTATGTGTGAGCTTCCCAGTAGAACAATATTATATATAAATCCATGTTCAGTATAATAAATATTTTTGCATCTGTGGATGATGTATATTACATGATGAATTATGATTAGCATGTATTTATTGATACTTTTTAATGTATATTTGTGTTTATTTAAAATATATATATATATATATATATATATATATATATCTCCAGATTTCTCAAAATATGAAATATATGTGTCTTATACACACTCTGTAAATTCATTCATGTTCATGTATATGGATTTATAATCAACTTTTCAGAAGATAATTCTCAGAAATATTCATCCACCTGAAATACATATTTGTTTCCCAGTACTGAAAACTAACTTCAATCAATGGTGTTTACAAATCCTAATATTTCGACAGTAACTGACCCAGTTTAACATCAATGCCAGTAGATTCCAATGGGACATGATGTCTATATTGACCTTCATTTTAATCCAACACTGGCACATTACTATTTCTTCAGTTTTTGCACATCATAGGATATGTATTTCATCCACAAGTTCACAAATATATAGGAATTTGTTTCACATTCAAACACTTCTTGCTTCAGAACACATGTATTCCTCCATGTTACTTGACTCGTCTTTTCATGAGACTTCTTTCCAAATACATTATTTTCAATTTCCATAATCAATTTCGAAGCTAAACTCACACACTCTTCATGATGAACCATAACATTAATATTAACATTAGATGTATAACTGGTTGGAATGAAAAATTGTATATCAATATAAGATTTCCTCTATATGTTCACGATTCAATTCAATCCATTATTTAAAGTTGGAACCAGTTATGTTTTTTATTCACAGTATTGTCTATTAATGCATTATCTCTATATTCATAGATACAGTGTACTCCTCTTTGTCCCTTCAATACTAATTTATACGTCTTCAAAATATCGCTCCCAGAAATGGTGGAAGAAATACTCATGTCACCTTATCTATATATAGATTTCATCACAGGAATATTCTGGACACAAAAAGCGAAGGTCACACTCATGATTTTATCAAAGCCTAAATGCCAAGGGAGCGTGGATTACTAAAAAGAACCATGTCCAGGTTGCCTAATGCTCTCAAATGTAAATCCAATTGGTGACTACATATTTGTTTCTTCCTAAGATTATATATTCAACCTCAAACATGTTGAAAATGTATAATCCTATCACTCACTTCATACTTTGCCTGATTTCGTAATATCTTTATTGATACCTGCTTTCATACATATTTCCCCCAGTTCATCATTGCGACTGATACTTCACATATGCTGACATTTACATTCACTCTCTACCCGAAACCCTATTGCTAAAGAACTTTTGGTCCAAATCCTATACTCACTCGTCTTTCTAAACCTACTGACTATCTTCCTAATGCTACTGACTATAGTTTTTTGACTTGATGTTCTCTTCGACAATCAATTATCCAAGGTATAAGGTCCTATGCCATTGTATATCAATTTATCTGAGACACATGTGCAGAACATAATTCAAACCTAAGTATCCCACTCAAGGGCCCAGTTCCCTTCTGGCTTCCAATCTTACCTAGATTTCTGTTTCTATACTTATATTTTACCTATATATTTTTGTAAATATCACAGGCTCCCAATACCATTATTCATCCGGCAGAAAGATTCCTAACGCAAATCAAACATGTTATTAACCCTAAACATACACTTTTCCCTCAATCTAACTTTACAGAAGAGGAGGGACAGAGTTGGTCTTACAATACAGGAATGTAGGGGATCTTCCACCTGCTTAGAACATCAAAGGTATATGCAGAAATGATCCCCTGAGATCATGAAGGAAGCTATGAAGGACCTGAGAGAGCAAAAGACATCTTCCATGGCAAACTATCTGGTCAGGATGAAGGGATGTGTCTCAATCAGCCTCTACCTTCTTAATGTAGAGAAGATGGACCAAACTAGGCCTGTGTGGAGAGCTGTTCCCAGGTACCTATGGTTGGTATACCATTCTAACTGTGAAAGTGTGACAGGAAGTAGGGACAGCCTCCATCTCATGGGACTTTTAGAAGTAACTTTTAGGACAAAGTGGTTGCAAAGTCAGTGACCTCATTCAGTTCCTGAAGGAAATGACCTCACCTCACTGCCTTGGTGATGGAACTCTCTGGACGTTTGATCCTGGAAGACAGGCACCAAGAGCCAGTCACAGTCCCAGTCCCAGTGGTCTCACTTGTTTTGATTTATCAAGAACAGAGTCAGTCTTTCTTAGTACTTATGATGTGACGATGGCCAAATGACAGGAAAGCTCTGAAGAGGAGCTTTTCCTGGGAATTCAGGTAGTGGCTCACCCATGGCTCCTAACAACTTCAAAGTGTTGGCCAAGGAGACTAGATCTGATACAGGACAGGCCATTTTGGGGGAACATACAATGGCCCACCATTCCGAGGACACTCTGGATAGTCACAGACTTACTTGAGCAAAGGAGGTGCCTTTGAGTGTGTGTGTGTGTGGGTTTGTGGTTTTGTCTCATGTTCTGAGAATAGGAACGAAAGGCTCTTTGTTTGGATTGGTGTGGATTGTTTCCAGTAAGTCGTTTGACAAGGCGAGTGCTTCTATGTCTGTGCATCCCACTCTGTCCGTGGTTGTAGACATTAGAAAAGAGAATGCATCAATGGATGTGTCCTGTCTAGTAGAAAGCTTCCAAGCATTCATCCTGCCCAATTTACAAATGGACTGCAGCTTGTCTTATTGAAGGGCAACATCTGCTCTCTTACTAAGTTTCTGTTTTCTTCCTGAATTCTGGAAACTCTCCAGAATAGCCTCATGGTTTTGTGTCCAAGATATGTACCACCTCCAAGCTCTGTGATATGGTGATGTACTGGATAGCTGAAGGGAATGGCGAGCATCTAAGAAAACTCAGATATCAGTGGGACCAGGAAAGTCTCAGTGGAGAAACCCTTCTTTCGGGCTTTTGCTTACCTATTGTTCTGCTGCCCTGAATTTCAGGAAGGTTTTTACCTCAGGACACTCATTTGTGAAGCCTGAAGAAAACAGTTTTCAAATGGAAATGAATGGGCATCACCTGTGGCTCTTTGGAAATGGATGTTTCTGAAACAGCCTCTTGGCCCTGTGTGAGGCTGTGGTTAGATACTCAGCACCTTATACATCCCACGTGTTCATCCAAAACCAAAATGGCCAAAAGAGCAGTCCTTGTGGATGAAGTCTCTCCCTACCTCTGTAAGGTTCCTGACCTCTATCAAGTGAGAATAGGGTGCCTTTGGGTCAAATGAGTTCTTCAAAGCCCTTCAGAGGCTAGCCCATAGGTGATTCCAATGATTCCAATTCACATGAAGATTCTAAACCCCACAGTCAGTAGTCCTCAAATTGGAGAAGCAGAGCAGTATTAACGGCAGGCCTATTTGATCAGTCATGGTTCACAGAAAGGTGTTCAGGCCACCCCAACTTTAAGCAAATGAGGGGCAAGGGAGCTTATTTTGGACACTGTCTTGGGCTGTGACCCTCATGGAAACCTCCATCCAGAGGTTAAAATGAGTGTCTATATGGAAGAAGATGATGGCCATGTGGAAGTGTTCTGGTTTTAATTGTGGTTATTATTGTGGTTGTTGAAAAATATGACTGGCTCCACCTGGTCTTGAACTCTGGTGTGATTCCCCTTAGAGACTGAGTTCTGGAACTGATCTCAGAGAAGTATTGCCATGAGTTTTGTTGGGATTTTAGAAGGCCATGCATGAGAGTCACCCTTGGAATCTGAGATCTGTGCCCAGGAAGGCTTTCCACAGAGCACAGGGAATCTCAGCCAGGTTATCACATAATTTTTTTTCTGAAAGAATTAGCAGCCATAGTTGAGAGGCAAAACAGGCAAGGATTTTACATTGTAGACCTCAATGGGCCTGGCTTCATGTGACCATTTGGCAACACTTTGGGAAGCCTTGCCTGTGAGAGTTATCCAGAGCGTTCATTGAAATGGGCTTCCTCACCATTTAATGGTTACTGAATTAAATGAAACCCTCAGTGCCTACAACTTCATCCTTGAAAAATGGGCTCGATAAATACCATGAAATTTTTGAAATTCCCATGACGAGGTGGCACTGGAAAACCATTGGAGATCCTGTTGCTGATCATGAGTGTACCAGAAAGTGCCTTGATTGACTGGGTTTCACAAAAAAATTGTGTAGAACAGAGATGCCAGTAAGTTGGAACCTGCTGAGTAGTGGGCCTAAAGCAAAGGTGGGTAGGTGTGAGATAAAACATCTCTGGTGGTTTCATGTGGATCGGCCGTTGGCTTTCAAATGGCTTGTGACTGACATGATGCAGCCAGCAGACCCTTATATGAAAATGCATCTTGTTATATGGATAGGTTTCTGGGCAATGTTCAGAATCAGGTTGATATGGTCAAGGGGGCAAGCTATGTTGGACATAAGCCTGGTTGGTGCATTCTCCTGCAGACTCTGTCCCACCACACGTGACAGAACTCCCTCCAGCACTGTGTCCCAGTTGAACTCCTTGTATTTCATGAATCAAATACCAAACTCCCAGTGGAGCAGCAAGAATCACCACGAAAAGTAGAGTATGACCAAATGGCTTCACAGTCCACGCGAAGAGACACTTATCCCCCAGTTGCCACAGTTTACCTACAAAGTGAGAATTCAGCACTGCTGCCTCATTTTAATTGGAAAATAAGATACCATGTCCTCCAGGTCACATAGATGTTGACCCAGTTTTGATGCTCTCACTACATAGGATGCTAAAGCTACCGACAACAACATACATTTCAAGTGTCCCAACTCAGAGGCAGTATCTCAAGAAGTCTTTAGGCCTGCAGAGCTCCATGTTTGTGGAGTGTTTACCTTGTCTTTTATTTTTGGAAAGTCATCTATCACCTCCAAGGTTGTGAACTCCTGAGCATTTTCCATTCCGGGTATGTATTCACAGATTTTCTAACTCTTATCCTCTAATTGTGTATTTCTTCCAGCGAGGGTAATATCAAGGGATTGTTCTTAATGTGAGTGGGAAGATTTTTGTGTAGCACATATTTGCAAACACATTGGGTTTACTTTCCTATTTTCCATTCGAAATACTGAATCTCTGACACTAACCCATACCCTACTAGACTCTGACTACTAATCCTTATATGATGGAGAATAGTAACCCAAACAGAATACAAATACCAGCAATTCAGAGAAGGCATGATATGTAGTTGGACATCCCTTTTGGATTATATTGTGTAGGAGTTAAAATATATATTTAATGTTTATTGACATAGTTCTCCATGTTTTTAAAATTAACAAATATGTGAATTCCTCTCTCCCTTTTCTGTAGCCTATTAAGCACATGTATTTTTATATGCACAAATAGAATCCTTCCTGGTATCACATGTACATTCTTCTGAGGTGGCTGACATGGCAGATAAAAATTGTGAGAAGAGATCACTCCTCCTAACCTCTGTTGGAACCGAAAATTTAACCTATGGGTGAGCTTCCTAGTTGACCAACATTATGCATAAATCCATTTTCAGTAAAATGTATATTTTTTTATAAGTGGATGTTATATATTTAATGATGAATTTCGATTGGCATATATAATGCTACTTTTTAATGTCTCTGTGTGTGTGTGTTTGTGTGTGTGTGTGTGTGTGTGTGTATATATATACTCTCCAGATTTTTCAAAATATGAAATATATGTGTCTTATTATACACTTCCTAAAATCATTTATATTCATGTATGAGGATTTATAATGAACTTTTCACAAGATTATTCTCAGAAATATTCATCCACCTGAAATACATATTTGTTTCCTAATACTGAAAACTAACTTCAGTGAATGGTGCATACAAATCATAATATTTTGACATTGCAAGAGGGCCGTGAATAGAGAGCATCATACCCATTGTACCGCGCCACTGCGCAGGTGACTAACGACTAAGAACGACAAAAAACTATCTTGTTAGGAACTTACAGCAAAATGGGGGTGCACTGAAACCTAGAAGAAGGATTTCTAGCACTGAGGTCTGGTAAATGAGTCCCAAACATGAGCCAACTCTGTGACCGGAGATCCTGTCTGACTGATCCGCGCGACCCGTCCAGTGGCTACAGACAGCAGGGCACCACCGAGATGCGATCAATAATCACGGAGAAACGTTGATGCAGATTCTGTGGAATTCTGCCAGTAGAGTCCCCACTGAGCCCTGGGCTGAGTTCAGGGTTTCAGATGGGGAAGAAAGTGGTACAGTTCTAACCCCCACAATAGAAACTCCACGAAAGAAACCAACGGCCACCATCTTGGTGAGCTGAAGTAACGACAGCCACTCCCCTACAGATTGCAACAATAAAACAGGTGCTGTTACTCAGCTCATTTCCCATACTTCGGGGAATTTACATCAAATCTCTCCTAGGCTTTCTGGGGGAGAGATTATCAGAGCGAGCCTGCATAAAGACAGGGGAAAACTAGAGGCACCTGACTTTCAACTCCCCCTCCCATCAGTGGTAAAAAAAACCTGTCTAGCCAGCGCTGAGAGAGGGGCAAGCGGAAAAAAAAATCAAAACAATAGAGTGCCGGGATTCCCAATAGCCAACTGTGCAATCAGAGATCCGGGCTGATTGAATCATGCAGCCACGCCTGCTGTTTCAGATGGCGGGGCACCACCGAGAAGTGACCTGAAGCAGGGAGAAATGTTGCTGCGGTTTCTGTGGAATCCTGCCGGCTGAGCTCCCACTGATCCCCGGGCTGAGTTTGGGAATTCAGACAGGGAAGAAAGTGGTATAGTTCTATCCCCCACAAAAGAAACTCCACCAAGGAAACCAGCGGCCACCATCTTTGAGATCTGAAGTAACCACCGCCCCTCTCCAATAGATTGCAACAATAAAACAGATGTGTGTTACTCAGCTCATCTCTCATACAGCGGGGAATTCGCATAAAATGTCTCCTAGGCTTTCCGGGGGAGGGTTAATCAGAGCAAGCCTGCATAAAGACGCAAGAAAAAATAGAGACACCTGACTTTCGACTCCCCCTACCATCAGTGGCGATAACGAAACGTGTATAGCCAGTGCTGGGGGAGGGGCAAGCGGAAAAAATCAAAACAATAGAGTGTCTGGGTTCCCAAAAGACACCCTCCACACCCAACAAACGGCAGGCACAGAGTACAGTTTGAACTGCCGAGAGGCATCACTCAGGGGAAATCTGGTCTAGAAAAAGAAACCAGGACAAGCAGGAGAAACCAAAGGACTAGAAGGCAGGCCCTTGTGACTGGGCGGCTGGAGACCGCAGGCCTGCACGTGACATTCCACCCACTGCCTGAGTGACTGGGGGGCTGAGGAATGCCCGCCCGCCGGCAACCGAGCGTGAGACTGCGTGGCTAGAGATTGCCAACCCAACGGCGACAGCCCACCTGCTGCCCGTGTGACTGGGCGGCTGGAGACCGCCTGCCCGCTGGCGACCAACCGCGCAATTGGGCGGCTGGAGACCACCCGCCTGCCAGTGACCCAGAGCTGAAACAAACCAGAGACAGTCAAGTCCCACCCCCCAATTCGGACACCTCGGCAAGGAGCCTGGGGCCCGCCAAAGCAGAGAGGTGACATCACTGGAGCTCGGCCTTCGGAATTACTTCCAAGCGGAATCCACTTCAGCAGGCATAGTTTACCAACACAAAGGAGAGACAACAGAGATATACAACACCAAAACAAATCTAAAGAATAAAGCAGAAACAAAGCAATCAAATAGAGCTGGAAAGTAACGTGAACATCATGAAAAAACAAGGGCAAAAAAGGAGTATAAACAATGCAGGACAACTTAATTCTACAGGAGGACCTTGAAGCATCAGAAACAGGGATAGGGAAAGAACTCAAGGCATACCGAACTCAGATGGAAAGGAATATTAGAGAAGACATGAGGCAGCAAGTCCAAGCAATAAAAGTATATTTTGAAAATGAATTAAACAAACAAATTCAAATGGCAAAGAATGAGCATTACCAGGAGATAGAGATCTTAAAAAAGATATTAAACAGTAATCCTAGAAATGCAGGAAAATATAAACCAAATTAAAAACTCAAACGAGAATATTACAAATAGACTAGATCAAGTAGAAGTCAGAACATCAGATAATGAAGACAAAGTTTATCAACTTGAAAAGAATTGAGTAAACACAGAAAAGATTCTTAAATCCCACCAGGAATTTATTCAAAAGATATGGGATGTCATAAAAAAACAAAAAACAAATTTAAGAGTCATCAGGATAGAAGAAGGCATAGAGATTCAAACCAAAGGAATGGACAACATATTAAATGAAATAATTCTATAAAACTTCCCAGAGATGAATGATGGATAGGATTGCCAATTCCTGGAAGCCTACAGGACTCCAAACATTCAAAACCAAAATAGACCAACTCCAAGACATATAATTATGAAGATAGCCAACATACAGAACAAGGAGAGAATATTAGAAGCTACAAGAGAAAGGAGGCAGATTACATTCAGGGGTAAACCAATTAGGTTAACAACTGATTTTTCATCAAATTCTTTGAAAGTGAGAAGATCCTGGAACAGTGTAATTCAAATGCTGAAAAAAAAAAAGAATTCCAACCAAGAATACCATATAAAGAAAAGTTAAGCTTCAGATTTGACAATGAAATTAAAGTCTTTCACGATAAACAAAAGCTAAAACAATTCTCAGCCAGAAAACCAGCACTGCAAAGCATTTTGTGCAAAATACTACAAGAAGAAGAGTTAAAAAATAGTGCCCAAAACTAACAGTGGGAAGTATCTCAGTAAAGCGGGAGGAAAGTAACCAAAAAAGTAAAAACTATCCAAACTAAAATATAATAAATAAATAAACATGACTGGAAGTACAAATCATATTTCAATTGTAACCTTAAATGTTAATGGCCTAATTTCACCAATCAAGAGACATGTGCTAGTGACCTGGATCAAAAAAAAACAAATCCAACAATATTCTGCGTTCAGAAGACTCATATGATAGGAAAAGACATACACAGGCTGAAGGTACAAGGTTGGGAAAAATCATAACACTCACACGGCCCTCGGAAGCAAGAAGGATTTGCCATACTCATATGGAATAAAATCAACTTCAAACCTAAGTTAATCAAAAGGGATAAAGAATGACACTATATTCTGTTAAAAGGAATCCTCCACCAACAAGAAAAAAACAATTATCAATTTGTATGCACCAAGCAATGGAGGTGCAACGTTCATAAAACAAACTCTCCTCAAGTTCAAGAGTCAAATAGACTACAACACAATAATTATGGGTGACTTCAACATACCACTCTCGGCATTAGAGAGATCCTCTAGACAAAAACTGAATAAAGAAACTATAGAACTCAACAGCACAATCAATAACCTAGACTTAACCGACATATATAGAATATATCAACCATCATCAAGTGGATACATGTTCTTCTCAGCAGCACATGGATACTACTCAGAGATACACCATATATTATGCCATAGGGCAATTCTTAGTAAATATAAAGGCATGGAGATTATACCGTGCACCATATATGATCATAATGGAATGAAACTGGAAATCAATGAGAAAAGAAAGAAGGAAAAATCGTACATCACATGGAAAATGAACAACATGCTACTGAATGATCAATGGGTTACAGAAGACATAAAGAAGGAGATAAAAAAATTCTTAGAGACAAATGACAATACAGACACAACATACCGGAATCTATGGGACACAATGAAAGCAGTTTTAAGAGGGAAATTCATTTCTTGGAGTTCTTTCCTCAAAAAAAGAAAAATACAACAAATAAATGAACTTAAACTACACCTCAAAAACCTAGAAAAGGAAGAGCAAAACAACAGCAAATGTAGTAGAAGACAAGAAATAATTAAATTTAGAGCAGAAATCAATGAAATTGAAACAAAAAAAGTTGAAAAAATTGATAAAACTAAAAGTTGGTTCTTTGAAAAAATAAATAAGATCGACAGGCCCTTAGCCATGCTAAGGAAAAGAAGAAGAAAGAGAATTCAAATTACTAACATATGGGATGAAAAAGGCAATATCACAACAGACACTACAGAAATACAGAAGATAATTAGAAAGTATTTTGAAACACTATATTCCAACAAAATAGAATATTGTGAAGATATTGATAAATTTCTTAAGTCATACGATCTGCCCAGATTGAGTCAGGAAGACACAAACAATTTAAACAGGCCAATAACAAAGGAAGAAATAGAAGAGGCAATCAAAAGACTACCAACCAAAAAAAAGCCCTGGACTGGATGGGTATACAGTGGATTTCTACAAAACCTTCAAAGAAGAATTAAAACCAATATTTTTTCAAGCTTTTTCAAGATAGAAAAAGAAGGAGCTCTTCCAAATTCATTCTATGAGGCCAACATCACCCTGATCCCGAAACCAGACAAAGACACTTCAAAGAAAGAATACTACAGACCAATATCTCTAATGAACTTGGATGCAAAAATTCTCAATAAAATCCTGACGAATCAAATACGAAAGCATATCAAAATAATTGTGCACCATCATCAAGAAGGATTCATCCCCGTGTTGCAAGGATGGTTCAATATACGAAAATCAATAAATGCCATTCACCACATCAATAGAATTAAAGACAAGAACCATATGATCATATCGATAGATGCAGAAAAAGCACTTGACAAAGTTCTGCATCCCTTTATGTTCAAAACACTATAAATACTAGGGATAACAGGAACTTACCTCAAAATTGTAAAAGCTATATATGCTAAACCTCAGGCTAGCATCATCCTAAATGGAGAAAAACTGAAGGCATTCCTTCTAAAATCTGGAAAAAGACAGGGATGCCCTTTATCACCACTTCTATTCAATTTAGTTTTGAAATACTAGCCAGAGCAATTAAACAGACCAAAGAAATTAAAGGCATAAAAATAGGAAAAGAAGAATTTAAAGTATCACTATTTGCAGATGACATGATAATATATTTAACAGACACAAAAAGGTCTACAAAGAAATGGCTAGAGTTAATAAATGAATTCAGAAATGTGGCAGGATATATAATTAACACGCATAAATCAAAGGCATTCCTGTATAACAGCAACAAAACTTCTGAAATGGAAATGAGGAAAACCACTCTATTCACAATATCCTCAAATAAAATAAGATACTTGGGAATCAACCTAACAAAAGAGGTGAAAGATTTATATAATGAAAACTACAGAACTCTAAAGAGAGAGATAGAAGAAGATCTCAGAAGATGGAAACATTTGCCCTGTTCATGAATAGGCAGATCTAACAACATAAAAATGGCAATATTACACAAAGTTCTCTACAGGTTTAATGCAATGCCAATCAAAATCCCAACGGCATTTCTTGTAGAAATAGATAAATCAATCATGAATTTCATATGGAAAAACAAAAGACCCAGAATAGCAAAAGCAACTCTAAGCAGGAAGTGTGAATCTGGAGGTATAGCGATACCAGAGTTCAAACTGTACTACAAAGCAATAGTAACAAAAACAGCATGGTACTGGTACCGAAAAAAGCAGGTGGACCAGTGGTACAGAAGAGAGGACACAGAAACCAATCCACAATATTACAACTTTCTTATATTTGATAAAGGGGCTAAAAGCATGCAATGGAGGAAGGGTAGCATCTTCAACAAATGGTGCTGGGAAAATTGGAAATCCATATGCAACAAAATGAAACTGAATTCCCTTGTCTCGCCGTGCACAAAATTTAACTCAAAATGGATCAAGGATCTAGATATGAAATCAGAGACACTGCATTTCATAGAAGAAAAAGTTGGCTACGATCTACATACTGTGGGGTCGGGCTCCAAATTTCTTAATAGGACGCGCATAGCCCAAGAGTTATTAACAAGAATAAAAAAATGAGACTTACTTAAACTAAAAAGTTTTTTTTTTCTCTGCCAGAGAAACAATAAGAGAGGTAAATAGAGAGCCTACATCCTGGGAACAAATTTTTACCCCTCACACTTCAGACAGAGCCCTAATATCCTGAATATACAAAGAATTCAAAAAAAAAAACTATCAATAAGATAACAAATAACCTAATCAACAAATGGGGCAAGGACCTGAAATGACACTTCACCGAGGAGGACATACAATCAATCAACAAGTACATGAAAAAATGCTCACCACATCTAGCAGTCAGAGAAATGCAAATCAAACCCACCCTAAGATACCATCTCACTCCAGTATGATTGGCAGCCATTATGAAGTCAAACAACAAGTGTTTACGAGGATGTGGGGAAAAGGGGACACTTGTACACTGCTGGTGGGACTGCAAATTGGTGAGGCCAACATGGAAAGCAGTATGGGAATTCCTGGGAAAGCTAGGAATGGATCCACCATTTGAACCAGCTATCGCCCTTCTCGGACTATTCCCTGAGGATCTTAAAAGAGTGTACTAAAGGGATACTGCCACATCAATGATCATAGTGGCACAATTCACAATAGCTAGACTGTGGAACCAACCTAGATGCAATTCAATAGATGAATGGATAAAAAATATGTGGCATCTATACACGATGGATGCAGCACTAAAAAATTACAAAATCATAGAATTTGCAGGGAAATGGATGGCATTAAAGCAGATTATGCTAAGAGAAGCTAGCCAATCCTTAAAAAAATGGCAAATGTCTTCTTTGATGAAAAGAGAGTAACTAAGAATAGAACAGTGAGGAAGAGCATGAGGAAAAGATTAATATTAAACAAAGATGAGTGGGAGAGAGAAAGGGAGAGAGAAGGGAAAGCATATGGAAATGGTAGTAGACCCTCATTGTTACATAAAATTACATATAAGACGTTGTGAGGGGAAAGGCGGGAACAAGAGAGAGAAGTGAAGAATAGCAGATGAGGAAGAGAGGGAAGATAGGATGGGAGGGGAGGGGGGATAGTAGGGGATAATAAAGGTAGCAGAGGACAACAGTCACTAATATGACATTATGTAAAAATGTGAATGTGTAACTGATGTGATTCTGCAATTCGTATTTGGGGAAAATTGGGAGTTCATAACCCATTTGAGTCAAATGTATGAAAGATGATATATCATGAGCTTTGTAATGTTTTGAAAAACCAATAAAAATAAATAAACAAAGGTTTAAAATTGAGTGGGAAGAAATCAGCTAAAAAAGAGTTGAGATGCATTCATTTTGATAAGCAGAAAGTTTGTTTTGTGTAGTTGTAAATATCACAAATTTACTTTACCAGAAAACTGGCTTTTAAAAATGAACATATATTGAGATTAAAGGATAATCCACCTACCTTCATGAAAAATTGATATCATTTCCTATATTTTTCATATTTCATTTTTTTCGTGAATATTTTCTCATGGACCAGGTCTAGTCTTAGGCTACCTCTTCTGACAAGTTCGTACAATGTGTTGGATTGTTCTTTTCATCTTTTATTTGATAGTTTCTAGCTGATAATGTGTATTTTTCCTTATCTTTATTTGGAAATACATACCCAACTACATCTTTGCATTTTATGTTTTACTGGGGAAGAGACTCATCAAAAGCTCTTTATTATATGTATCAACAATCAAACATTTAGAGCATGCAATTATTCTTAATTTTGCATGAAAATATCTTTGTACCATTTTTCTTATAAAGATGTAGAATTATTAATACTGTCCCTACTGTAATAAGTAACTACTTACAAGAAGAATTAAACAATTGACTTTATATCAATCATGAATATGAAAATTAATAATATAAGTATTTGGCAATAAATATGCAATTGATAGAAATTAAAATCACGAGAAAGCCATTTAAAATGTCAGTGCATATGGTCCTTAAATAATAGGTTGTTCAAATGAAATTTCTCTAATTCATAAGAGTTAATATGCCATATTACAGCTTAATGTAATATAAAAACTTAAATGATAAGTATTGATAAATAAGAATGATACCTGTTTACTTAAATATGTTTATTTGATTTTCACTGTAAGATGTTAATTCTGGAAGACTTGACAATTAAGAAAGACTTGGTCTATATTATTTCTAACTGGCTAATCAAAGTACTTTTAAATATATATGTATATATATAACATATGTAATACATATGCATGAATATAGATACATATGTATAATAAATGTATTGTAATATATCTATAGGTTATTATAATTATTAAATTTTCTCAAGAAAAAAGAATGACTATAAAAAACATTCTTAAATGTAAATTTCATAGCATATTACTGTTTGTAATGACATGAGAGAAAAACTCCTATGGAGGGAAAATGAAAAAGGAAGAGAGAGAAGGGGGAAAATGAGGAAGAAAGTGAGTAAAGAAGAGGGAGAGGAGTGTTTGATTATAAGATAAAAGTGGAGGGTCTCGGTGTCTGGCTCAGTGGTAAGATGCTTGGCTAGCATGTGTGAGGCACTGGGTTATATTCTCATCACAACATATAAATAAATAAAATGAGGTCGATCAACAACTGAAAAAATTAAAATAAAAGTAGAAATATTACCAAAATTCCAAGTTTTTATGAATGCTAAATAAAAAAAATTGTTGCATAGCCTTATGTAATTTCTAGACTCCCAAAAATAGTCATTTAATGATAGATTACTAGTGCGATAACTAAAAATCCATTGCTCTTTCCTCGACATTCTGTGGCATGCTAGTGCTTAAATAAATTGTATTATAACACCAAAAAAATTCTAATATTTCTACAGTAACTGACCCAGTTTAACATAAATGCAAGAAGATTCCCATGGGATATAATTGTATTTTGACGTTCATTTTTATTCAACACTGGTACATTACTATTTCTCCAGTTTATGCACATCATAATATGTATATTTCATTCACAATTTAGCAAATTTATACGCATTTGTTTTACTTTCAATCACTTCCTGCTTCAGAACACATGTATTCCTCCACGTTTCTTGACTGCTCCTTTCATGAGACTTTTTCCAAAGACATTATTTTTGATTTCCATTATCATTTTTGAAGCAAAACTCACACACCCGTCATGATAAACCATAACCCTAATATTACCATTAGATGTAAAACTGGTGGGAATGAATGATTGTATATCGATATAAGATTTCTTGCATACTTTCAAATATCAATTCAATCCATTATTTAAAGTGGAACCAGTTATATTATTTAATCACAGTATGGTCTATTCATGCATTATCTCTATGTTGATAGACACAGGGTACACCTCTGTGTACCCCCAATAATAATTTGTATATCTTCAAAATTTTGCTCCCAGAAATGGTGGAAGAAATACTCATATCAACTGATCTACATATACATTTTATCACAGTAATATTCTGGACACAAAATGCAAAGGTCACACTTAGGATTGTCCCAAAGCCTAAATGGAAAGTGAACATGGATTACTAAAAACATCCATGTCTTGGATGCCTAATTCTCTCAAATGTCAATCCTATTGGTGAGTACACATTTGTTTCTTCCCAAGATTATATATTCAACCTCAACCATGTTGAAAATGTCTAATCCTATCACTCACTTTATATTTTGTCTAATTTCCTAATGTCTCTATTGATATCTCTTTTCCTACATATTTTCCCCAGTTCATCATAGTGACTGATTCTTCACATGTGCTGACATTTACATTCACTCTTTATCCGAAACCCTATTGCTAAAGAACTTTTTGTCCAAATACTATACTCACTCTTTTTTCTAAACCTACCGACTATTTACCTAATCCTATGACTATCCCTTTTTGACTGGATGATCTCTTCAACAATCAATCATCCAAGGTACAAGGTCCTATACCATTGTATATTGATTTATCTGAGACATCTGTGCAGAACATCCTTCAAAGCTAAGTATCCCAATCACGGGCCCAATGCCTTTCTGGTCTTCAAATCTTACCTAGATTTCAGTTTTCATAATTATATTTTACCTGTATATTCTTATATATATTGCAGGTTCCCAATACCATTATTCATCCAGCAGAATGATTCCTAACACAAATCGAACATGTTATTAATCCTAACTATACACTGTTCCCTCAATCCAACTTTACAGAAGAGCAGGGACAGAGTTGGTCTTACAATACAGGGGTGTAGGGGATCTTCCACCTGTTGACAACCTCAAATTTCCATGCAGATATGATCCCTGGAGAAGATGCAGGCAGCTATGAAAGGCCTGAGAGAGCCAAAGTCATCTTCCATGGCAAACAACTGGGTCAGGTTGAAAGCATGTGTCTGAATCATCCTCTCTTTTCTTAATGTAGGGAAGATTGACCAAACTAGGCCTGTGTGGAGAGCTGTTCCCAGGTGCCTATGGTTTCTATACCATTCGAACTTGTGAAAGTGTCACAGGAAGTAGGGGCATCCTCCATATTATGAGACCCTAGGAAGCAAATTTTAGGACAAAGTGGTTGCAAAGGCAGTGACCACATTCAGTTCCTGAAGGAAGTGACCTCACCTCACATCCTTGTTGATGGAACTCTCCGAATTTGGGTACCAGGAAGCCAGGAATCCAGACCCAGTCCAAGCTCCAGTCACAGTGGTCTCACTTGTTTGGATTTACCAAGGACAGAGTCAGTCTTTTGTGGTACCTAGTGATGTGAGGATGGACAAATGCCAGGAAAGTTCTGAAGACGGGCCCTTCCGGAGAAAGAAGGTAGAGGCTCACTGCTGTCTCCTGACCACTTCACAGAGTTGACCCAGGAGACCAGATCTGAGACAGGACTGGCCATTTCTGGAAAACATAGTATGGCCCTCCAGTCAGAGGACACTCTGTATAGTTTCAGACCTACTTGGGGGAAGGAGGTGACTTTGTGGGTGTTTGAGTGGGATTGTGTTTTTTTCTCATGTTCTGAGAATAGTTAGGAAAGGGGGTTTGTTTGGTTTGGAGTGAACTGTTTCTAGTTAGTCCTTTGACAAGGCGAGTGTTTCTATGTCTGTGTATCCCACTGTGTCCATGGTTGTAGACATTAGAAAAGAGAATGCCTCAATGGGTGTGTTCTGTCAAAGAGAAAACTTCCAAGCATTCATCCTGCCCATTTTATAAATGGACTGTGGCTTGCCTTATCATTGGGCAACACCTACTATTTTCTTACGTTCCTGTATCCTTCCCGAATTCTGGCCACTCTCCAAAATAGGCTCATGGTTTTGTGTACAAGATATGTACCACTTCCAAGCTCTGTGACATGGCCATGTACTGGATAGCTGAAGGGAATGGCAAGAATCTCAGAAAACTCTGATATCAGTGTGACCAGTATAGTCTCAGTGGAGAAACCCTGCTTTGGGCCTTTTGATTACCTATTGTTATGTTGCCCTGAATATCAGGAATGTCTTTTCCTCAGGCTACTCCTTCCTGAAGCCTGAAGAAAACAGTTTTCACATGGAAATGAACGGGCATTGCCTTTGTGTTTTACAATAAAACCTTCACAGAGATTAGGCTCTACTTAACTTAAAAATACTTTTAAATTGTATCTAAGTGTAAAAAGTAACATGTAACTGTACATATCTTTTTGATAACAAGTCCAATTATACAACACAAATGATACACATAAATCTCCAACATGTTTTTATTTTAAGCCTAGAATTACCATACAACCTTAGAACACCAGCATGATACAATGCTCTTTTGAAGCTTCTACCTTACACACTTGTATACCTGGAAGATATGAACACATTAACACCACAATTACATTGATGTTTTTGTATTAACCAAGTTTAGCTTTTTAAAGAAATAACCTGGCATAATTTTATAAAAACAGTATTGTTTAACCAGCTGTTTAATTTTTTAAGATTACTTGCTCAAAACTTACACATATAACCAACTTACACAAACCTTTTTATTATTTACTTAAACCATTTTAATTACTTAATCATATAGACTCTCTTATCGAGAAACACATTTTCCCTCTATTAAATCTATATCTAGAAACTTTTAGTTTCTCTTTTCCATCTGTGAACCTCTTTCTGTTCACATTTTGAAACAATACTTATAAATTTCTGAATTTAAGCAGATTATTTTGTAGACATCAACATTTTATTAGGGCCTGTTTGTACACCTAGAAAACTTATAGGCCTAATTCTAAAGACATCTTTATTTTTATCTGTTTACCCAATTTGAATTGAACCATTTGAATCACGTGAATCCAAGATATTTATATCAATTTTTAAATATTTTATGAGCGCTCCTCATCTGTCAATTGTCATATCACTGCATGATATATGGACATACACACATACAGACATACCAACATACAACACATAACACAAGTGTAACACATAACACAATAGTGAAGGCCTTGTAGCTTTTTCAGGTGAAATATCCATTGCAATGTTTAAAAACTCCACAGTTGATCAAAAATAGAACTGATCAGAAAACATTAACCCATCTGCAGGATCAAGATCATGAGCTCAAAAAATAAAAAATACAGAATCTAAGAAAAAGCAAGAGTGCCAAAAAAGATGACTGGCCAGTAATTAGTAAATACCATATAATGTACTTTTTGTTTGGATCTAGTTTGAGTTCAGGTAAAAAGACACTTTTACTCCTTTTTATCTGTCTCCTGCTGAGTGCTGCAGGCTTCTTTTATTTGCATATCAACTTAAGTCCTGGCTGAGGACTTGAAAACTGTAAAGGCTGGAGTTCTGAGCAGAAACCTCATGCCTAAGGCATTTTAGCTATAAGTCATAATTTCCAGGTTTGAATGTTGAAAATTATGATGCAAGTTTAAGATGTAATTCTCAAAATTTTATATCTTTATGTTTTTCTACACTAGAAAATCTTGAGTCCCTTAGCCTCACCACAAAAAACTGAAAATATGATCATTTTTTGATAATATTAAAGCCACCATCATAAGAAGTTTCTCTAGGATCATTAAGCCACTTTCTTTGTTCTGAAGTTTCTAAAGTAGTAGTAAGCTACATTAAATTTCTTGAAAAAAATTTTAAAAACAACCACAGACTACCATTTGTATCCCAAATTAAGCTTTAAAAATTTCCAAGACTGTTGCTAATTAATGTCATTTCACTAAGCCAGACCAACGTTTTAATTTAGCACGTTTTTAAAAAAATCTTACACATTGAAGGGAACAGATATCATATCATAATTTATTATCTTTGCCCAAGTTAATGCACTGGTATAAATAGCGAAATTTTCTCAGGCTACCTAGTTCAAAATTAAAACTCTTTAATTATTTTTTTATCCGAAGTATTTAAGTTTTCTAGCATCAGCTATCGTAAATCAAACTAAACTCTTGTTTAAACCCAACTTTTATCTGTAAGATAGTGCAATGCTTTAGAAACCCATTCAGATACCAGATTGTTACAATTAAAAATATCATCTTTTAAATACAATTTCAGCCAAGATCATCCCCAAGAAACAATCTAAAATATCAACATATTACTGCATTCATGGTCCCTTTTGTTAAGTAAACAGAGGTGGAGCAATCCTTAAAGTGCAGGTAAGGAATAAGGGAGTTCCCCACAGCAAAATGGCTCTGGCACCTGCTGGGAGTCCCTTAGCCTCACAATTTACTTACAGGATTAGTCCTTCTGGTGGTTTGACCCCAGGCACCAGGCATATTCTATATCTCCCACCTTTTCAGTAGTCAGCTTCCAAAAAATTCATCCTCTGCTTGCAATTGTTTTGAGTGCTAGGCTTCCCCAAGAGGGCAGAGTGTGGTTCATTGAAAGTCCCCACTGGTGTGTCAAAATTTATGACTGAAGGTTTGGTTCCCATCCCCAAAGCCAATTAATAACAATTTAGTAATGAGGATAGGGTTTTGAGAAAAGTTTAAGCGAGATATCAATGTTCTTAGACCCCAGGCATTTCCTTCTGCAGTGGGCGTGCTCAAGCCAACTATGGGAAGAAAAGAAATCACTGCTTCCCTAATCTCGCTTAACAAAGAGAAGAAAAGTTTATCAAAGTTCTTTAAAACACAGCTAAGAGAGGTGTAAAAGGTGAGAACAGAAAAGCTGGTGGTTCTATTGACTTTTGGTCCCTCACAGAAGAAGCTTTAGGTTAAATTTTAGCTAAAGTTATTTCCACACATCTAAGGCAGGTTGGAACTCGGGACTCTGCATCGGTCCAAACAATGCCATCACATTTAACAGAAACACAGACAAAAAGACACACAAAGACCATCATGCAGCTCCCGTTTGTTCACAACCCCAAGATCAACAATCTTGTGACTCAGGGAGAATGGAGGGAAGAGGGGGAGGAGCAGAAGGTTTGAGTTATAGGATTGTGGGCAAAGGGGTCAGATTGGAGGCAGCGACCAGGAAAGGCTTCAGGGACAGAGGCATGTAATGGCTTTGTCCCATAATGAGAGTTACTCAAACAGAGACAAGGACAAAACAAACGTAACACAAACACGGGCACACAGTTAACGTTTAACACGAGTTCAGAAGTAAAGATTAGAACCCAGTAACTGGCATAACCTGATGAGTTACACCACAAAGACAGACAGTGAATTCAACCTGAGAGAAAAAAGTAGCCAGCAAGACCTGATGGGTTTGCAACAGAGTCACTTAATGAGGGCTCATCTGTCCCTCCTCACCTAATGAGGGCACTTCCGTATCTCCTCACCTAATGAGATCACATCTGTCCCTCCCCGAGTCCTTCAAGGTGTCCCTTGCAAGAACGTGGCCGGTGGCTTTAGGACACGTTTGTCCACCACTGCCAGGGGGAACTTACACGCTCTGCTGGCAGCCACTCTGCCAACCCAAACCGAAAACCGAAAAACCAAACCTGAACAAAAAGCTCTGAGCGATCACAAGGAAAAATGGAAAGAGGCGCCTTTCTTACCCTCAGAGGGGTCCGTTGGGATCTCCTTGTTCGGTGCTGCACGATTCCCGGCCAACTCACCAAAATTAAGGGTTCAGCGAATGTCGGAGGAAGAGACCACCAAGAGACCGCGGATCATGCAACAGCAAAAAGCATTTATTGAGTTCCAATCCATCATGCTGGGGCTCCGTGCTCACTCAAGAAGGGAGAGCAGCCCAGAGCCACAAGCAGGAGTTGAGCAGTGCTTAAGTACACTTTTTGGGGAGGGCGGGACTTTACATACATCACAGTCTCTTTTAAAAAATCATCATACACCACGGGAAAATCAAACAACAATTCCAAAGATGATTAGCTCATTCTTTGGTGGGAACAGGTCTGGCAGGAGTGATAGGTCAGTTCTAAAGTGGGGTACACATTGAAACTGATTGGTTTAGGCCCTGTGATGCCTATGTGCCAGGCCACAAAGGGTACTAGGTTATTAAACAATCAGGCAGTCAGGGGAAAATTTACTGGGCAGTCCGGGAATTGTCCTACAAGCTACAGGAATTTCAGGTTTTGTGTATAGCATAGGAACGTAACAATACCTGGTCCTTTACATTTTAACTCAGACCTTGCAGCTTAGAAACTTTGCAACACCCAGTCTTTTAAACTTTAAATTTTACACATTAATTTCAATTTCTTTTACACTTACAGATTACTTCTGGTTCACAACAAGGGTGTCAAAGCCACCCTGACTTTAGGCAAATGAGGGGCAAGGGAGCTTATTTTGGACACTGTTTTTGGCTGTGCCCCTCATGGCAACCTCCAGCCAGATGTTATGATGAGTGTCTTTATGGAAGATGAGTGCCATGTAGGAATCTTGTGGTTTTAATTGTGGTCATTTGTGTGGCGGTTGAAAGAGATGACTGGGTCCACATGGGCTTGAACTCTGCTGTGATTCCTCTTAGAGACTGAGTTCTGGAACTGACCTCAGAAAAGTATTGCCATGAATTGTGTTGGGATAACAGGAGGCCATGCATGAGCATCGCCCTTGGAAACTGAGATATAGGCCCAAGATGGCTTTCCACAGAGCACTGAGAATCTCAGCCAGGATATCACATTATTTTTTTGTGAAAGACTTGGCAGCCATAGTTGAGAGTCAAAACACACATGAACCTCACATTCAAGACTTCAATGGGCCTGGCTTCATGTGACCTTTTGGCCACTCTTTGGGAAGCCTTGCCTTAAAGAGTTCTGCAGAGCTTTCATTGAAATCAGCTTCCTCACCATGTAATGGTTCCTGAATGAATTGATACCCACAGTGCCTCCAACTTCATTCTTGAAAAATGGCTAGATAAATACCATGAATTTTTTTGAAATTTTCATGACCAGGTGGCCCTGGAGAACCTTTGGATGTTCTATTGCTGATCATGAGTGTACCAGACAGTGCCTTGATTGACTGGGTTTCATGAAAATGTTGTAGAACAGAGATGCTAGTGAGTTGGAGCCTCCTGAGTAGTGGGTGTAGAGCAGTGGACTATAGGTTTGTGAATAAATACCTGTGGTTTTACCACGTAGATCTGCCATTGGCTTCAAAAGACTTGTGACTGACATGGTGCAGGCCACAGATCCTTATATGTATAGGCATCTTGTTATATTGAGAGGTTTGAGGGCAATGTTCAGAATCCGGTTGCTATAGTCAAGGGGGAAAGCTATGTGGGATAGACCCCTGTTTTGAACATTCTCCTGGAGACCCTGACCAACCACACGTGACAGAACTCCCTCCAGCACTGTGTCCTTGTTGAACTACTTGTATTTCATTAAGCCAATACCAAACTCCTACTGCCACAGTAAGAAACACCACGAAAATGGAGGATGATGACCAAATGATTTCACAGACCACAAGGGGAGACACTTAACTACCAGTGACCACAGTTTACCTACAAAGGGAGAATTCAGAACTCCTTCCTCATGTTCATTAGAAAATAAGGAACCATTTTCTCCAGGTCACAAAGATGCAGATCCAGATTTGATGGTGTCACTACAAAAGAAGCTAAATCTTCTGACAACTACATATATTTCATGTGCCCAACCTCAGAGGAAGTTTCTCAAGAAGTTTTTAGGCCAGCAGAGCTCCATGTTTGTGCAGTTTTTAACCTCTCCCTTACTTTTGGAAACTGTTCTAACACATCGAATGTTGTGAACTCCTGAGCATTTTCAGTTCCACATATGTAATCACAGGTTTTCGAACTCCTCACCACTAATTGGGTCTCACTTGGAGTGAAGTTAATGTCAAGGAATTGTTCTGGATGAGAGTGGCAAGATTTTTGTGTAGCACATACTTGCATACACATTAGATTCATTTTCCTATTTTCCATTTTAAATACTGATCCCTGACACTAACACATACCCGACTAGAATCTGAAAACTAATCCTAATATGATGGATAAAAAGAAACCTAACCGAAAAGAAATACAGGCCTTCCATAGGAGGCATGGTGTATACTTTGATTTGCCTTCTGCTTAATCAAGGGTATGTGTTATAAATCTTGTCAAATTTTCTTTGTAATATTTCTCCATGAGATATATATATATTTTTTTTTCTCAAAACATGAAACATATGTGTATTATTAAACACTCCCTAAATTCATTCATGTTCCTGTATGTGGATTTATTATCAACTTTTCACAAGATTATTTCTCAGAAATATTCAACCACCTGAAATACATATTTCTTTCCTAGTACTGAAAACTAACTTCAATGAATGGTGCTTACAAATCCTAATATTTCTACAGTAACTGACCCAGTTTAACATCAATGCAAGTAGATTCCTATGGGACATGATGTGTATTTTGAAGTTCATTTTTATTCAACACTGGCACATTACTATTTCTTCAGTTTATGGAAATCATAGGATATATCTTACATCCACAAGTACACAAATTTATAGACATTTGGCTCAATTTCAATCACTTTCTCCTTGAGAACACATATATTACTCCATGTTTCTTTATGGTCTATTCACTAGACTTCTTTCTAAACACATTATTTTCGATTCCATAATCATTTTTGAAGCAAAACTCACACTCTTCATGATAAACCGTAACCCTAATATTACCATTAGATATATAACTGGTTGGAATGAATGTATGTATATCAATATAAGATTTGCTATATATTTTCAGATATCAATTCAATCCATTATTTAAAGTTGGAAATAGTTATATAATTTATTCACAATATTGTCTATTCATGCATCATCTCTAGATTCATCAACACAGGTTACAACAATTTGTATCCTCAGTACTAATTTATAAGTTTTCAAAATTTTGCTCCCCAAAATGGTGGAAGAAATACTCATGTCACCTGATGTACATATACATTTTATCACAGTAATATAATGGACACAGTATTGATAAATAAGAATGATACCCTTTTACTTAAATATGTTTATTTGATTTTCACTGTAAGATGTTAATTCTGGAAGACTTGAGAATTAAGAAAGATTTTGTCTATATTATTTCAAACAGGCTAATCAAAGTACTTTTAAATATATATATATATATATATATATATATATATATATATATATATATAACATATGTAATACATATGCATGAATATAGATAATATGTATAATTAATGTATTGTAATATATCTATCAGGTGATTATAATTTTTAAATTTTCTCAAGAAAAAAGAATGACTATAAAAAACTGTCTTAAATGTAAATTTCATAGCATACTACTGTTTGTAATGACATGAGAGAAAAATACATATGGAGGGATAATGAAAAAGGAAGAGAAAGAAGGAAGAAAATGAGAAAGAAAGTGAGAAAAGAAGAGGGAGAGGAGTGTTTGATGATAAGATAAAAGTGGAGGGGCTGGGTTTGTGGCTCAGTGGTATCATGCTTGTCTACCATTTGTGAGGCACTGGGTTATATTCTCAGCACCAGATACAAATAAATAAAATGAAGGTCTATCACAAACTGAAAAAATAAAAAAATAAAAAACTAGAAATATTACCATAATTCCAAGGTTTTATGAATGTTAAATAAAAAAATGTTATATAGCCTTATGTAATTTCTACACAAAGTAGTCATTTAATGTTAGATAATTAATGCTATAACTGAAAATCCATTGCTCTTCCCTCTAACTTCTGTGGCATGCTAGTGCTAAAATAAATTGTATTATAACACCAAAAAAAATTCTAATATTTCTACAGTAACTGACCCAGTTTAACATCAATGCAAGAATATTCCTATGGGATATAATGTGTATTTTGACGTTCATTTTTATTCAACACTGGTATATTACTATTTCTCCAGTTTATGCACATAATAGGATGCATATTTCATCCACAATTTAGATAATTTATACGCATTTTTTTACTTTCAATCACTTCCTGCTACAGAACACATGTATTCCTCCATGTTTCTTGACTGCTCTTTTCATGAGACTTTTTTCCAAACACATTATTTTCGATTTCCATTATCACTTTTGAAGCAAAACTCACACACCCGTCATGATAAACCATAACCCTAATATTACCATTACATGTATAAGTGGTGGGAAAGAATGATTGTATATCAATATAAGATTTCTTACTTAGTTAAAGGTATCCATTCAATCCATTATTTAAAGTGGAACCAGTTATATTATTTGGTCACAGTATGGTCTATTCATGCATTACCTGTATATTGATAGACACAGGGTACACCTCTTTGTACACCCAATACTAATTTATACGTCTTCAAAATATTGCTCCCAGAAATGGTGGAAGAAATACTCATGTCAACTGATTCTACATATGCATGTTATCATAGTAATATTCAGGACACAAAATGCAAAAGTCACACGTATGATTGTACCAATCCTAAAAGGGAACTGAACATGGATTACTAAAAACATCCATGTCCAGGTTGCCTAATGCTCTCAAATGTCAATCCTATTGGTGACTACATATTTGTTTCTTCCTAAGATTATATATTCAATCTCAAAACTGTTGAAAATGTCTATTTTTTTTTACTCACTTTATACTTTGCCTGATTTCCTAATGTCTCTATTGATATCTGCTTTCCTACATATTTTCCCCAGTTCAACATTGTGACTGACCCTTCAAATGTGCTGACATTGACATTCACTCTCTAACCGAAACCCTATTGCTAATGAACTTTGGTCCAAATCCTATACTCACTCTTCTTCCAAAGCATACTGACTATCTTCCTGATTCTATCGACTATCCCTTTTTCAGTGGATGTTCTCTTCTACATTCAATCATCTAAGGTACAATGTCATATGCCATTGTTTATCGATTTATCTGAGATATGTATGCAGAACGTAATTCAATGCTATGTATCCCAATCAATTTCCCAATGCACTTCTGAGCTTCAAATCTTACTTAGATTTCTGTTTTTATACTTATATTTCACCTATATATCCATGTTAAGTAAAATGAATATTTTTGGATCTGTAGATGATATATATTTCATCATGAATTTTCTACTCACCTGATATACATATATATTTATCTCAGTAATATTCCAGACACAAAATACAAGGGTCACACTTATGATTGTACCAAAGCCTAAATTGAATGTGACCATGTATTACTAACATCATCCATGTCCTTGTTCCCTAACACTCTCAAATATCATTGCTATTGGTGACTACATATTTGTTTCTTCCTAACATTATATATTCAACCTCAACCCTGTTAAAAATGTATTTTCCTATCACACACTTTGAACTTTGCCTGATTTCCTAATGTCTCTATTGATAAATGCTTTCCTACACCTTTTCTCCAGTTCATCATTGTGAATGACTCTTCACATGTGCTGACATTGACATTCACTCTCTCACTGAATCCCTATTGCTAAAGAACTTTTGGTCCAAATGCTTTACTCAGTCTTCTTTTGAAACCTACCAACTATCTTCCTTATCCTACCAACTATCCCAGTTTGAGTGGATGTTCTCTTCTATATTCAATGATCCAATGTACAAGGTCCTATTACCATGATTATCTATTTAACTGAAACATCTGTGCAGAATGTAATTCAAAGCTATGTATACCAATCAAGTGCCCAATGACCTTCTGGGCTTCCAATCGTTCCTAGATTTCTGTTTTCATACTTATATTTCACCTCTATAGTCTTATAAATATCGCAGGTTCCCAATAACATTATTCATACAGCAGAACAATTCCTAACCCAAATCGAACATGTTATTAACCCTAACCATACACTGTTCCCTCAATCTAACTTTACAGAAGAGAAGGGAAAGAGTTGGTCTTACAATACAGGAATTTAGGGGATCTTCCACCTGCTGAGAACCTCAAACGTCCATGCAGAAATGATCCCTGTAGAAGATGTAGGCAGCTATGAAAGACCTGAGAGAGTAAGAGTCACCTTCCATGGCCAACGACCTGGTCAGGATGAAGGGATGTGTCTGAATCTGCCTCTCTCTTCTTAGTGTAGAGAAGATGGACCAAAACAGGCCAGTGTGGAGAGCTGTTCTGGAGTGCCTATGGATGATATACCATTCTAACTTGTGAAAGTGTCACAGGAACTAGGGGCAGCCTCCATCTAATGGGGCCTTTGGAAGCAACTATTAGGACAATGTGTTTGCCAAGGCAGTGACCTCATTCAGTTCCTGAAGGAAGTGACCTCACGTCATTTCCTTGGTGTTCGAAATCTCTGAACATGTGGTCCAGGAAGCCAGGCACCCAGAGCCAGTCCCAGTCCCAGTCCCAGTGATCTCACTTGTTTGGATTTACCAAGGACAGAGTCAGTCTTTCTTGGTACCTACTGATGTGAGGATGGCCAAATGCGAGTAAAGCTCTGAAGAGGGCCCTTTCCTGAGAAACCAGGTTGTGGCTCACCGCTGGCTCCTGTCAACATCACAGAGTTGGACAAGGAGAACAGATCTGAGACAGAACAGGCCATTTCATGGAAACATAGTATGGCCCACCAGTCAGAGGACACTCCGGATAGTCACAGACCTACTTGGGGGAAGGAGGTGCATTTGTGGGTGTGGATGTGGGTTTGTGGTTTTGTCTCAAGTTCTGAGAATAGGTAAGAAAGGCAGTTTGTTTGGTTTGGAGTTAATTGATTCTAGTAAGTCGTTTGAAAAGGCAAGTGTTTCTAGGTCTGTGTATCCCACTGTGTCCGTCGTTGTAGACATTAGAAAAGAGAATGCTTCAATGGATGTGTCCTGTCTAGTAGAAAGCTTCCCCGGATTCATACTTCCCATTTATGAATGGACTGTGGCTTGCATTATCGATGGGCAACCCCTGATATCTTCCTAAGTTCCTGTTTTCTTTCTGATTTCTGGCCACTTTCCAGAATAGGCTCATGGTTTTGTGTCCAAGATGTGTACCACCACCAAGCTCTGTGACATGGCCATGTACTGGATAGCTGAAGGGAATGGCAAGCATCTCAGAAAACTTAGATATTAGTGTGATCAGGAAAGTCTCAGTGGAGAAATACTGCTTTGGTACCTATTGTTCTGTTGCCCTCAATGTCAGGAAGCTTTTTGCCTCTGGCCACCCCTTTGGGAAGCCTAAAGAAAACAGTTTTCAAATGGAAATCAATGGGGATCACCTGTGACTCTTTGCTTAATTGCATTGGAAAGGGATATGTCTGAATCAGGCTCTAGGTCCTGTGTTAGGCTTTGGCTTAGATTCTCAGCACATGATGGATGTAAAGAAAATCCCATGTTTGCATCCAAAACTAAATTGGCCAAAAGAGCAGTCATTATGGAAGAAGTCTCTCGCCTTCCCCTGTAAGGTTCCTTACCTCCTTCAAGTGAGAATAGGAACCTTTGGATCAAATGAGTTCTTCAAAGCCCTTTAGAGGCTATCCCATAGGTGCTTGGGTTTTCTCCAGAATCCAAATCACATAAAGAATCTATACCTGACAGTCAGTAGGCCTCAAAATGAAGGAGCAAAGCAATATTAACAGCAGGCCTATTTGCTCACTCCTGGTTCCCCGGACGAATGTCCAGGCCACCCTGACTTTAGGCAAATGAGGGGCAATGGAGGTTATTTTGGACACTGTCTTGGGCTGTGCCCCTCATGGAAACCTCAAGCCAGAGGTAATGATGAGTGTCCATATGGAAGAAGATGAGGGCCATGTGGGAGTGTTTTGGTTTTAATTGTGGTCATGTGTGGGCGTTGGAAGGGATGACTGGGTCCACCATGGCTTGAACTCTGTTGTGATTCCCCTTAGAGACTGAGTTGTGGACCTCACCTCAGAGAAGTATTGCCATGAATGGTGTTGGGATTTTAGGAGGATTCACATGAGAGTCACCCTTGGAAAATGAGATCTAGGCCCAGGGTGGCTGTTCACAGAGCACTGGGAATCTCAGCCAGGTTACCACATGATTTTATTCTGAAAGACTTGGCAGCCATATATGAGAGTCAAAACACACATGGATGTCACAATGTAGATCCTAATGGGCCTGGATTCATGTGATCATTTGGCCACTGTTTGGGAAGCCTTGCCTGTGAGACTTCTCCAGAGATTTCATTGAAATGAGCTTCCTAACCATGTAATAGTTCCAGAATGAAATGAAACACACAGTGCCTCCAAATTCAACCTTGAAAAATGGCTAGATAAATACCAAGAAATTTTGAAACTTCCCATGACCAGGTGGCACTGGAGAATCTTTGGATATCCTGTGGCTGATCATGAGATTACAAGACAGTGCTTTGATTGACTGGTTTTCATGAAAATGGTTCAGAACAGAGATACCAGGAAGTTGGAGCCTGCTGAGGAGTGGGCCTACAGCAGTGGTGGGCAGGTGTGTAATAAAACAACTGTGGTGGGGCCATGTGGATCTTCCATTGGCTTCCAAATGGCTTGTGACTGACATGGTGCAGCCAGCAGACCCTTGTATGTAAAGGCATCTTGTCATATGGACAGGATTCAGGGCAATGTTTAGAATCAGGTTGCTATGGTCAAGGGGGAAAGTCATGTGGGATATAAGCCTGGTTGGTGCATTCTCCTGCAGACCCTGACCTACCAAAAGTGACTGAACTCACTCACGCACCGGGTAACTGTTGAATTCTTTGTATATCATGAAGCAAATACCAAAATCCCAGTGCAGCAGCAAGAAACACCACGAAAAGTGGAGGATGACCAAATGGCCTCTCAGTCCACATGTGGATACACTTATCCCCCAGTTGCCACAGTTTACCTACAAAAGAGAATTCAGCACTGCTGCCACATATTCAGTGGAAAATAAGAAACCATGTCCTCCAGGTAACATAGATGCAGACACAGCTTTGATTGTCTCACTACAATGGAAGCTAAATCTCCCAACAACAACATATATTTCAAGTGCCCAAACTCAGAGTCAGTTTCTCAAGAAGGATTTAGGGAACCAGAGCTCCATGTTTGTGGACTGTTTTCCCTGTCCCTTACTTTTGAAATCTCCTCTACCGTCTTCAAGGTTGTGAACTCCTGAGCACATTCCATTCCAGATATTTATTCACAGATTTTCTAACTCTTCTCCTCTAATTGTGCCTTAGTCTCGGTGATTGTAATGTCAAGGCATCCCTTTCTCTGTAGCCTATTCAGCACATATATTTTTACATGCGATTATAGAATCTTACCTGATACCACACGTACATTCTTGTGAGGTGACTGACTTGGCAGATACAAATTGTAAGAGATCACTCCTCCTAAACGCTGTTGGAACTGAAAATTCAATCTATGAGTGAGCTTCTTTGTTGAACAACATTATACATAAATCTATATTCAATAAAATAAATATATTTGGATCTCTAGATGACATATATTTCATGGTGAATTTCAATTGGAATATATTATGCTATTTTTAATGTCTGTGTGTTTGTGTATGTATATATATATATATATATATATATATATATATATATATATATATATATATACACACTCTCCAGATTTTTCAAAATATGAAATATATATCTTGTTATACACTCCCTAAACTCATTCATATTCAAGTATGTATATTTATAATCAAAATTTCACAAGAGTATTCTCAAAATTATTCATTCACCTGAAATACATATTTGTTTCCTAGTACTGAAAACTATCTTCAGTGAATGGTGCATACAAATCCTAATATTTCCACAGTAACTGAACCAGTTTAACATCAATGCAAGTAGATTCCTATGGGACATGTTGTGCATTTTGACATTTATTTTATTCAACACTGGTACATTACTATTTCTTCAGTTTATGCTCATCATAGCAAATATGTTTAATCCAAAACTTTGAAAATTTATAGGCATTTTGTTCACTTTCAATCACTTTATTCTACAGAACACGTGTGTTCCTCCATGTTTTTGATGGGTCTTTTCATGAGACTTCTTTCCAAACACATTATTTTCGATTTCCATGATCACTTTTGAAGCAAAACTCAAAGACACTTCGTGATAAACCATAACCCTAATATTACCATTAGATCTATTGCTGGTTGGAATGAATGATGGTATATCGATATAAGATTTCTTATATATTTTCAGATATCAATTCAATCTATTATTTAAAGTGGGACCAGTTATATTATTTATTCACAATGTGGTCTATTCATGCACTATCTCTATATTCATAGTCACAGTGTATACCTCTTTGTACCACCAATACTAATTTATAGGACTTCAAAATATTGCTCCCAGAAATGCTGGAAGAAATACTCATGTCACACGATCTACATATACATTTTATCACAGTAATATTCTGGACACAAAATGCAAAGGTCACACTTATGATTGTACCAAAGCCTAAAAGGAAAGTGAACAGGGATTACTAAAAACATCCATGTCCACATTGCCTAATACTCTCAAATGTCAATCCTATTGGTGACTACATATTTGTTTCTTCCTAAGATTATATAGTCAAACTCAACCCTGTTCAAAATGTCTAATCCTATCACTCACTTTATACTTTCCCTGATTTTGTAATGTCTCTGTTATTATCTGATTTCCTACATATTTTCCAAAGTTCATCGTTGTGACTGAATCTTCATATGTGCTGACATTTACCTTCACCCTCTAACAGAAACCCTATTGCTAAAGAACTTTTGGTCCAAATCCTACACTCACTCTCCTTCCAAAACCTACCAACTATCTTCCTAATCTTACCTACTATCCCATTTTGACTCTATGTTCTCTTCCACATTCAATCATCCAATGTACAAGGTCCTATGCCATTGTATATGGATTTATCTGAGACATCTGTGCAGAAAGTAAGTCAACACTAAGTATCCCAATGAAGGGCCCAATGCCCTTCAGGGCTTCAAATCTTAGATTTCTGTTTTCATACATATATTTCACCTACATATTCTTATAAATATTGTAGGTTCCCAATAACATTATTCATCCAGCAGAATAGTTCCTAACACAGATTGAACATGTTATTAACCCTAACCATACACTCTTCCCTCAATCTAACTTTACAGAAGAGCAGGGACAGAGTTGGTCTTACAAGACAGAAATTAAGGGATCTTTCACCTGCTGAGAACCTCGAAGGTCATTAAAGAAATGATCCCTGGAGAAGATGTAGGCAGCTATTAAGGACCTCAGAGATCAAAAGTCATCTTCCATGGAAAACAACCTGGTCAGGATGAAGGGTTGTGTCGGAATCAGCCTCTCTCTTCTTAATGTAAAGAAGATGCAGCAAACCAGGCTTGTGTGGAGAGCTGTTCCTGGGTGCCTATGGTTGTATACCATTCTAACTTGTGAAAACGTCAGAGTAAGTAGGTGCAGCCTCCATCTCATGGGACCCTTGGAAGCAACTGTTAGGACAAAGTTGTTGCCAAGGTAGGGACCTCATTCAGTTCCTGAAGGAAGTGACCTCACCTCACTTCCTTCGTGATGGCATTCTCTGAACTTGGGATCCAGGTAGCCAGGCATCCAGAGCCAGTCCCAGTCCCAGTCCCAGTGGTCAAAATTTTTCGGATTTACCAAAGACAGAGTCAGTCTTTTTTGGTACCTACTTATGTGAGGATGGCCAAATGCCAGGAAGGTCTGAAGAGGGGCCTTTCCTGAGAAAGCAGATAGTGGCTCACCACTGGCTCCTTACAGCTTCACAAAGTTTGCCACAGAGACTAGATCTGAGACAGGACAGCCCATTATGAGGGAATTTATTATGGCCCACTATCAAACGACACTCCATATTGTCACAGACGTACTTGGGGGTCTGTGTGGGTGTGGGTGTGGGTATTTGTTTGTGGTTTTGTCTCATGTTCTGAGAATAGGTAAGAAAGTCGGTTTGTTTGGTTTGGTGTGAACCGATTCTAGTAAGTCGTTTGACAAGGCTAGTCTTTCTATGTCTGTGTATCCCACTGTGTCCATGGTTGTAGACAATAGAAAAGAGAATGCATAAATACATGTGTCCTTTCTAGTAGAAATCTTCCCAGCATTCATTCTGCCCAATTTATGAATGGTCTGCGGCTTGCCTAATGGATGGGCAACACCTAATATCTTCTTAAGTTCCTGTTCTCTACCTGAATTATGGGCAATCTCCAGAATACGCTCATGGTATTGTGTCCAAGATATGTACCACCTCCACGCTCTGTGATACGGCCATGCACTAGAGAGCTGAAGGAAATGATGAGCATCTCAGAAAACTCAGATATCAGTGTGACCAGGAAAGTCTCAGTGGAGAAACCCCGCTTTGGGCCTTTTGCTTACATATCCTTCTGTTGCCCTGAATGTCAGGAAGGTCTTTGCCTCAGGCTACGCCTTTTTGAAGCCTGAAGAAAACAGTTTTCAAATGGAAATGTATGGACATTACCTGTGGCTCTTTCTTAATTGCTTTGGAAAGGGATGTGTCTGAATCAGCCTCTTGGCCCTGTGTGAGGCTGTGGCTTAGATTCTCAGCACCTGATGGATCTAAAGAAAAATCCCATGTGTGCATCCAAATCAAAAAGCCAAAAGAGCAGTAATTTTGGATGAAGTCTCTCATCTTCCTCTGTAAGGTTTCTGACTTCCATCATTGAGAATACAGATCCTTTGCGTCAAATGAGTTCTTCAAAGCCCTGCAGACACTAGACCATAGGTTCTTGGGTTTTCTCATGACTCCAATTAACATAAAGAATCTAAACCCCACAGTCAGTAGGCCTCAAAATCGAGAATAAGAGCAATATTAACGGCAGGCCTCTTTGAACACTCCTGGTTCACAGGAAGGATGTCCCGGCCACACTGACTTTAGGCAAATGGATGCAAGGGAGCTTATTTTGGACACTGTCTTGGGCTGTGCCCCTCATGGAAACCTCCAGCCAGAGGTTATGATGAGTGTCTATATGGAAGAAAATGAGGGCCATGTGGGAGTGTCTTGACTTTAATTGCGGTCATTTGTGTGGCGCTTGGAATAGATGACTGGGTCCACCTGGGCTTGAACACTGGTGTGATTCTCCTTAGAGACTGAGTTCTGGAACTTACCTCAAAGAAGTATTGCCTTGTATTGTGTTGGGATTTTAGGAGGCCACACATGAGAGTCGCCCTTGGAAAGTGAGATCTGGGCCCAGGTTGGCTTTCCACAGAGCACTGGGAATCTCGGGAAGGATATCACATGATTTTATTCTTAAAGACTTGGCAGCCATAGTTGCAAGTCAAAACACACATGGACCTCAAATTTTAGACCTCAGTAGGTCTGGCTTCATGGGACCTTTTGGCCTGTCTTTGGGAAGGCTTGCGTGTGATAGTTCTCCAGAGCTTTCATTGAAATGAGCTTCCTCTCCATTTAATCGTTCCTGAATGAATTGAAACCCACAGTGCCTCCAAGTTCACCCTTGTAAAATGGCTAGATAAACACCTTTAAATTTTTGACATTCCCATGACCAGGTGGCCATGGAGAACCTTTGGATGTCCTATTGATGACCATCAGTGTTCCAGACAGTGCCTTGATTGACTGGATTTCATGAAAATGGTGTAGAACAGAGATGCCAGTAATTTGGAGCCTGCTGAGTAGTCGGCCTAGAGCAGTGGTGTGCAGGTGTGTGTTAAAACATCTGTGGTCGGGTCATCTGCATCTGCCCTTCGCTTCCAAATGGTTTGTGACTGACATGCTACAAGCCACAGACCCTTGTATGTAAAGGCATCTTGTTATATGGAGAGGATTCAGGGCAATGTTTACAATCAGATTGCTATGGTCAAGGGGGCAAGCTATGTGGGATAGAAGCCTTGTTGGTGCATTCTCCTGCAGACCCTTACCCACCACACGTGACAGAACTCCCTCCATCACTGTGTCCCAGTTGAACTTCTTGTATTTTGTGAAGCAAATATCAAACTCCCAGTGCAGCTGCAAGAAACACCACAAAAATTGGAGGATGACCAATGGCTTCACATTCCACACTGGGAGACACTTAGCCACCAGTGGCCACAGTTTACCTACAAAGAGAGAATTCAGCACTGCTGCCTCATGTTCATTGGAAAATAAGAAACAATGTCCTCTAGGTCACATAGATTCTGACCCAGCTTTGATCGTCTCATTACAAAGGAAGCTAAAGCTCCTAAAAACAACCTCAGATGAAGTTTCTCAAGAAATCTTTAGGCCAGCAGAGCTCCATGTTTGTGGAGTTTTTACCCTGTCCCTTACTTTTAGAAACTCCTATAACACCTCCAAGGTTGTGAACTCCTGAGCATTTTCTATTCCAGATGTGTATTCACAGATTTTCTAACTCTTCTCCTCTAATTGTGTCTTACTTGGGATGAAGGTAAGGTCAAGGCATTGTTTTGAATACACATTGGATTCTTTTTCCAATTTTCCATTCGAAATACTGAATCCCTGACTGTCAGGGGTAGAAGGAATTCACCTTAAAGAATAGCCTGACACTTACAAGAAACAGCCCCCATGGAGACATCCTGTCTGGGAGACATCCTGTAGCCAACTGTGTCCCTGAGACATCCTGTTGCCATCTGTCTTCCTGAAACATCCTGAGTTTATCTCACCTTGTGAAGACATCCAGAAACTTCGGATAAGAGAGCTTTCCCATCTCCAGCATATAAATGCCCCTGTGTGAAAAATAAAAGTTTGCAGCTTGATCAGAACTCCTGTCATGCTGTCATCTCTCGTGTCTCTTGTCCCTTCATTCCTCCGCATCTAGGTTCGCTGCCCCTGTTGATGTGTCTTTCCAGCAGGGACTACTGGCACCCACTGACTGGGGGTCGAGCCTTTGACTCATTGGGAACCCCGTCCTCCTGGAAGACTTCATCAAGTGGAGCTTGCGATTGCCTCAGCAGACACCACCAAGAGACAGATCCAGGAGGAGAGTGGGGATGACGCACGCTGAGTGACCCACCATGGGACAAGCAGTTTCGCCACATGATTTGTTTTTGTCAGGCCTCAAGGAGTCCTTCAAGACATGGGGGTGTGTGTTAAGAAAAAGGACTTAAATTTTTTTTTCTAATACATAGGAGAATTGTGTCCATGGTTTCACCTTGAAGTGACCATTGATGGTAAAAGATGGCTTAGAGTAAGAGACTGTTTAAAACATTATTATTAAACCTTTGGCCCAGAAAAAGTGCCAGTTCCCACATTTTCTTACTGGAACTTAATTAATGAAATTCTTAAAAGTTCACCCTTTGACAATGGTACCTTACAACTTGTCAGGATTGGAGAAGAGACTATGCAAAACACCTCTCGTCTCCCCAAGGCATGCCCATCAGTTAGTATAGACATTGACCCTTCTCAGTCTCCCCAGGACCCTGGGAACCTTCCTGGTCCCCCTCAAAATACCACCCTAATGAATAAGGCTCTAATGGTTACCAGACGCCTTTATCGAGTTTTAAATCCCAGAGACACATTGACCCCTGGGACGGAGGCTACCTTGGAGAAGGAAGCAGCAAGCTACCATTCAGAAGATGCGCCACCTCTCAGGACCCTGCCACAGCCTATAGGACTTACACATCTACCTACCTCCTATATCCCTCCTGCCTTTTGTGCTCCAACCCTTCAGGAGCAAAATACCACCCAGATATTTTTTTCCCCACTTCCCTTGCCTAGCCTGGCTCCCTTGTGAGAGTCTCTCCAACATAGACGGGAACAGATCAAACTTTTAAAAGAATTAAGATCCCTTGACTCTGAGCTCTGTTCATTAGCCTTAGGCATGGAGTCAATGAAAGCTGGCCCACGGTGGTCTAATACAAAGGCTAAGCCACTCCATCAGCCTGTTCTCGCCTTCCCAGTCACCCGCAGTCAGATAGATATGCCTGCAAAGGCTGAGGTCAAAGACTTAGAGGAGGATCAAGAGGAGGAAGCGGGGGAAATGGATCAAGGAGAACAGGACTCAGAGGATGAAGAGTTCACCCCTAGCCAGGAAGGAACCCAGAGTGTCTACAAAAAATTAAGCCTGCGTTTTCTTGAAAAACATAAAAAGACTTGTGCTTACAATGGCCCCACTGTGCCCTACACGTTGACTTTATTAGAAAGCCACAGAGCACAATGGCTTACTCCCAATGATTGGAAATTTTTAGACCGAGCTACCCTCAGTGCCAGAGATTTCCTGTTATGGAATGCAGATTTCAAGGAGCACTGTCAGGAAACTGCTCAAAAAAAATTAACTAAGGCCTCCTATAAATCCTGAACTTATGTTAAGCTAGTGGGCTATGAGCCATTTGACACTAAAACTAAATAGGCACGTTTCCCTGCTGGACTTTTGGTGCAGATTCAGATGGCTGGCTTACATGCTTGGAGATGCCTCCCTCAAACGGGCTCGGCTACCACTTCTTTGGCAAAAATTTGACAAGGACCCAACGACCCTTATAGAAACTTTGTTCCCCGGCTTAACCTAGCTGCAGATTGCTTGCTTGGACCAAGCGAAAGCGAAAGAACTTTTGTAAAACATCTTGCCTTTGAAAACGCCAACCCGGCATGTCAGGATGTTCTTCGACCACATAAGGAAAAAGGGAAACTTTCTGACTTTATTAGACTCTGTGCAGGGGTGGGTGCAGCCCATGCCATGGGTCTCGCCCTACGTGCCCCCTTTACCAAGGCCTTTCACAATCCTGGCTCATGTACTTGCTTTACTTGTAAACAACCTGGCCATTTTGCACGCAAGTGTCCGAAAGGCAAACAAAGCCTAGGAATATCGTCTCCTCAAACTGGGGCTAAATCGCCCCCAGCTACCCTTTGTTCTAGATGTGGTAAATGTCATCACTGGGCCAGTAAGTGTAGATCTAAGACAAATGGCCTCAGACAGTCTATTTCTTCCTGATTCTCAGGAAACTCCCTGCGGGGCCAGCCCCTGGCCACGACCTCCCCCAGGACAAAACCAGGGGCAATAAGGTTTGTTCCCTCCCAAACTCCAAACCTACCACAAAATTCTTCCCCACAATTGCCTCCCTCCAACTAGCCACCCCAGGCAGCGCAGGATTGGACTTCTGTGCTACCACCGATACAATATTAGACTCATTGCAAGGGCACCAGATAATACCCCCTAGAATTATGGGTCCCCCTTCATCTCATACAAGTGCCCTTATTCTTGGAAGAGCCTCTGCTACGTTAAATGCTGTTCAGGTCTTCCCTGGCATTAATGATAATGATTTCACTGGAGAAATAAAAATACTGGCAACAGCTATTAATGGAGTTCCGGCCATCCCAGCAGGAACAAGACTTGCACAATTAACATTCCTTCCCTTGGATTCAGGAGGCACTTCCACTGCCCAAACCTACAAAGGGGGACAGCCTCCCTCGGTTCCTCTGATGTATATTGGGTTCAGCCCATTTCTCATAATAGACCCACCCTTACCTTACTTATTGAAGGAAAGGAATTCCAAGGAATTCTAGATACTGGAGCTGATGCCACAATTATTTCTCACAAATACTGGCCATCAGGTTGGCCCATCACCCCATCCTTGAATGATCTAAAAGGGTTAAGAGTCAAAAAATTTCCATGTCAGTTCTAGGGCTTTTAGCTGGACTGATAAAGAGGGTAATAAGGTGACTGTCACTCTTTTCATTGTTCCTGACCTCCCTGTTAACCTATGGGGCCGAGATATTTTGAGTCAAATGGAAGTTATTCTTGCCAGTCCCAATTCCATGGTGACTCATCAAATGCTTTGTATGAATTTTGTCCCTGGTACAGGCCTTGTGAGACTGAGACAAGGACTGGTGGGGACTATAAAACCCATAAAAAAAACAAATACATATGGACTTGGGTATTCTGATTTTTAGTGTCGGTTCCTGACCCTCCTGTACCCCGTGCAGATAAAATTATTTTGGAGACTCAGACTCTTGTGTGGGTGAATCAGTGGCCCCTTACCCCCCAGAAAAATTGGAGGCTGCCTCCATGTTAGTGCAGGAACAGCTGGCAGCCGGCCATGTAGAGTCCTCAACCTCACCATGGAATACTCCTATTGTTATCAAGAAAAAATCAGGCAAGTGGGGTCTTTTACAATATTTGTGTGCCATTAATAAAGTTATGTGCCTGATGGGAGCACTACTGACTGGAACTTCCACACCAGTGGCTATTCCCAAAAACTATTGTAAAATGGTTATTGACTTAAAAGTTTGCTTTTTTACCATTCCTTTACATCCCGAGGATAGACCCTATTTTGCCTTTAGTCTCCCTTGCATTAATTTCCACGGCCCTATGCAGAGATTTCAATGGAAGGTTCTTCCCCAAGGTATGGCCAACAGCTCTAGTCTTTGCTAAAAATAAGCTGTTCAAGCAGTAGACCCTGTGAGAGAGTGATGACCACAATTTTATGTTTTACATAATATGGATGATTCTTTAATTGCTGCACCTAATTACCATGACCTTAATAATTGTTACTTGGACCTTTAGAAAACACTCACTACCTTGAGACTACAGATAGCTCCTGATAAGGTTTAAACACAGGACCCTTATACCTATTTGGGCCTTAAACTTCAAGGTAATCAGATCCAAATTCCTAAAATACAACTACGTGTGGACCATCTTCACACCCTTAATGATTCTCAAAAATTACTGGGAGATATTCAATGGCTAAGAACATATTTAAAATTACCCACTTGTGTACTTTTGCCCCTTAATGATATTTTGAGAGGTGATTCCTACCCCTCTTCCCCTCAAAAGCTTACTCCCGAGGCATGACAGGCATTAAACCAAGTCACAGAAGCCATTGCCAAACAGTTTGTTACACAAATTTCTTATAACCTTCCTCTGGTTCTGGTTCTTTTACACGCTCCTCATATACCCTCAGAAAAATTTTGACAGGATATCCATATTTTAAAAATAAAGGCTTCCCCTTGCTTTGGCTCCATTTATCCACCACATCCTCCAAGTTTATTACCGTTTATCTTGCTCAGGTAGCTTCTATTATTATTAAAGGTCGTTTGCTTTCTCGACAACATTTTGGCAAAGACCCTGATAATATTTTAATTCCATATACTAATCACCAAACCCAATTTTTACTACAGAGAGGGGATGAATGGGGTATTGCCCAATCAGGCCATTTGGGAACAATTGATAACCATGTCCCCAATGACACCCTTTTACATTTTGTCCAGATACATCCATTCATTTTTCCCAAAATTACTCAAAAGGCTCCCAGTCCTCAAGCCCTTACTGTCTTTACAGAGGGTTCCAGTAATGGCTGTGCGGTCTTTGTTGTAAATAACCAGCCTACCACCTTTGATACTGTCTATCATTAAGCACAGTTTGTGGAATTATTTGCCATAACACAAGTTTTTATAACATTTTGTGATAATCCTGTTAATATTCATACAGACAGTGCCTACATTGCTCATTCTGTGCCCCTGCTGGAGATTTCACCCGCCATTAAAACTTCTTCCAATGCGGCCTTTCTGTTTCACCAGCTTCAGCAGCTAATTCAGGCCAAACAACACCCATTTTTCTTAGGACACATCAGGGCACACTCTGATCTTTCCGGTCCTCTAACACAGGTAATGCTTAAGCTGATGCAGCAACTCCTACCATCTTTCCAATTTTTGGTGGCTCCATTCAAAAGGCCATGGAGCTAAACAATCTTCACCAACTAAATTCCCAGAGCCTTTGATTACTTTGTAAAATTACCAGGCAACAGGCACGAGAAATAGTAAAAGAATGCCCTGCTTGCGCTCTCTCTCTCCCGATTCAACACTTGGGAGTTAACCCCTGAGGATTACTGCCAAATCAGGTTTGGCAAATGGATGTTACTCATTTTCCTGAATATGGATAAACCAAATATATACATGTTTCTATCGATACCTTCAGCAGCTTTATTTTTGCATCACCACATTCTGGAGAGGCTACCAAAGATGTCCTTTCTCATCTTGTTTCAGCCTTTTCCATAATGGGTAAACCAATACATATTAAAACAGATAATTGTCCTCCATATACCAGTGCCAATTTTAAACAGTTTTGTGCTACCTTGCAATTTTGTCATACTACTGGAATTCAATACAAACCTCAGGGCCGAGGCATTGTGGAACGTTCCACCTTACCTTAAAGACTTGGCTATCCCGCCTTAAGGCTTCCGCCCTTGTATTTACCACTCACAGGCATTGCCTTAACCATGCATTATTTGCCCTTTTTTTTCTTACCCTAGACAGTGAAGGCCTTTCAGCTGCAGACAGACACTGGCATCCCTTTTCCAATTCTGAACACCCACCTGTTATGTGGCGAAATCCCCTTACAAATAAATGGAAACGCCCAGATCCTGTCCTCATCTGGGAACGAGGCTCAGCTTGTGTTTTGGACCAAGAGCTAGCAGCCCCAAGATGGTTACCAGAACACCTGGTTAAACAGGTTAATGACTTACCTCAAACCGGGGACGGAGGCCCTCCCCATGAGTACAATTTTTCCTCTTTTTCGGATCCATCCAACAATCTGTGTGAGGATCCTGCTTAAGGAACTTATGCTGAACAGGTTTGTGCACGGAGGCCTTGGCCCTCCACCTTCCAACATCATGGAGTACCTTTTTGCCCCCCCGCCCCCGTGAATGCAAGGGAGGATCTTGGACTCAGGCTTCCACTAGTTGGACCCAGACTGCTGACTGCATGACTAAGGTGGCTTACCTCCGTGCCGAGGTTGACCATAAACTCCGAGGAGTTCATCAGCCTAAATGGGTATGTGTTAACAAGCCAAAGATTATTCCCCCTAGTACAAGTAAAGCTCTCCAAAATTGTTCTGCAACCCGTACGCATACCCAGGCGATGCATGTCTCTTGTTATGTGTCGGCCTCAATTTGTGTTAACAAGCAGGGAAAATGATTTTTTGAAGCCTCCCTAATTAAAACTCATGAAGCAGGGGGGACCACTATTCATTATACCCCCGTTCTCTTTGACCGGGGAGGAGAAGGCAAATACACCAAGCTACAGTAAGCTGGGTGCCAAGGCACTGTCGGAAAACCTTCCGACTGGCCCATTAAGGCCCCTACAGGGGTCTCTGATGGTAGAGGACCCACTTATTCTGTCAAGCATCCTCAGATAATCAAACTTTTGAAACCCCAAATCCCTGAGCTCACATATCATCCCTTAATGTAGCCGAAATCCCAGTTCCCAGGTTTAGATACCAATACATTAGATATTTTGCAAACTACCTTCTCCTTCCTTAGTAATTCCAACCCCACCCTTGCTGGTAATTGCTGGCTCTGCATGACAACAGGGGCAAGCATTCCTATGGCAGTTCCTATTAATTTTACTATGGACAATGATAATACATGACAACCTGGATTTCCCTTTAAAAAATAGCCTATAGGCACTTTTACATTATGTCTTTTAGGTGCGATGCAGAATAATACCTATGATATGGATTTTGGAATTACTTCCTTTGGAAATTGCTCAACAGTACAAAATTATTCCTCACCCATCCCATCTCTTTGTCCCCCAAATGGCACAGTTGTTATGTGTGGAGGAAATGTGGCCTTCCCCAGGCTTCCAGCGAATTGGACCAGTGACTGTGTTCTTGCCTTATTACTCCCTGATATAACTATTGTCCCAGGAGACGAACCTCTAGCCTAGATACCTTAGTCAAAAGACAGAGGCGGGTGATACAGGCCTTACCACTTATTGCCAGCCTTGGAATAACAGCTGCTGTGGTCACAGGTATACTGGCTTTGGCACAACTATACACCCTTACCATCGCATGTCTCAACAACTTAAAATGATGTACAAACTCTATCAGAAACCATTAAAGATTTGTAGGACCAAATAGACTTCCTGGCAAAAGTGTTCCTTCAAAACAGACGAGGCTTAGATTTGCTGACTGCTAACCAGGGAGATATTTGATTGGCCTTAGGGGAACGATGCTGCTTTTATGCCAATAAATCAGTCATAGTATGCACTAAATTTAAGCAGCTTCAAGAAGATCTAGAAAAGAGATGAAGAGAACTATTTGAAAATCCCCTCTGGACTAAGCTTAATGGATTTCTACCCTACCTTCTTCCCCTATTAGGCCCTTTGTTGGGTTTACGTTTAATGGTGACCATAGGACCCTGCATTATAAACAGTGTGGTACAATTTATTAAAGAACACATTAATATTATGGCCTCTAAGCCCATACAGATCCACTATCATCATCTGGAGATGGAAGGCCACGCTGTCAACTTTTAAAAGGATGTTCTACCCTTCTCACAGGCTTATTTCTTAAGTTTACATCCCCACAGATCTCTCTTTCTTACATAAAACTATAAGTAAAAGCTCTGACAAACCATCTTCTGCCCTTGCCATAAGGGTTCGTCTCCATGGGCCCTTCGGCTTGGGGGAAGACGCACCCATGGAGTGAGGACATTAGGCCATAATATCGGAGGGTGCAGGAAGGACTGCAAAAGGATGGATCCACGGATCCCCAAACACAAGACCTCTGAGTGACACGCTCTGGTGCATGGCGGTTGGCATGCTTCCCCTTCAAGGCCATCTCCTCCAAAAACATGCCAAGGCCACCACGAAATCTGCTAGTAAAGATGCTTGCTCGGATCAGGAGATATTCTAAGGCCTCCTAGACAAACAGAGCTTCTAACCCCCCCTAAAAACATGGCCGGTAAGGTAGGTCAAATATTTTATATAAGAAAGGGGGAGATGTCAGGGCCTAGAAGGAAGTTCTCCTTCAAAGAATAGCCTGACACTTACAAGAAACAGCCCCCTGGGAGACATCCTGCCTGGGAGATATCCCACAACCATCTATCTCCCTGAGACATCCTGTCGCCATCTGTCTTCCTGAAATATCCTGAGGTTATCTAACCCTGTGAAGACATCCAGCAACTGCCGATAAGAGAGTTTTCCCATCGGCAGCATATAAACACCCTGTGAGAAAAATAAAAGTTTGCAGCTTGATCAGAACTCCTGTCTGGCTGTCATTTCTCCTGTCTCTTGTCCCTTCATTCCTCCCCAACTATGTTCGATGCCCACGTTGATGTGTCCTGCCGGCCGGGACCCCTGGCACTAACCCATATCCTACTAGACTATGACTACTAATACTAATATGATGGAGGAAAATAACCCAAATAGAATAGAAATACAAGCAGTTCAGAGGAGGCATGGTGTATAGTTGGAGTTGCCTTTTGCATGATATAGGGTAGGTGTTATAAATCTAGCTAATTTTTAATTGAAATAATTCTCCATGTGTTTTTAAAGTTAAAAAATATGTGAATACCTGGCTCCCTTTCTCTGTAGCCTATTCACCACATGTATTTTATATGCACATATAGAATCCTACATGGTATTACACGTATATTCTTGTGAGGTGGCTGACTTAGCAGATTCAAATTGTGAGAAGAGATCATTTCTCCTAAATGCTGTTGGAACTGAAAATTCAACGTATGGGGGAGCCTCCTAGTAGAAAAACATTATACATAAATCCATGTTAAGTAAAATAAATATTTTTGCATCAGTGGATGATATATATTTCATGAAGAATTTCGTTTGGCATATATATTGCTACGTTTTATTGTCTGTGTTTGTGTTTTGTGTGTGAGTATATATATATATATATATATATATATATATATATATATATATATACTCTCCAAATTTTTCAAAATATAAAATATATGTGTCCTATATACACTACCTAAATTCATTCATGTTCATGTATGTGGATTCATAATCAACTTTTCACAAGATTATTCTCAGAAATATACATCCACCTGAAATACATATTTGTTTTCTAGTACTGAAAAGTAACTTCAGTGAATGGTGCATAAAATCCTAATATTTCTACAGTAGCTGACCCAGTTTAACATCAATGCAAATAGATTCCTATGGGACATGATGTGTATTTTGAAGTTTATTTTATTTAACACTGGTACATTACTATTTCTTCAGTTTATGCACACCATAGGATATATATTTCATCCACAGGTTCACAAATTAATAGGCATTTGTTTCACTTTCAATCATTTCCTGCTTCAGAACACATGTATTCCTCCAGGTTTCTTGACTGTTCTTCTCATGAGACTTCTTTCCAAACACATTTTTTTCGATTTCCATAAAATTTTGAAGCAAAACTCCCACACTCTTCATGATAAACCATAACCCTAAAATTACCATTAGATGTATAACTGGTTGGAATGAATGATTGTATATCAATATAAGATTTCCTGTATATTTTCAGATAACAATTCAATCCATTATTTAAAGTTGGAACCAGTTATATAATTTATGTTGAGTGTCTATATGGAAGAAGCTGAAGGCCATTTTAGAGGGTTTTGGTTTTAATTGTGGTCATTTGTTGGTGGTTGGAAGAGATGACTGGGTCCACCTGGGCTTGAACACTGGTGTGATTCCCCATAAGACTGAGTTCTGGAACCTAACTCAGAGAAGTATTGCCATGAAGTCATGTTGGGATTTTAGGAGGCCACGTATGAGAGTCGCCCTAGGAAACTGAGTTCTAGGCCCAGGATGGCTTCCCACATCGACATGGGAATCTCATCCAGGATATTACATGATTTTATTTTTAAAGAGTTGGCAGCCATAATTAAGAGACAAAACACACATGGATCTCACATTGTAGACCTCAATGGGCCTGGCTTCATGTGACCTTTTGCCCCCTCTTTGGGAAGCCTTTCCTGTGAGAGTTCTCCAGAGGTTTCATTCAAATAAGCTTCCTCAAAATTTTATGGTTCCTGGATGAATGGGAAACTCACAGTGGCTCCAAATTCATCCTTGAAAAATGGCGAGATAAATACCATGAAATTTTGGACATTCCCTTGACCAGGTGGCACTGGAAAACATTTCAATGTCCTATTGCTGATCAGGAGTATACCAGACAGTGCCTTGATTGACTGGGTTTCATGAAAATTTTGTAGAACAGAGATGCCAGTAATTTGGAGCCTTCTGAGTAGTGAGCCTAGAGTAGTGGTTAGCAAGTGTGTGATAATACATCTGTGCTGTGGCCATGGAGATCTGCCATTGGCTTCCAAATGTCCTGTGACTGACATGGTGCAGCCAGCAGACAATTATATAAAAAGGCATCTTGGTATATGGAGACGTTTCTGGGCAATGTTCAGAATCAGGTTGCTATGGACAAGGGCGCAAGCTATGTGGGATAGAAGCCTGGTTGGTGCGTTCTCCAGCAGACACTGACCAACCACATGTGACAGAATGCCGTGCAGCACTGCGACCCATTTGAACTCCTTGTATTTTGTGAAGCCAATACCAAACTCCCATTGTAGCAGCAAGAAAGACCATTAAAAGTGGAGTATGACCAAAGGGCTTCACAGTCCACACGGGGAGAGGCTTAGCCCCAATGGCCATTGTTTACCTACAAAAAGAGAATTCATCACTGCTGCACCATGTTCATTGGAAAATAAGAACACATGTCCTTCAGGTCACATAGATGCATATCTAGCTTTGATGGTCTCACTACAAAGGAAGCTAAAGCTACTGACAACAACATATATTTCAAGTGCCCAGCCTCAGAGGCAGTTTCTCAAAATGTCTTTAGGCCAGGAAACCTCTATATTCATAGACACAGGGTACAACTTTTTGTACCGCCAATACTAATTTATACGTCTTCAAAATATTGCTCCCAGAAATGGTTACGAGAAATACTCATGTCACCTGATCTACATATACATTGTATCACAGTAATATTCTGAACACAAAATGCAAAGGTCACACTTATGATTGTACCAAAACCTAAATGGAAAGTGAACCTGCATTACTAAAATCATCCATGTCCACTTGCCTAATGCTCTCAAATGTCAATCCTATTGATGAGTACATATTTCTTTTTTCCTAAGATTATATAATTAAAGTCAACCCTGTTGAATGTGTAATCCTATCACTAACTTTATGCTTTGCCTGATTTCATAATGTCTCTATTGATATCTGCTTTCCTACATGTTTTCTCCAGTTCATCATTGTGACTGACTCTTCACATGTGCTGACATTCATATTCACTCTCTATATGAAACCCTATTGCTAAAGGACTTTTTTTCCAAATCCAATATTCACTCTTCTTCCTAAACCTACCAACTATATTCCTAATCTTACTGACTATCCCGTTTTGAATGGATGTTCTTTTCTACATTCAATCATCCAAGTAAATGTCAGGTGAGCGTCGGAGGAAGAGACCACCCAGAATTTATCTCATGCAACAGCAAAGGGTTTATTGGGGGTCCAGCGTGCTGGTGCTCATACCTCACTTGAATAGTGCAGAGAGCACTGAGAACAGCTTAAGCAGAGCTCATATACTTTCCTTGAAGAGGGCAGGGAGGGAATTTTATTAAAGGATCAGGGCGAGTGGGCAGTTTGCGTGCAACCGGGTGAGGGAGTGCATTCTGTAGTTTGGCCGTTGGGGACAGCACATTCTGGGAACAAGATTAGCAAACATTTCTCAAGATTTCAACAGTGTTTTGTTAAGCGTACAGAAAAACAGGAAGTGACAAGTGCCTATTTTATTAACCTTTCATTCCCCACTTCTTCTTCTGGCTACTTTTAGTCATAAAAGTGATCATTGGGGGGTGTCACATTTTATGTCTGCTAGTGGGGTATTAACATAAGTTTAACTTGTCCAATTTGAGATTGGAGAAAAGAAATTACATGGTTGAGCAAACAGAGTTTATTGTTAGCAATAATATGAGGAATACACAATTTGAAAGGGTTACCAGTCTTTTCCAGTTTCCAGCCAGAGTCTCAACAGGCCGCAGGCTTGAGATGAGAGGTATGGATCCAGGAAATGATTCTGTCTACCTTTACCGCTGTAGGTGTTATAAGTAGCACCTGGTATGGTCCTTTCAAGCGGGGTTCCAGGGATGACACCTGATGTCATCTTACATAGAAGAAGTATCTTACTTGATGTTGATTTGGAGTCCTCTCGTCCCCAGGTTGTTAGGCAGTGGCCATCTGTTTTCACAGGTATCCTGAGTTCTTTCAAGAGCTTTAAGTCTGTCAAGCAAGGGGGTGTGAAAGGGATCGATAGGTCTTAGAGTTGGAGTTAGGTCCCTTACTGGAGGAGGGGCACCATAGAAAATTTCATAGGGGGTGAGGTTACACAAAGAAACATAGGGAGTATTTCTTGCATGAAACAGTTCATAAGGCAGTAGCATAGTCCAATATTTTATGCCGGTCACTAAGCTTAATTTCGTTATGGTCTCTTTAATGGTTCTATTCATTCATTCTGCCTGTCCTGAACTCGGGGGTCTATAAGCACAATGTAACTTTCAATAAATCCCCAAGGTCCTGGCTAACCCCTGACTTATGTGGGTTATGAACGCGGGTCCATTATAACACCCTATTACTTTAGGCAGGCCGTATCTTGGAAAAATATCTCCCAGGATCTTCTTCACCACAATTTGCACTGTTTCTTTTTTTTTCTTTTTTTCCTTTTCTTTTTTTTTTTTTTTTGGTGGGAAAGGCTTCAATCCATCTGAAAATGTATCTACAAAGACTAGGAGATATTTAAGTCCATAACTTGCTGGCTTTATTTCAGTAAAGTACACTTCCCAGAATTGTCCTTGTCTGGTTCCTCATAGGTGCTTTCCTGCAATAAGCTTGGAAGGATAAGAATTAACCAATTGATGGACCTGACAGGCTTTTGTTAACCATTCAGTTATTTCCTTTAACTGTGAGTCGGTTAGTGGAAAACTCTGTTCTTGATCCTTCATGAATGAATGTAGTTTCTTTGAACTAAGGTGAGTGATTTGGTGTACATTATCTACTGACATAGTTAGAGCTGTGAATATAGGAGTTTTTACTGAAGGATTTAGAAATTCCACTTGGGGGCCTTCAGGGTTAAAAGTTATTTTGGCCTGGAGCTTGCTGAGCAGAACTCTGCCCATCAATGGGGCCGGGCATTCTGGAATTACTAGGAAGAAGTGATGGATTTTTCCTTTCCCCTGGTCCCAGGTCCTCTTAGTTGTCCAAGCCCGATATTTACTGCAATTAGCCCCTTGAATTAGAGACCTTTTATTTGATAGAGGGCAAAATGGGGCCTTAATGGCTGAGTATATTGCCCCTGTATCCACTTCAATGTTTACTGGGGTGCCCTCCACTTCAAAAGTTAACCTGAGCTCGGGGAGGGGATCTGATCCCCAACTTTCTTAGTCATCCTCCAGAGTCAGAATGGCTGGCTGGCGTGGCTGTCTCTTTCTAAGGCTCTCTTTGGCCCAGTGTCCTTTTTCTTTACAGTAGGCACATTGATCTGAGGCCAGGGGTGGCCTCTAGTTTGGGCCCAGGTATCCCTTCCTGTCTCCATGTTTCTTATTTCTGGCCTATTTGTTGTTGTGACCAGGACCTTAGTCAATTCCTTAGTCTGTCTTTTGTTTCTTTTATCCTCCCTTTGCTTCCTTATCTTCTTCAGTTTCTCTCGTATAGTATACCTTTTTGGCTTCGCTGACTAAATCTCTCAAAGTCATATCTTGTAATCCATCTAAGTGTTTTAAATTTCTTTAAATATCCAGGGCAGCTTGCCCAATAAAGGCCATCATGACAGATGCCTTTTGAGCCTCTGCCTGAGTATCAAAAGGAGTATATCTCCTATATGCCTCCATAATTCTCCCTAGAAACATAGAGGGAGATACGTCAGGCCCTTGAATAAACTCTATTACCTTGGCCAAATTAGTTGGTCGCCTAGCAGCCACTAAGATACCCGCTATTAGAGCCCGGAGATAATTGAACAGATGCTCCCTACCTTCAAAGGTATTGGGGTCCCTGTTTGGTCGATTCTAGGGAAAGCCGGGTTGAATATGTTGGGAAGTTGTGTCAGTCACCCACCTGGTCTGAGGATATTATTTTCTAGCTTCCAGGAGGATTCTCTTTTGTTCCTCTGTCATGAAGAGAGCCCCTAGGTGTTGTTGGCAGTTATTCCAAGTAGACTGGTGTGAAAACATCTATGAATCAACACCTGAGAGACGAGTGGGGTCCTCGGTAAAAGGGGGATTGTTATTTTTCCAGTTATATAGGTCTGAAGAGGAGAAAGGCCAATACTGGTAGGCTTGCATTTTTTCCCCATGACCATCATCAATCATTGGCACATAGGGACGGAGGGGGAGCATCACGGGAGTTCCAGGGTTTTCAATCATTCATTGCCGGTGAGTTCCTTTAGCCGGGCCAGGTTCCTCCAGGGGAGGAGGGGCTGTGTGTGCCACGGGGGAGTTTTCTGGAGGGTGCTGGGCTGGCTTAGCTTCCTCCAATGGCGGAGAGGCTGAGTCAGCAGCAGGGGAATCACTTAGAGGGTGTTGGGGGTTGGGAGACCAGGGCAAGGGATAAGGAGAGGGATGAGAGTCCAGTAGAGTTAAATCTTGTGACTTAATCAGAAAAGAGGGTGGAGGAGGAGGAGGAGCAGAGGGTTTGAGAGATCGTCGGGGAAAGATTAGGAGCGGGGGCAGGGGCAAAGAAAGGCTTCACCCATGGAGGAGATTTGCAGAGGTAATGCCGGGTTAAGATATATGGCTTTTGATCTGGATGGCTATGTGGCCCTTCCTGAAAGACAATATCTCTGACTTTTTAAATTACTGAGAAGTAGAAAAATTCTTCTAAGGGCCATCCGAATCCAAAGGTGTCCATTCTGAGGCACAGAGAGTCTGCCAGGTCCAGCGGTTTACTGAAAAAGAAAGATTCTGAGCCCTTAAGCGGAATTTGGTCCAGTGATCAAGGGTCAGGGACAGAGGCATTGAAGTGCTCTTTCCCATAATGAAAAATGCACAAACAGTAAAAGCAACGACACATGACACAGACAAGACAAGACAATAAAGACAGGCAATGGACGTCCAACACTGAGACAAGGACTGAGTAGCCGGCAATACCTGATGGGCTGGCAATACCGAATCTGAAACAAAATATCACTGAGTTAAGGAGACTATTGTTCCTCGATTTTCAGAGTCCTCTGGGGTGTCCCTCAGGGTGGTTGCCTGTGGCTCTGTGACACATCTGTCAGCCACCGTGAGAGAGAGCTCACGCTCTTTATTGACAGCCATTTTGCCAAGACCTAACCTGAAACCTGACACCAGAAAGAGGCGCCTTACGAATCCCGAGAGGAGCCTGTTGGGGTCTCTCGTCCGCTGCTCCCAGAACTCGGTGGAACCTCCATATGTAAAGGTCGGACGAGTGTCAGGCGAAGAGACCTCCAAGAGACTGTCTCATGCAAAAGCAAAGGGTTTATTGGGGGTCCAGCATGCTGGGGCTCAGAGCTCACTTAAATATAGCAGAGAGTCCTGAGAACAGCTTAAACAGGGCTTATATACTTTCCTTGGGGAGGGCAGGGAGGGAAGTTAAGTATACAGAAAAACATGAAGAGACAACTACCTATTTTACTAACTTTTCACTAACGACTATACTTTGCCAGATTTCCTAATGTCTCGATTGATATGTATTTTCCTACATACTTTTCCCAGTTCATCTTTGTGACTGACTCTTCACATGTGCTGACATTTACATTTACTCTATACCCGAAAAGCTATAGCTAAAGAACTTTTGGTGCAAATTCTATACTCACTATCCTTTCTAAACTACCGACTATCTTCTTAATCTTACCGACTATCACTTTTTGACTGGATGTTATCTTTGACAATCAATCATCCAAGGCACAAGGTCCAATGCAATTGTATATCGATGTACCTGAGACATCTGTGCAGAAAATATATCAAAGCTAAGTATCACAATCAAGGTCCTAATACACTTCTGGGTTTTAAATCTTACCTAGATTTCTGTTTTCATACTTATATTTTACCTATATATTCTTGTAATTATCGCAGGTTATCAATACCATTTTTCATCTAGCTGAATGATTCCTAACCCAAATCAAACCTGTTATTAACCCTAACCATTCACTGTTGCCTCAATCTAACTTTACAGAAGAGCAGGGACAGAGATGGTCTTACAATACAAAAATGTAGGATTCATTCCAACTACTGAGAAACTCAAAGGTCCATGCAAAAATGATCCCTGCAGAAGTTGTAGGCAGCTATGTAGGAACTGAGAGAGCAAAAGTCATCTTCCATTGTAAAAAACCTGGTCAGGATGAAGGAATGTGTCTGAATCAGCCTCTGTCTTCTTAATTTAGAGAAGAAGGACCAAACCAGGCCTGTGTTGAGAGCTGTTCCCGGGTGCCTATGGTTGATATACCATTCTAAGTTGTGAAAGTGTCACAGGAAGTAGGGGCAGCCTCAATTTCATGGACCCTTTGAAACAACTGTTAGGACAACGTGGTTGCCAAGGCAGTGACCTTATTCAATTCCTGAAGGAAGTGACCTCACCTAACATCCTTAGTGACAGAACTCTCTGAACTTGGGATCCAGGAAGCCAGTCACCCAAATCCACTCCCAGTCCCACTCTCAGGGGTCTCAATTTCTTGGATTTACCAAGGACAGATTTAGTCTTTCTTGGTACATACTGATGTGAGGATGGCCAAATGCCAGAAAGCTCTGAAAAGTCGCCTTTACTGAGAAAGCAGGTATTGGATCACCGCTGGCTCCTCAGTACTTCACAATGTTGACCAAAGAGACCAGATCTGAGACAGGACAGGCCATTTTGGGGGAAGAAAATATGGCCCACAATCAGAGAAACTCTGGATAGTCACAGACCTACTTTCGGGAAGGAGGTGCCTTTGTGGGTGTGGGTGTGAGTTTGTGGATTTGCCTCATGTTCTCAGAATAGGTAGGAAAGTCGGTATGTTTGGTTTGGTGTAGACTGTTTCAAGTAAGTCGTTTGACAAGGCGAGTGTTTCTATGTCTGTGTATCCCACAGTGTCCATGGTTGTAGACATTAGAAAAGAGAATGCATCAATTGATATGTCCTGTCTAGTTGAAAGCTTCCCAGCATTCATCATGCCCAATTTATGAATGGATTTCAGCTTGCCTTATCGATGGGCAACACTTGCTATCTTTCAAAGTTTCTGCTTTCTTCCTGAATTCTGGCCACTCTCCAGAATAGGCTCATGGTTTTGTGTCCAATATATGTACCACTTCCAAGCCCTGTGAAATCGTCATGTACTGGATAGCTGAAGGGAATGGCGAGCATCTCAGAAAACTCTGATACCAGTGTGATCAGGATAGTCTCAGTGGAGAAAACCTTTGGGCCTTTTAATTATCAATTGTTCTGCTGCCCTCAATGTCTGAAAGGTCTTTGCCTCAGGCCACCTTTTTTTGATGCCTGAAAAAAACTGTTTTCACATGGAAATGAATGGGCATCACCTGAAGCTTTTTGCTTAATTCCTTTGGAAAGGATGTGTCTGAATCAGCCTTTTGGCCCTGTGTGAGGCTTAGGCTTAGATTCTCAGCACCTGATGGATCTAAAGAAAGATTCCATGTGTGCATCCAAAACCAAAATAGCCAAAAGAGCAGTCATTCTGCATGAAGTCTCTCCCCTTCCTTTGTGAGGTTCCAGACCTACATCAAGTTAGAATAGGAATGCTTTGGGTCAAATAATTTCTTCAAAGCCCTGCAGAGGCTAGCCCATAGGTGCTTGGGTTTCCTCATGTCTCCAATTCAGACAAAGAATCTAAACCCCACAGTAGTTCTCAAATTGGAGAAGCAGAGAAGTATTAACAGCAGGCCTATGTGATCACACCAGGTTCACAGGAAGGGTGTCCAAGCCACCCTGATTTTAGGCAAATTAGGGGCAAGGGAGATTATTTTGGAGACTGTCTTGGTCTGCGCCCCTCAACGAAACATCCAACCAGAGGTTATGAAGAGTGTTTATATGAAATATCATGAGGACCATGTGGGAGTGTGTTGGTTTTAATTGTGGTCATTTGTGTGGTGGTTGGAAGAGATGACTAGGTCCACCTTGACATGATCTCTGGTGTGATTCCCCTAAGAGACTGAGTTCTGGAACTGACCTCAGAGAAGTATTGCCATGAATTGTGTTGGGATGTTAAGAGACTACGCATGAGAGTCGCCCTTGGAGACTGAGATGTATGCCCAGGTTGTATTTCCACAAAGCACTGGGAATCACAGCCAAGATATCACATGATTTTATTCTGAAAGACTTGGCAGCCATAGTTGAGAGTCAAAACACACATGGACCTTACATTGTAGACATCAATGGGCCTGGATTCACGTGACCATTTAGCCACTCTTTGGGAAGCCTTGCCTGTGAGAATTCTCCATTGTCTTTTATTGACATGAGCTTCCTCAAAATTTATTAGTTCTGGATTGATTTGAAACGCACAGTGCATCCAAATTCATCTTTCAAAAATGGCTAGATAAATACCAAGAAATTTTTGAAATTCCCATGACCAGGTGGCACTGGAGAACCTTTGGATGTCCTGTTGCTGATCATGAGTATACCAGACAGTGCCTTGATTGACTTGGTTTCATGAAAATGGTGTAGAATAGAGATGCCAATAAATTGGAGGCTGCTGAGTACTGGGCCTAGAGCAGTAGTGGGCAGGTGTGTGATAAAACATTTGTGGTTGGGCCATGTGGATCTGCCATTATCTTCCAAGTGTCTTGTGACTGAAATGGTGCAGCAAGCAGTCCCTTCTATGTAAAGGCATCTTGTAATATTGAGAAGTCTCAGGGCAAGTTTCAGAATCAAGTTGCTATGGTCAATGGGGCAAGCTATGTGGGATAGAAGCATGGTTCATGCATTGTCCTAGAGAAACTGACCCACCACACGTGACAGAACTCCCTCCAGCACTGTGTCCCAGTTGACCTCTTTGTATTTTGTGAAGCAAATACCAAACTCCCAGTGAAGCCACAAGAAACACCATGAAAATTTTAGGATCACAAAATGGCTTCACAGTCCACACGGGAAGACACTTAGACCCAGTGTCCACAGTTTAGCTACAAATAGCAAATTCAGCACTGCTGCTCATGTTCAGTGGAAAATAAGAAACAATGTCCTCCAGATCACATAGATGCAGACCCACCTTTATTGGTCTCACTAGAAACGAAGCTAAAGCACTTGACAACAACATATGTTTCAAGTGCCCAACCTCAGAGGCAGTTCCACAAGAAGTCTTTAGGCCAGAAGAGCTCCAGTGTGTGGAGTGTTTACCCTGTCTTTTACTTTTGGAAACTCCTTAGCAAATTCCATTCCAGATATGTATTCACAGATTTTCTAACTCTTCTCCTCTAATTTTGTCTTACTTGGGGAGTAGGTAATGTCAAGCCATTGTTCTGGATGACAGTGGGAACAATTATTTGTAGCACATATTTGCATAAACATTGGATTCATTTTACAATTTTCCAGTCAAAATAGTGAATCCCTCACACTAACCCCTACGCTACTAAACTCTGACTACTAATCATAATATGATGGAGAATAATAACCCAAACAGAATTGAAATACAAGCAGTTCAGAGGAGGCATCGTGTATAGTTGGACTTGCCTTTTGCATTATATAGGGTAGGAGTTATGAATCTAGTCAATTATTTCGTTGAAAGAATTCTCCATGTTTTTTTAAAGTTAACAAATATGTGAATTCCTGTCTCCCTTTCTCTGTAGCCTGTTTAGCACATGTAATTTTATATGCACATATAGAATCATACCTGGTATCACACGTATATTTTTGGTGAGGTGGCTGACTTGGCATATAGAAATTGTGAGAAGATATCACTCCTTCTAAAAGCTGTTGGAACTGAGAAGATATCACTCCTTCTAAAAGCTGTTGGAACTGAGAATTCAACCTATGGGTGATCCTCCTATTTGAATAGCATTATACATAAATCCATGTTCAGTAAAATGAATATTTTTGAATCTGTGAATGATATGTATTTCATGATGAATTTCGATTGGCATATATAATGCTACTTTTTAATGTCTCTCTGTGTGTGTCTGTGTATATATATATATATATATATATATATATATATCCTCCAGATTTTTCAAAATATGAAATATATGTGTCTTATTATGCACTCCCAAATTTCATTCATATTCATGTATGTGGATTTATAATCTACTTTTCAAAAGATTATTCTCAGAAATATTCATCCACCCGAAATACATTTTGGTTTACTAGTACTGAAAACTATCTTCAGTAAATGGTGCATAGAAATCCTAATATTTTGACATTGCAAGATGGCCATGAATAGAGTGCATCACACCCTTTGTACTGCGCCACTTCATATGTGAATAAGGAGTTAGAATGACGAAAAAGTATCTTGTTAGGATCTTACAGAAAAATGGGTGTGCCTGGAACCTAGAAGAATGATTTCCACCACCAAGGTCCTGTAATTGAGTCTCAAACAAGAGCCAACTATGCTACCAAAGATCTGGGGTGACTGATCCGTGCGGCCCGTGCCATGGCTACAGACGGCGGGCCTCCACTGAGAAGCGACCAGCATGCAGGGAGAAACGTTGCTGCAAATTCTGTGGAATCCGGCTGGCTCACCCGCCACTGAGCCCGGGGCTGACCTCGGGATTTCACATGGGGAAGAAAGCGCTACAGTTCTATCCCCCACAACCGAAACTCCATCGAGGAAATCAACGGCCACCATCTTGGAGAGCTGAAGTATCCACCGCCACTCTCCGACAGATTGCAACAACAAAACAGGTGTGTGTTACTCAGCTTATCTCCCATACAGCAGGTAATTTGCAAAAATTCTCTCTTAGGCTTTCCGGGGGAGGGATTACCAGAGAAAGCCTTCACAAAGACGGGGGGAAAACTAGTGGCACCTGACCTTCAACTTCCCCTCCCATCACCGGTGAAAACAAAACTTGTCTAGCCAGCGCAATGGGTGGGGCAAGCGGAAAAATTCAAAACAATAGAGTGCCAGGGTTCCCAATAGACACCCTCCACACCCAAGAAACGGCAGGCAAAGAGTACAGTTTGATCTGCCAAGAGGCATCACTCAGGGGAAATCTGGTGTAGCAGGGGAAATCAGGACTCGCAGAGGAAACCAGGGGACTAGAGGACAGACCCGCTTGACTAGGCGGCTGGAGAACGCCTGCCCACCAGCAACCAATCACCCGCTGGCTGCCTGCGCAATTGGGCAGCTAGAGATCACCCGTCCGCCGGTGACAGCCCATTCGCTGATTGCACGACTGGATGGCTGGAGACCGCCCGCCCGCCAGCGACCGGGAGGTGAAACCAACCAGAGACAGTCCAGTCCCACCCCCCCATTCAAACACCCCGGCAAGCAGCCTGGGGCCCGCCATAGCAGACAGGTGACATCACTGGAGCTCAGCTGTCGGAATTCCTTCCAAGCGGAATCCACTTTTGCAGGCATAGTCTACAAACACAAAAGAGAGACAACAGAGATATACAAAACCAAAACAAATCTATTGAAGAGAGCAGAAACACAGCAATCAATAGAGCTGAAAAGTAATGTGACCATCATGAAAAAACAAGGGAAAAAAATTCTACAGGAAGACCGAGAAGCATCAGAAATAGGGATAGGGAAAAAACTCAAGGCATACTTAACTCAGATGGAAAGGGATATTAGAGAAGACATGAGGCAGCAAGTCCAAGCAATAAAAGTATATTTTGAAAATCAAATAAACAAACAAATTCAAATGGCAAAGAACGAGCTTTACCAGGAGATAGAGATCTTAAAAAGAAATATCAAACAGTAATCCTAGAAATGCAGAAAACTATAAACCAAATTAAAAACTCAAACGAAGAATATTACAAATAGACTAGATCAATTAGAAGTTAGAACATCAGATAATGAAGACAAAGTTTATCAACTTGAAAAGAATAGAGTAAACACAGAAAAGATGCTTAAATCCCATGAGCAATCTATTCAAGAGATATGGGATGTCATAAAAAAAAAAACAAATTTGAGTGTCATCTGGATAGAAGAAGGCATAGAGATTCAAACCAAAGGAATGGACAACATATTAAATGAAATATTTCTGGAAAATTTCCCAGAGATGAAAGATGGAATGAATTGCCAAATCCTGGAAGCCTACAGGACCCCAAGCATTCAAAACCATAATAGACCAACTCCAAGACAAATAATTATGAAGATAGCCAGAACAAGGACATACAGAACAAAGAGAGAATATTAAAAGCTACGAGAGAAAATAGGCAGATTACATTCAGGGGTAAACCAATAAAGTTAACGACTGATTTTTTATCACAAACTTTGAAAGCAAGAAGATCCTGGAAAAAAGTATTTCAAACGCTCAAAAATAATGGATTCCAACCAAGAATACTGTATCCAGCAAAATTAAGCTTCAGATTTGACAATGAAATTTAAGTCTTTCACGATAAACAAAAGCTAAAAGAATTCACAGCCAGAACACCAGCAGTGCAAAGCATTTTGAGCAAAATACTACAAGAAGAGGATTTGAAAAGTAATGCCTGAAACTAGCAGCGGGAGGTATCTCAGTAAAGGGAGAGGAAAATAACCAAAAAGTAAAAACTAACCAAAATAAATAAATAAATAAATAAACATGACTGGAAGTACAAATCATATTTCAATTGTAACCTTAAATGTTAATGGCCTAAACTCACCAATCAAGAGACATAAGCTAGTAACCTTGATCAAAAAAGAAAAAAATCCAACAATATGCTGCCTTCAGGAGACTCATATGATAGGTAAAGACATACAGAGGCTGAAATTAAAAGTTTGGGAAAAATCATACCACTCACATGACCCTCGGAAGCAAACAGGAGTGGCCATACTCATATCGAATAAAATCAACTTCAACCCTACGTTAATCAAAAGGGATAAAGAAGGACACTATATACTGTTAAAAGGAACCTTGCACCAACAATGCATAACCATTATCAATTTGTATGCACCAAACAATTGAGCTGCAACACTCATAAAACAAACTCGCCTCAAGTTCAAGAGTCAAATAAACTACAACACAATAATTATGGGTGACTTCAACACACCGCTCTAGCCATTAGACAGATCCTCTAGACAAAAACTGAATAAAGAAACTATAGAATTTAACAGCAAAATCAGTAACCTAGACTTCACCGACATATATAGAATATATCAACCATCAAAAAGTGGATACACGTTCTTCTCAGTAGCACATGGATCCTACTCAAAGGTAGACCATATATTATGCCATAGGGCAATTATTAGTAATTATAAAGTCGTGGAGATAATACCATGCACCATATCTGATCATAATGGAATGAATCTGGAAATCAATGATAAAAGAAGGAAGGAAAAATCCTACATCACATGGAAAATGAACAACATGCTGCTGAATGATAAATGGTTTACAGAAGACATATAGGAGGAGATAAAAAAAATTTGTAGAGACAAATGACAATACAGACACAACACACTGGAATCTATGGGACACAATGAAAGCAGTTTTAAGAGGGAAATTCATTTCTTGGAGTTCTTTCCTCAAAAAAAAAAAAAAAGAAAAAAACAGCAAATAAATGAACTCACACTACACCTCAAAAACCTAGAAATGGAAGAGCAAAACAATAGCAAATGTAGTAGAAGACAAGAAATAATTAAAATTAGAGCAGAAATCAAGGAAATTGAAACAAAAAAAACATTGAAAATATTGATAAAAATAAAGTTGGTTCTTTGAAAAAATAAATAAGATTTATAGACCCTTATCCATGCTAAGGAAGAGAAGAAAAGAGAGAACTCAAATTACTAACATACGGGATGAAAAAGGCAATATCACAACAGACACTACAGAAATAAGAAGATAATTAGAAAGTATATGGAAAACCTATGTTCCAATAAAATAGATGATAGTGAAGATATCAATAAACTTCTTAAGTCATGCGATCTGCCCAGATTGAGTCAGGAAGACAGACACAATTTAAACAGAACAATAACAAAGGAAGAAATTGAAGAAGCCATCAAAATACTACCAACAAAAAAAAGCCATGGACCGGATGGGTATACAGCAGAGATCTACATAACCTTCAAAAAGGAATTAATACCAATACTTTTCAAGCTATTTCAAAAAATAGAAAAAGAAGAAACTCTTCCAAATTCATTCTATGAGGCCAGTATCACCCTGATCCCAAAACCAGACAAAGACACTTCAAAGAAAGAAAACTACAGACCAATATCTCTAATAAACTTGGATGCAAAAATTCTCAATAAAATCTTGGTGAATCGAATACAAAAGCATATCAAAAAAATTATGCACCATGATCATGTAGGATTCATCCCTGGGATTCAAGGCTGGTTCATTATACGGAAATCAATAAATGCTAATCACCACATCAATAGACTTAAAGACAACAACCATATGATCATCTCGATAGATTCAGAAAAAACATTCGACAAAGTTCAACATCCCTTTATGTTGAAAACACTAGAAAAACTAGGGATAACAGGAACTTACCTCAAGATTGCAAAAGCTATATATGATAAACCTCAGGCTGGCATCATCCTAAATTGAGAAAAGCTGAAGGCATTCCCTCTAAAATCTGGAACAAGAGGGATGCCCTCTATCACCACTTCTATTTAATTTAGTTCTTGAAATACTAGGCATAGCAATTAGACAGACAAAAGAAATTAAAGGCATAAAACTAGGAAAAGTAGAACTTAAATTATCGCTATTTGCGGATGACATGATAATATATTTAACAGACCCAAAAGGGTCTACAGAGGAACTGCTAGAGTTAATAAAGGAATTCAGCAAAGTGGCAGGATATACAATCAACTCGCATAAATCAAAGGCATTGCTGTATATCAGCAGCAAAATTTCTGAAATGGAAATGAGGAAAACCACTCCATTCAAAATATCCTCAAAGAAAATAAGATAATTGGAAAAACAATTAAATAGTTGGGAAACAACCTAACAAAAGAGGTGAAAGATTTATAAATGAAAACTACAGAACCCTAAAGAGATAGAAGAGATCTTTGAATATGGAAAAATATACCGAATTCATAGATAGGCAGAAATAACATCATCAAAATGGCGATAATACCCAAATTCTCTACAGGTTTAAATTGATGCCAATCAAAATCCCAACGACATTTCTTGTAGAAATTATAAAGCAATCATGAAATTCATATGGAAAAACAAAAGACCCAGAATAGAAACAGCAATTCTAAGCAGGAAGTTTGAATCTGGAGGTATAGCGATACCAGAGTTCAAACTGTACTACAAAGCAATAGTAACAAAAACAGCATGGTACTGGTACCAAAACAGGCAGGTGGACCAATGGAACAGAATAGAGGACACAGAAACCAATCCACAAAATTACAACTTTCTTATATTTGATAAAAGGGGCTAAAAACCTGCAATATACGAAGGATAGCATCTTCAACAAATGGTGCTAGAAAAATTGAAAATTGATATGCTACAAAATGACACTGAATCCCTTTCTCTCGCCAAGCAAGGAAGTTAACTCAAAGTGGATCAAGGAGCTAGATATCAAATCAGAGACACTGCATCTGATAGAAGAAAAAGTTGGCTACGATCTACATACTGTGGGGTCGGGCTCCAAATTCCTTAATAGGACACCCATAGCCCAAGAGTTAATAACAAGAATAAATTAATGGGACTTACTTAAACTAAAAAGTTTTTTTTTTTTCTCAGCAAGAAAAACAATAAGAGAGGTAAATAGAGAACCTACATCCTGGGAACAAATTTTTACCCCTCACACTTCAGATAAAGCCCTAATATCCAAAATATACAAAGAACTCAAAAAATTAAAAAAATAAGATAACAAATAACCCAATCAACAAATGAGCCAAGGACCTGAACAGACACTTCACAGAGGAGGACATACAACCAATCAACAAGTACATGAAAAAATGCTCACAATATCTAGCAGTCAGAGAAATGCAAATCAAAACCACCCTAGGATACCATCTCACTCCAGTAAGATCGGCAGCCATTAGGAAGTCAAACAACAGTAAGTGTTGGCGAGGATGTGGGGAAAAGGGGACACTTGTACACTGCTGGTGGGACTGTAAATTGGTGCAGCCAATTTGGAAAACAGTATGGAGATTCCTGGGAAAGCTGGGAATGGATCCACCATTTGACAAAGATATCACCCTTCTTGGACTATTCTCTGAGCATCTTAAAACAGCGTACTATTGGGATACTGCCACATCAATGATCATAGCGGCACAATTCACAATAGCTAGACTGTGCAACCAACTTAGATGCCCTTCAATAGATGAATGGATAAAAAAATGTGGAATCTACACACAATGGAGTATTACGCAGCACTAAAAAATTACAAAATCATAGAATTTGCAGGGAAATGTATGGCATTAGTGCAGAATATGCTAAGCGAAGCTAGCCAATCCTTAAAAAACAAATGCCAAATGTCTTCTTTGATATAAAGAGAGCAACTAAGAACAGAAAGGGAGGAAGAGCATGAGGAAAAGATTAACATTATACAAAATGAGTGAGGGGAGAGAAAGGGAGAGAGAACAGAAAGCATATGGAAATGGTAGGAAACCCTCAATGATACACAAAATTACACATAATAGGTTGTGAGGGGAAATGGGAGGGAAATAATGGAGAGAATTAAACAACAGCACATGAGGTAGAGAGGGAAGATGGGAGGGGAGGGGAGGGGGGAAAGTAGGGCATTGGAAAGGTAGAAGAATACAACAGTCACTAATATGCCATTATGTAAAAATGTGAATGTGTAACCAATGTATTTCTGCAATTCTTATTTGGGGAAAAAAATGGGAGTTCATAATCCAAATGAGAAAAATGTATCAAAGATGATATATCATGAACTTTGTAATGTTTTGAACAACCAATAAAAATAAATAAATAAATAAAGGTTTAAAATTCAGTGGGAAGAAATCAGCTAAAAAAGTGTTGAGATGCATTCATTTTTCTTAGCAGAAACTTTGTTTTGTGTAGTTGTAACTATCACAAATTTATTTTACCAGAAATTTGGCTTTTGAAAATGCACATAAATTGAGATTAAAGGATAATTCACCTACCTTCATGAAAAATTCATAGCATTTCCTATATTTTTCATATTTCATTTTTTAGTTAATATTTTATCATGGACCAGGTCTAGCCTTAGGCTATTCTTCCAGAATACTACCTCATCTGACAAGTTCATACAATGTGTTGGATTTTTCTTTTCTTCTTTTATTTAATTGTTTCTAGCTAATATTGTGTATTTCTCCTTATCTTTATTTGGACATACATACCCAACTATATCTTTGCATTTTATGTTTTACTGGGGAAGAGACTCATCAAAAGCTTTTTGTTATATGTATTAACAATCAAACATTCAGAGCATGCAATTATTCTTAATTTTGCATGAAAATATCTTTGCAAAATTTTTCTTATAAAGATTTAGAATTATTAATAATGTCCCTGCTGTAATAAGTAACTACTTACAAGAAGAATTAAACAATTGACTTTATATCAATTATGAATATGAAAAGTACTAAAATAAATATTTGGCAATTAATACACAATTGATAGAAATTGAAATCACGAAAAAGCCATTTAAAATGTCAGTGCATATGGTCCTTAAATAATAGGTTTTTTAAAAATTTTTTCTCTAATTCATAAGATATATTATGCCATATTTTCGCTTAATGTGATATAAAACCTTAAATTATCAGTATAGATAAATAAGAAAGAAACCTGTTTACTTAAATATGTTTAATTGATTTTCACTGTAAGATGTTAATTCTGGAAGACTTGAGAATTAAGAAAGATATGGTCTATATTATATCTAACAGGCTAATCAAAGTACTTTTAAATATAAATGTATATATACATATATAATATATGTAATGCATATGCATGAATATAAATACATATATAAAATAAATGTATAGTGATATATCTATCATGTGATTATAATTTTAACGTTTTCTCAAGAAAAAAGAATGACTATAAAAAACAGTCTTAAATTTAAATTTCATAGCAAGATACTGTTTGTAATGACATGAGAGAAAAATTGATATGGATGGAAAATGAAAAAGGAAGAGAGAGAAGGGGGAAAATGAGGAAGAAAGTGAGTAAAGAAGAGGGAGAGGCATATTCGATGTTAAGAAAAAAGTGGAGGGGCTGGGTTTATGGCTCAGTGGTAACATGATTGTCTAGCATGTGTGAGGCACTGGGTTCTATTCTCAGCACCACATAAAAATAAACAAAATGAAGGTCCATCAACAACTGAAAAACAAAAAATAAAAAAGTAGAAATATTACCAAAATTCCAAGCTTTGTTGAATGTTAAATAAAAAACAATATGTTAAATAGCCTTATGTAATTTCTAGACTCCCCAAAATAGTCATTAAATGTTTGATCATTAGTGCTATAACTAAAAATCCATTGTTCCTTCCTCTACATTCTGTGGCATGCTAGTACTAAAATAAATTGTATTATAACACCAAAAAAAAAAGCCAAATCATAATATTTCTACAGTAACTGACCCGAGTTTTACATCAATGCAAGTAGATTCCTATGGGACATGATGTGCATTTTGACGTTCATTTTTATTCAACAGTGGAACATTACTATTTCTTCAGTTTATGCACATCATAGGATACATATTTCATCCACAATTTAGCAAATTTATACTCATTTGTTTAACTTCAAATCACTTCCTGCTTCAGTACCCATGTATTCCTCCATGATTCTTGACTGCTCTTTTCATGAGACTTCTTTACAAACACATTATTTTCGATTTCCATTATCATATTTGAAGCAAAACACCCGTCATGATAAACCATAACCCTAATATTACCATTAAATGTATAAGTGGTTGGAAAGAATGATTGTATATCAATATAAGATTTCTTACTTAGTTACAGATATCAATTCAATCCATTATTTAAAGTGGAACCAGTTATATTATTTATTCACAGTATGGTCTATTCATGTATTATCTCTATATTCATAGACACAGGGTACACCTCTTTGTACCCCCAATACTAATTTATACGTCTTCAAAATATTGCTCAAAGAAATGGTGGAACAAATACATGTAACCTGATCTACATATACATTTTATCACAGTAATATTCTGAACAGCAAAAAGCAAAGTTCACACTTATGATTGTACCATACCTAAATGGAAAGTGAACATGGATTACTAAAAATATCCATGTCCAGGTTGCCTAATGATCTCAAATGAAAATCCTATTGGTGACTACATATTTGTTTCTTCCAAAGATTATATATTCAAACTCAACCCTGTTGAATATGTCTAAAGCTGTCACTCACTTTACACTTTGAATGATTTTGTAATGTGTCTATTGATATCTGCTTTCCTACATATTTTCCCCAGTTCATCATTGTGACTGAATCTTCACATGTGCTATCACTAACATTCACTCTCTAACCGAAACCCTATTGCTAAAAAACTTTGGTCCAAATCCTATATTCACTCTTCTTCCTAAACCTACCTACTGTCTCCCTAATCCTACCGACTATCCCTTTTTGACTGGATGTTCTCTTCTACATTCAATCATCCAAGGTACAAGGTCCTATGCCATTGTATATCGATTTATCTGAGACATCTGTGCAGAACGTAATTCAATGCTAAGTATCCCAATCAAGGACCCAATGACCTTCTGGGCTTCAATTCTTACTTAGATTTCTCTTTTCGTTCATATATTTCACCTCTATATTCTTATAAATATCGCAGGTTCCCAATACCATTGTTCATCGAGCAGAATGGTTCCTAACCAAAATTGAAAATGTTATTAACACTAACCATACACTCTTCCCTCAATCTAACTTTACAGAAAAGCAGTGACAGTGTTGGTCTTACAATTCAGGAATGTATGGGATCTTCCACCTGATGAGAACCTCAAAGGTATGTGCAGAAATGATTCCTGGAGAAGATGTAGGCAGCTATGAAGGACCTGAGAGAGCAAAAGTCATCTTCCATGGAAAACAACCTGGTAGGATGAAGTTTGGTGTCTGAATCAGCCTCTGTCTTCTTAATGTAGAGAAGACGGACCAAACCAGGCCTTATGGAGAGCTGTTCTTGAGAGCCTAAGGATTATATCTCATTCTAACTTATGAAAGGGTCACAGGAAGTAGGGGCAGCCTCCATCTAAAGGGACCATAAGAAGCAACTGTTAAAACAAAGTGGTTGCCAAGGCAGTGACCTCATTCAGTTCCTGAAGGAAGTGACCTCACCTCACTTCCTTGGTGTTGGAACTCTGTGAACTTGGGATCCAGGAAGCCAGGCAGCCCGAGCCAGTCCCAGTCCCAGTCCCAGTTGTCTCACTTGTTTGGATTTACCAAGGACAGGGTCAGTCTTTCTTGGTACCTACTGATTTGAAGATGTCCAAATGCCAGAAGAGCTCTGAAGAGGGGCCTTTCCTGAGAAAGAAGGTAGTGGCTCACCGCTGGTTCCTGTCAACTTCACAGAGTTGGCCAAGGAGACCAGATCTGAGAGAAGACAGGCCATTTCGGAGGAACATAGTATGGCCCAGCAGTCAGAGAACACTCCGAATAGTCACAGACCTACTTGGGGGAAGGAGGTGCCTTTGTGGGTGTGGTTGTGGGTTTGTGGTTTGGTCTCATGTTCTGAGAATAAGTTTTTTCAGATATCAGCTCCGGAGCCCAGGAATTAGTTCTCATTGGGGCTAAGGTTCCCCAACAGCGAGATTTGAAATTGGTGCTGGCTGCATTGTTAACAAGGGCAGGGACTTTTCACGCCACTGCAGAAAAGAAGAAGGTAGGAAGAAGAAGTCCTTAGGCGCCATGTTGGGGTTTTTCTCTGGGGTATGGCTGCCATTTATACTTTTCCTAACATTCCTCCCTTTTTGTTTTTTTAGAAATTGGGGTGTTGTTTGTCATTTCTGGCTGATTCCTGCTGTGTAGGGGTGCTGTGGGGCCTAGAAAGGGAAGTGGACGAATGCTCGGGGGGCAGGTCTTGGGATATCATGGCAGCCAGAAATAAAACCCAGTGGTATAGATAGCTACTTCAGTAGGGGTAAAGTCTATGAAAGTTCCCTGATGCCACAAGTTGTCGATGGCATGAAACCAGTCCTGGATGGAGGAGATTGTTGGTATCAGCCACTGGTCCTGTAACAGAGACTCAAGGAAATACTGGAAGCGTTGCCTGGACCTGGCGTCACCAGCACCTGAAGAAGATCAGAGCGAATAAAAAACAGAATGAAGATAAAAATTAAAGCAAAGGTCAATTTTTGGCAGAAGTTCCATGTTGGGGGACTGACATAGAAGAGGCCAAGGGCCATGAGGAAGCTTAGAATGTCATAAAGACTCATGAATCCAGGATGGCAGATTAGGAGGTTCTCCAAGCTCGTTGCCTCCCGCTGTCTGATGTACGTTGCATTCCATCGTGCCTGGTAGTGAGCTTCATCACTGAGTGATCTGTTCTCTTGGAGATGTTAGGGGTTCATCGGTCATCAGAGGCTGGTAGTGCCTAAGCAAAAGCTGGTTGAAATTTTGATTAAAAATTTTTTGCAGTTGGGTTTGAAGGAACTTCATTATGCATGGCAAGAGAGCACAAAAAGGGAGCATCCCAATAAGGGGCCCCAAGATAGGTAGTAAGTACATGGCAAGATAGGATTGGAAGAACCCTGTTATGGGATTGGAGGAGCTAGGTTTGAGCAATTTGGTCGATAATTCCTGCAATTTAACAACATTTTTTTCTATCAGCCCAGATTCATTAACATAATAGCAACATTCCTCTCTGAGGAATAGGCATGTACCCCCTTTTTCTGCAGTGAGAAGATCAATTGCCCTTTGTTTCTGTAAAGCCACGTGTGCCAATGAAGTAACCTGGCGCTGCAAGGAGCCCAGAGACTCAGCAGTGGTATCGAGTGCTTCCTGTAGTTTTTGTTGCAGGTCATTGGATGCCCATAGAACATGACCTATAGCTCCACCAGAGAGTCCGAGACCCGCCACTGAGGTTGTTAAAGTGAGGCCTACAAGAACCGGCAGAAAGACTGCCCTACGGGTTCGGGAAGGTAGGGCCAACTGTCGGAATTCGGTGGGAGTATACAAAGACAGCTGAGGAACTACAGTAACCAAGAAACAGGTGCCAGAGACATTGATCGTTGAGGTACTTAAAGACCCATTACACCAGAGGAAATTTCCAGGTTGCATAAACGCAGGGCTCGATTGGGTGCTTAAGCTCAAGGAACAAATTGGTAAAGGATTCATTATTGGCAGGTGGAAACAGTTGAAAGCAAATAAAGCACTGGTGGAATAACTTTCCCACAGTGGGATACGTGTCACATGTAGGGGTTGTCCTTTCTTAGAGAAATTGTAGGTTTTTGCTGAAATATTTCCTGCCGCTAATGGGACCGCTGCTAGAAGTGGACGACTAATTGAAGCACAGAGAAAGCACTGAGAAGGAGGCACAGAAAGAGGGGTGGATTTTAATAATTGAAGAGTTTGGTGTAACAAATTGAGCCATGTGTCAGGGGGACCTGAGAGGGTTGAAGGGTCTGAATCCTTTTTGGATGAGCTATGGATAAGATCTCGAAGTTTTGATTCTGACTCCTTAATGTGTTCGACTACCTGGATGGTTGCCTTAGGTGGCATAATCAGGGTGCTGCCAACAGTCATCCACATTGTGGGTCTGGCTGAGGTTGTCCGAGCATAGACAGCAAACTCAACATAGCCCCAACGTTTGGCCTTGGGGTCAGGTATATCTAAAGTATACCATCCATTGTTATCAGATGAAGAGCCTTTATGCCACTTTAGGTAACTAGATATCCACCCTTTTGGGTAACCAAGTGAGTGGTAAGAATAGCTACCATGTTCATCATGGAACCTGCATGAACAATAGGGGCACCCATTATATATCTCAGGCCACCAATGACAATAGTCTTTTGTTTGATCAAAAAGGAAGCAAATGAAAGGCCAGTTCCAGCTACCAGGGAAGAAGGTCCTTGAAGGTGACAATTTTAGGGAAATAGAGGTGCAATTGTGGATGAAGCAAGTAGTTGCATCCACTGCACGGACCTTCTGCATGCCATGTTCTGAGTATCGTTCCTGAAGAGTGATTAAATACATGGTAGGAGAGGTGGGTAAAGACCAGTCCCGATAGAGTACAGAAAATAAGCAGAGCACAAAAAAAACAAGCAGTTACAGAAGATTAGGGTGTTGGGAGAGCTCATTGTGACTTTTTTAAGAGGAATTGGGCTGCATGGAACACCGTGTGAGCTGCAACTTAAATGGGTGAGATGAGTGTGGAGAGCAGGAGTTAAGGGGAGGTTCAGGAGGTGATTCTTGGAGTTCCTCTTGGTGGTCCTGTCGTCAGCAGGTGGGACCTCCTGGTGATATGGCTTCAACCTAGAAATGTGAATCCAGGGAGTGAGACGGTGGTCTGGTAAGGAGAGTTTGGCGGCAGTGGGGGTACAGAGAATGACAGGATAGGGGCATTTCCATTTTGGGGCAAGAGTCCCTTTCTCCTCTGGGGTATTATAATAGACTAGACTCCCAGGTGTTATGGGAGGAGTGTTTGGAGAGGACACTGGGTCCGGATGAAACCAGTCCTGATATTTCCAGATTTCCGAGCAGAGATGATATAAAAGAGGCAAAGACAAATCTCGGGTGAGAGATCCTTGTGAAATGACCAACCCAGGGGGTATAAGAGGTCTTCCATACATTATCTCAAAGGGAGACAGTAAAGATGGTTTTTAGGGAGAGCTCTGATTCGAAGCAAATCCAAGGGAAGGAGTTTGACCCAGTCTAAGTTTAATTCCATTGTCAATTTGGTAAGGACTTCCTTTAGAGTACGATTTACCCTTTCCACTTTCCCTGAAGCTTGGGGGTAATATGGACAGTGGGAATGCCACTTGAAGGACAGGGCTTGAGAGACCTTTTGTGTGATCCTAGAAATAAACTCAGGGCCATTGTCATATTGTAGAGAAGTGGGCATACCAAACCTGGGGATGATGTCTGTCAGTAAGATTAAAGCTACAGTGGAAGTCGTTTTATTGGAAGTGGGAAATGCCTCAATCCAACCAGAGAAAGTGTCCACAAAGACAAGGAGGTATTTAGTGCGCCATACTGTGAGCATGTTGGTGAAGTCTATTTGCCAGTCAGCAGTGGGAATGTGTCCCCGGGCTTGGTGGGAAGGGAAAGGTTTGGGCCTTAAAGGAGTATAAGTTTTCGTCCACTGACAGATCTGACAATTAGAGGCTATATTCTGTAGCATGGCTTTGTCAGAGAGGGTGAGCAAGAAGAAGCTCTGTAAAAAGAGGGTCAAAGACTGAGAATTGGAAAGGAATAGATTATGAAGGAACTTGAAGAGATCCTTGTTCTTACTGGAAGAAGTAGGGGCTTCAGATGAGCTGTCTAAAGTGGCCATTATATGTCCCCCAGGGGGTCCATCATTGGAAGTGGTAGCAGCCATTTGTGCCACCTGGTCAGCTTTGGCATTGCCCTCAGTGATAAGAGAGAAGTCCTTCTGATTAGACCTACAATGGACAACTCCCACCTGGGTGGGTAAGTGGGAGGCCTCTATCAGATTTGTTATAAGAGCCGAAATAGTGATCACATTACCTTTTGTGGTAAGTAGGCCTCGCTCCTTTTATATTGCAGGATGGGATAAGATATGGAAGACATACTTTGAATCAGTATAAAGGGTGAGGGATTTGCCTTGTGCTAGAAGGCAGGCACGAGTGGCTACTATAAGTTCAGACTGCTGGTTGGTAGTTCCTGAAGGCAGAACTTGGGCCTCTATAATCTCAGTGGCTGATACTACAGCGTATCCAAAGTAATGAGTGCCGTTCTGCCTAAAGGAACTGCCATCAGTAAACCAGATAAGGTCAGGCTTGGCTAGTAGTCACTCAGAAATGGAAGAATGACAGGGGAGGAAATCATCTAAGGTTTCCAACCAATTATGAGTTGGTGTGTTAGACGTGGGAGTCATTGGGAGCAGTGAGGCAGGGTTCTGTGCAGAGCAGGGAAGGAAAGTAATATTAGGGTTTTCCAGAAAGGAAGTGAGGAGCGACAGAAATCTGGATGGAGGAAGGGTTATAGCTTATAAGGAAGCCCTTATAAGCTAAAAGATCCTTCAAGTGATGTGGGGAGTAGATAGTTAAAGGGGCCCCAAAAGTAAGCTTAGAGGCTTCTTTGTGTAAAATTTGTCCAGCAGCCAGAGCTCTTAAGCAAGGGGACCACTCACGGATGGTAGGGTCAAGTTGCTTGGACAAATATGCCACAGGTGCAAATGTAGGCCCATAGTTTTGACCTAAGACCCCAAGTTCTTGCCTCCCATTTTCATGGACATATACATGAAATGGTCTTGAAAGATCAGGAAGGTGAAGGGCAGGTGCCTTTAAGACAAGTTGCTGAAGCCTGCGCAAGTTGTAGTTTGGGGAGGAGGCAAGAGATTCACTAGGGGGTCCCTTTGCTAGGTCATACAGGATTTGTAAAGAAGAGAATAATTTGGGATCCAGGCCCTAAAATAACCTGCTAGTCCTAGGAATGATAGTATTTTGGCTTTTGTATGGGGCACTGGAAGATAAGAGAGGAGTTGCCTCCTATCCAGTGTTATTTCCTTTTTTCTGGGTGTAAGGCAAAAACCAAGATAGGTGACAGAAGACTGGGAAACCTGGGCCTTGTGGGGAGACTCCCTATTTCCCTTGTCTGCTAGGAAATTAAGAAGCTGAGCAGTGTGGGATTGAGAGTGTTCCCAGAGGGACTACATAGAAGAAGGTTATCGACATATTGAAGGAGAGTAGAGTCAGGACAGGTCGGGTGAAAGGATGTGAGGTCCTGGGCAAGAACTTGGCCAAAGAGATGGGGGCTATCCCTGAATCCCTGTGGGAGGACAGTCCAGGTAAGCTGATGAGAATGGCGGGTGTGAGAGTCAGTGCAAGTAAAAGCAAAGATATACTGAGATTCTGAGAACAAGGGAATAGAAAAGAACGCATGTTTTAAATTTAGGACCAAGAAGTGGGTAATAGTGGCAGGGATCTGAGAGAAAAGGGTGTAAGGGTTGGACACTAGCGGGTGGATGGGGACCACAGAGGAGTTGACAAGGGGAAGGTCTAGAACCAGCCTGTAGGACACGTTAGGTTTCTTTACTGCCAGAATGGGGGTGTTGAAAGGAGAGTGTGTAGGCCTAAGATACCCCTTTCATAATAAATCCTGGATGATGGCTTCTAATCCGAGGAAGGCTGTGGTTGTGAGTGGATATCATGGTTGACTAATATATCTTGAAGGGTCCCGTAAGACAATATGAATAGGACTGCATTTAGCCATAAAGGGTGTAGTTGTGTCCCAAAACTCAGGGTTAACTGGTTTAGATAGTCGTGGGAGAGTGCATGAAGGAGGTGTATCTGCCCCTAGGAACATCATGAGGAAATGAGAGGTAGGAGAGGTGTGGGGTGATATGTGAATGGTGACTTTTAATAGTGAGAGTATGTCCCTTTCCAGAAGGGGAATGGGGCAATGGCTCATAACGAGAAAGGAGTGAGTGAAGGACAAAAGGGATTTTGAGGGAAAATACGTTTACCTCCTACCACGACAATAGGAGTTTTTGAGGGTGTGGTAGGACCCCAATACTCCCTCAAGACTGAAAAAGTGGCACCAATATCCAAGAGGAAGGTAATGAAGCGTCCATCCACCAGGAAGGTGACCCTAGGCTCTTGATTCTTGATGGTAATAGTCTGGAGGGAAGGCCCAGGGCTCCATCAATCCTCCTCTGCCAAGCCCAGGAGAGGCTGGGGTTGCCGGGTGGCTGAACAACCTCCCTTCCGGGTTGTTGGGCAGTCTGCCCCCCAGTGTCTCCTTTGATGGCATGTTGGGCAGGGGTTTTACGGTGTTCTCGGCGAAGGACAATCCTTACCACATTTGAAGAAAGCTCCAGGGGGTGTCACATTGGGACGGCTTGGTGATGGCCTTCTCTGAATGACCTGGGACAACATTTGGAATTTGGCATTTTCAGCTCTCTGCCTACGGCAATCACTTTCATCCTCTCTACCATGAAAAACCTTTAAAGAGACAGCGAGGATTTTGGTCTGAGGAGTAGCAGGGCCCTGTTCAAGCTTTTTAAGCTTGGCTTTAATGTCAGAGTATTTTTGGGCCAGAACATATGTCATTAAGACATGACGGCCATCAGGGGTTTCTGGGTCGAGTTATGTGCACTGTTGAAGGGCCTTGGTTAGTCTATCCAGGAATTCTGAAGGTGTTTCCTCCTTCCTTTGAATGACCTCCTGCACCTTTTTAAAGTTAACAGCCTTGCGGGTGACCTTTTTCAGGCCCGCCAAGAGGCAGGATGTAAAAAGGTCATGAGTCTGTAAGCCTTCAGGGGTGTTGTAATCCCATAGGGGATCCTGCTCTGGGACAGCATGAGGGCCCGTGGGATGGTTAGGATTGGTCCTATGATTTTCATCAGCATGGGCTTGGGCTAGCTCCCAGACCCATTGCCTTTCCTCGGGGAGATGTGTATTGGCCAAGAGCATGTATATGTCATGAAGAGTGAGGCTATATGCTTGCAGGACCCATTGAAACTCCCGTATGTAAGTGGTGGGTTTAGTGGTGATTGAGCCTAACTTCTTCTCTAGCTGAGTAATGTCTGACCTGGAGAAGAGCACGTGGACTCTGATGACACCCTCGGGACCAGCTACCTCACGAAGGGGTGCGATTGTCTTAGGGGTGGGAAGGAGTCCTTTAGACCTGGTAACAGGAGGACTGAAAGAGGCAGGCGGCGGACAGGAAGGAGAGGAAGGGGAAGGGAGTGTCTCTTTGGAAGAGGAGGAGGTAGAGCAGGCAGAAGAGGACGGAGGGGAGGGGGATAAAATGGAAGGCTGAGGATCCATGGAATCAGGCAGAGGATGAGGAGGGTATAGCAGAAGAGAAGGGGCAGATGGGGCTGGGGATAAGGTGGGGGTTCATCTGCTGGGTCGAATGAGGAAGAATCTGTGAAGTCAGAAGTAGAAGTAGGGGAAGAGAAGGAATTGCAAGCAAGGAGGACCTGAGGGGGAGGGCAGGAGGAGCAGAGACAAGGTGCTGTGTGGGAAGGCTAAAACCTTCAATGCAGAGAATCTTCCTCCACTTTTTCAGACGCTGGCAGTAGTTAAAAAGGTCCCGGGGGAGGTTTGGATCTAAGGATCCTTCTTGGACTGATCCCCTCATGGAAACCTCAAGCCACAGGTTATGATGAGTGTCTATATGGAAGAAGATGAGGGCCTTGTGGGAGTGCTTTGGTTTTAATTGTGGTCATTTGTGTGGTGGTTGGAAGTGATGACTGGGTCTACCTGGGCTTGAACTCTGGTGTGATTCCCCTTAGAGTCTGAGTTCTGGAACTGATCTCAGAGAAATATTGCCATGAACTGTGTTCAGATTTTAGGAGGCCACGCATGGGATTTGCCCTTGGAAACTGAGATCAAGGACAGAGTGGCTTTCCACAGAGCCTTGGAATCTCAGCTAGGATATCATATGATTTTATTCTGAAAGATTTGGCAGCCATAGTTGAGAGTCAGAACACCCATGGACGTCACATTGAAGACCTCAATGGGCCTGGCTTCATGTGACCTTTTGAAGACTCTATGGGAAGACTTGCCTGTGAGAGTTCTCCAGAGCTTTCATTGAAATGAGCTTCCTCACCATTTAATGGTTCCTGAATGAACTGAAACCCACAGTGTCTCCAACTTCATCCATGAAAAAAAGCTAGATAAATACAATGAAATTTTTGAAATTCCAATAATCAGGTGGCACTGGAGAACCTTTGGATGTCTTGTTGCTGATCATGAGTGTACGAGAGAATGCCAAGATTGACCGGGTTTCATGAAAATGGTGTAGAACAAAGATGCCAGTAAGTTGGAGCCTGCTGAGTAGTGGGCCTATTGCAGTGGTGGGCAGGTGTGTGATAATATATCTGTGGTGTGGCCATGAGGATTTGCCATTGCCTTCCAAATGGCTTGTGACTGACATTGTGCATCCAGCAGACCCTTCTATGTAAAGGCATCTTCTTACATGGAGAGGTTCCAGGGCAAAGTTCAGAGTCAGATTTCTATGGACAAGGGGGCAAGCTCTGTGAGATATAACCTGGTTGTTGCATTCTCTTGCAGACCCTGACACACCACAAGTGACTGAACTCCTTCCAAAACTGGGTCCCAGTTGAACTCATTGTATTTCATGCAGCAAATACCAACCTCCAGTGCAGCAGCAAGAAACACCACGAAAAGATGAGGATGAACAAATGGCTTCACAGTCCACACGGGAAGACACTTAGCACCCAGTGGCCACAGTTTACCTAAAAAGAGAAAATTCAGCACTGCTACCTTATGTTCATTAGAATACAAGAAACCATGTCCTCCAGGTCACATAGATTCAAACCCAGCTTTGATGGTCTCACTAGAAAGGAAGCTAAAGCTCCTTACAACAACATATGTTTCAAGTGCCCAACCTCAGAGAAAGTTCCTCAAGAAGTCTTTAGGCCGGCAGAGCTCCATGTTTTTGGAGTGTTAACTGTTAGACCAGGACACAAGAAAAGACCACTGACTCTAATTAAAATCAAATTAAATTAATCTTATTATTTCCACCTTTCATGCTGCCTCCCCTCCCAAAACAGCCGGAACAAGACAGCAACCCCAGCTTTCCTACAGCCCAGCTTTATAGCCCAGAAAGTTACACAAAAGGGGTGTTACAGATAACAGAACTCTGACAAGCATCACACTAATGGTAGTTTAGATTTTTTTTGCTGTCCCTACATCAGAATTCAGAGGACCATTAGAGCCTCAGAGAGGGATGTTGTCTGGCCAGAGAAGGCAAATATTTATGATGTGTCACTAAAGTTTCAGAGAGGGCTGCTATCTGGTCAGAGAGCTGGGCATGCGTGAGTTCAAGGCGTGGGCAGGCATTCCACGCAGGTTCAGAACTTGCAGTAATTTATGGTAAAGCCAAAATTATCTTTTCATGGCTTTGTGGCAAGATGGCTCCCAATTTTAATAAAAGATCAGGTTGGGTCTATCATTTCCCCCTTTTCTCTGTGTCCCTTTCAAATCTTTAATAGATTAGGGGAAGAGCACTGAGGAAATTTTAATCCCTCAGGTAAGATTCTCCAAATTTTTAGAACTCACCCAAAACCGATCTCCCTGATTTTACCTGACTTAATTAATTACTTATATTGATAGTCTATTTATCTTTCTCTTCATTGTTGTAAGAAGAGTGGCGTCAATCATTATTTCTTCTTCTGACCTGAGACAGGGTGAAGTGAGTGGGCGTGAGGGACATGAGTTGCCTTTTATAAGTCAGTTGGGGGACATGAGTTGCCTTTTAGAAGTCAGTTCGGATTGAAGTCTGGTTGGGGAAGAACAGGTTGTAAAGTCATCTGGGGATGGGTTCTTCTATGAGAGAAACAAAAACCATGAGTACTGAATAAATGTTGCAGCAGCTGGAACATGTCACTGTATGGAAGTTCCCTCACCAGTCTTTAATATCCCCAGTTATCAGGACTATCAAATTAATATTTAACTTTTAGTGTTACAGTTGTCCCTCCCCGTAAGATACAGTTTAACAATTTAATGTCATCTGATCTTGTAAAATCCTTTTTTTTGTATGACCTCTATGTCTAATAGAGAAACCTTTAATTCTGTTACTCAGGGCTGGATAATCGTACTAGCAAACACCAAGCCTACCTGTGTAGGTTAGGAATATCTGCAGGCCTTAAATTAGAAATTTCTGCCTGTGGCAGCTCTTCTTGATAGTCTCTTTTTATAAGTATCAGGCATTCCTGTCTGAGAATCCTTCTTTGTAGCCTCCAGTCTTACTTATTTTGGGAGGCTAAAATAAAGTGCATACCTTAAAATATTATTATTATTATTATTATTATTTTTATTATATAATTATTATTTAAAATGCCCAGGAATGGCTGTATTTTGGTCTTAACTGTCTTTCCAAAGTGTTTAAGATGAAGCAGTCAAACGGACTTTTGTTTCTATCTATTGTTAACAGTCAGCTGAGCTTTATGGGAGTCAATTCTGGAAAAACGAGAGCAGATTTTCAATTCTGCTAGTGCCATTTGCGCTAGGTGGGTCCAGGTCTTGCTTGACCATTTGGCTTCCCACAGAAGCATCAGGGATATCTCCTTTCTCTGATGACTCTCGTAACAAATGCACTGATTGGCTTTCTGTTCTCCAGTGGTCTCATTAATCTCCCTGATCAGGAGGTTATGTGGCTCAGAGTTGAAAAGCTCTTTAGAGAAGTCCCCTGTTCCCTGGATTCAGATTGACTCAGAGGGTAAGAGCCAAAATATTGGTTTTCTTGGCCCTTTTCATTTAACTTTAATTTTAAATCTTAATCTTAAACATCCAGCAAATAAATTTTAACAGCCTTATATTAAGAGTACTGGACTTTAATGTCTATAACTTTATAATTATCTTTTAATTAATTGGGATCTGTATTATTCTGTCTGTATTGTAGGTGATGACTTATTATCTTGAATAAACCCATGTTGTGTTCTTAAAGCAACTAACAGGGAATCTTTAGATCACTTATAAGAAAATTTCAAAATAAAATTAACAAAAGTAAAAATACTTAGTTCGTGTAATAGCTACCCTAAATTTTTTGGCTGAGTATTACTTTATATCCCCTGTTTTAGATCCTAGGAATCTTGACATTTTTTAGGTTTTTAACATAACTTTAAAGAAATATTATCTGACCTACTGGTTTCGTAGTCATTCTCACATTTAGTAAGATGGGACACACAGCCTTATCTCAGGTAAGGCAGGGCTCTTTATAAATCTTAAGTATTTTAGTTCTAAAGCTGATCTTTATTTTTAAATATCATTTGACAAAGTTTACATAAATTGCGGTCTCATGAACATTAGCTAACAACATATGATATCACATTTAAAACATGAATTAAAGAAAGCCTGAAAGTTTTCAACTTTTACATAGATTAGGCTCTCATTAACTTAAAAATACATTTAAATTGTTCCACAATGTAAAAAGTAACATGACACTTTACATATCTTATTGATAACAGGTAAATAAATCCCCAATATATTTTTTTTACCATACAACTTCAGAACACCAGCTTGATATAATGCTCTTTTAAAGTTTCTACCTTACAGACTTGCATACCTGTAAGATATGAAAACATTAATAGCATCACAATTACATTGATGTTTCTACATTAACCAAGTTTACCTTTTAAAGAAATGGCAGTACAGTGCTCTAAAATAACAGTTCTGATTTAATAAGTTGTTTAATTTTTATGGTTCCTTGCTCTAGAAAAAATAAAACTTAATAAACACAATGTTATGGGTAAACTTATGTTTCAAAAAATTTTTGTCTCATTAACACATGACTGATTTTTAAAATCTTATATAGAGTTTAGTAAAAACTCATACAGACCTTAGTAAATGAATCAGATATCTAACAAAAGTACTCACGAATGAGTAATCCCATATCAAATTTACTTTACTTATTTATCAAAATATTAGAGAAATGTATTGAACAGTGTAAACCATTTTTATGTTGAAGAAAATGTCCTAGAACCAAGGCACATTAGACGTTTTGTAGATATTAATATTTTATTAGATTTTTGAACACCTAGGAAAATTTGTAAGCTTAAATTTAAAAACATTTATTTTTATCTGTTTATCCAATTTAAATTGAAACATTTAAACCACGTGAACTAAAGATCTTTGGATCCACTTTTTAAAATTTGTTTTTATGAGTGCTTTTTTTATGAGCGCTCCTTATATATGTTAATTTGTGTATCATATATATGATATACGAACATATGTATATATAGACAGACAACACATAACAAAATTGTACACACATAATAATAGTAAAGGCCTTGTAGTTTTTCGCAGGTTAAATCTTTATTGCAATGTTTCAAAAAGTCCACAGTTGGTCAAAGATAGAACTGATCAGAAAAACATTAACCTAGGTCTGCATGCTCAGAATCATGAGCTCAAAAAGAAAATACAGAATCTAAGGAAAAAAATAAGAGTCCTAGAAAAAACGACTGGCCAGTAATTAGTAAATACCATACAATTTACTTTTTCTTTCCGTTAGGCATCAAATCAGTCTCCTACTAAGCTTGCAGGCTTCTTTCATTTGCATTTCAACATAAGTCATGGCTGAGGTCTGGAAGGAGCAGGAAAAAACTGCTATTCTGAGCAGACACCTCAGGCCTAAGGCATTTTAACCATAATTTTCAGGTTCGGGTGTTGAAAATTATGATACAAGTTTAAGATACAATTCACAAAATTTTATGTCTTTACATCTTATTTTGTCAACAGATACCATACTATGGTTTACTATCCTTATCCAAATTAATGCACTGGTCCACACAGTGACATTTTCCCTGGCTACCGAAATCAAAATTGGTTAAAAAAAAAAAAAAGACTGAATGATTGGGAAGTTACTTGCCAATTGGAAGTAGAGTTCTTCAGTTTTCCATCCTAAGTATTTAAGTTCCTGGCATGAATTACCTGAAATCTTAAACTAAACAATTACCTAAACCCGACTTTTAACTGCAAGATTGTGCAATGCTTCAAAAACCCATTCAGATACCAGTTTGTTATGATAAAACATCATCATTTAGACACACATTCAGCTAAGATCATTCCCAAGAAAAATTTTATAATATCAACACATTATTGCACATGTCTTAAAGGACCAGAAACAAAGACACAAGACAGACAGAAAGGAGGTAGAGACTATGGTTGCCAGAGAGAATCCTTTAAACCAGAGCAGATAAGAGAAAAATCTACTACACCAGTGGCACCATAAAAATCTACTACACCAGTGGCACCATGGGGGGGACCAGATGTTTTAACAGAGGGGCAACCTGAAATGTAAAATAAAGTGTCTATATGGTGACTTTAATGAATTTAGTGTCCCCTTTTTCTTTTTCTCTTTTTTAACAAGACAGAGGTGGCGTAATTCTTACAGTGCACGGAAGGAAGGAGGGTATTCCCTGAATCAACAGGGCTTTGGCAGCTGCTGGGGGTCCCTCAGTCCCTCCTTTTACTTACAGGATTAGCTCCTCTGGTTCAGTTCCACCCCAAGCAAGCTCCATCTCCTAACATTTCAGTAGACAGCTCTCACAAAGTTCTGGGGCGGAGGGGGGATACCAAATTTGTAACTTAAAGTTCGGTTCCTGACCTAGAAGCCAATTTATACCAATTAAATAATGAGGAATGGGTTCTGAGAAAAAGAAAAGGGGAGGTTAATTGCTTTGCTAAAAAAGGAGAAACACAGGGGACTCTGCCAAATTTTGTGACTCTCTTGATCTGGAGGGACAAGGGGTTTTAAAGGAGTTTCACTTGTTAACCTGGGAGATACTCAGTTCTTAGGTCCCCAGCAGGCATTGCCCTCTGCAATGGGTGTGCTCCAGGCAGCCAGCTAGGGGCTTCTATCATCCTGCTTAACAAAGGGGGGTAAAGTTCATCGCAGTTCCTTAAAACACAGTTCAAACGGGTGTCAGGCTTACTCTCTTTATTACCCATTTTCACGTCCAATATCCTTAAGTTTTTACCACTGAAATCACACAACAAAATGAACAAAAGCAAACAAACAAACAAAAAAAAATAGAACGCAGAACAAAACACACACACACACACACACACACACACACACACACACACACACAAAGAAAAACAGAAACCCGGCGCCTAAACAGAAAAACAGTGGTACAGTGCAAGATCTTGCTAAAGCTCCAGGGTACGAGCGCGTGCGTGCCCGTGGGCACCTCTCTACACTTCCAGAGGAATTTCCTACAGAACAGAACAGAGGACAGAATGATTCTTGTTACTGTCCTGGACAGGAGTATATGTGAGTCTCCCCAGGCCACATCTCTGTCATCAGAAGAGATCTCCCTTAACCGGATATCAGATGTTATAAAGGCGCCACTTACCTATGGAGGCCTCCTCCATCAGGTGCTTGCTAATAGTTTTAGTGCGGAGGTTCACTGCAAAGCTCCCGGGACTAAAGGCTCTCTTCCTAATATAGAGAAGATGGACCAAACCAGGCCTGAGTGGAGAGCTCTTCCTTGGTGCCTATGGTTTATATACCATTCTAATTTGTGAAAGTGCCACAGAAAGTAGGGTCAGCCTCCTTCTCATGGTACGCTTGGAAGCAACTGTTTGGACAAAGTGGTTGCCAAGGCAGTGACCTCATTCAGTTCCTGAAGGATGCGACCTCACCTCACTTCCTTGGTAATGGAACTCTCTGAACTTGGGATCCAGGAAGCCAGGTACAGAGAGCCAATCCCCGTCCCAGTCCCAGTGGTCTCACTTGCTTCGATTTAGCAAGGACAGAGTCAGTCTTTCTTGGTACCTACTGATGTGAGGATGGCCAAATGCCAGGAAAACTCTGAAGAGGGGCCTTTTTTGAAAAAGCAGGTAGTGGCTCACAGCTGGCTCCTGACCACTTCACAGAGTTGGACAAGGAGACCAGATCTGAGACAGGACAGGCCATATCGGGGGAACACAGTATGGCCCAGCAGTCAGAGGACACTCCGGAGAGTGAGAGACCTACTTGGGGGAAGGAGGTGCCTTTGTGGATCTGGATGTGTGCTTGTGGTTTTGTCTCATGTTCAGAGAATAGGTAGGAAAGTCGGTTTGTTTGGTTTGGAGTGAACTGTTTCTAGTAAGTTGTTGGACAAGGCGAGTGTTTCTATGTCTGTGTAACCCACTGTGTCCGTGGTTGTAGACGTTAGAAAAGAGGATGCATCAATGGATGTTTCCTGTCTATTAGAAAGCTTCCCAGCATTCATCCTGTCCAACTAATGAATGCTCTAGGGCTTGCCTTATCAATGGGCAACACCGGCTATCTTCCTAAGTTCCTGTTTTCTTCCTGAATTCTGGCCACTCTCCAGAATAGACTCATGCTTTTGTGTCCACGATATGTAGCACCTCCAAGCACTGTGACATGGACATGTACTGGATAGCTGAAGGAATTGGCAAGAATCTCAGAAAACTCAGATACCAGTGTGACCAGGATAGTCTCAGTGGAGAAACCCTGCAATTGGCCTTTTGATTACCTATTGTTCTGTTGCCCTGAATGTCAGGAAAGTCTTTGCCTCAGGCCACGCCTTCGAGATTCCAGAAGAAAACAGTTTTCAAACGGAAATGAGTGGGCATCACCTGTGGCTGTTTGCTTAATTGCTTTGGAAAGGGATGTGTCTGAATCAGCCCCTTGGCCCTGTGTGAGCCTAGAGCTTAGATTCTTAGCACCTGATGGATCATAAGAAAGATCCCATGTGTGGATCCAAATCAAAATGACCAAAAATCAGCCATTGTGGATGAAGTCTCTCGCATTCCTCTGTAAGGTTCTTTACCTCCCTCAAGTGAGAATAGGGATCCAATGGGTCAAATGAGTTATTCAAAGCCCTGCAGATGCTAGCCCATAGGTTCTTGGGTTTTCTTATGAATCCAATTCAAATAAAGAATCTAAACCGACAGTCAGTAGGCCTCAAATTGGAGAACAGAGCTGTGTTAACGGCAGGCATATTTGATCACTCCTGGATCACAGGAAGGGTGTCCAGGCCACCCTGACTTTTGGTAAATGAGGGGAAAGGGAGCTTATTTGGGACACTGTCTTGTGCTGAGCCTCTCATGGAATCCTCCTGCCAGAAGTTATGATGAGTGTCTATATGGAAGAAGATGAGTGTCATGTGAGAGTGTTTTGGTTTTAACTGCGGTCATTTGTGTGGAAGTTGGAAGAGATAACTGGGTCCAACTTGGCTTGCACTTTGGTGTGATTCTGCTTAGAGACTGTGTTTTGGAACTGACCTCCGAGAAGGTACACGGTCCTATGACATTGTATATCCATATTTCTGCGACATCTCTACAGAACGTAATTCAATGCTAAGTATACCAATCAAGGGCCAAATGAACTTCTGGACTTCAAATCTTACCTAGATTTCTGTTTTCATAGTTATATTGAAAGGTTAATAAAATAGATACTTGTCACTTCCTGTTTTTCTGTATGCTTAACAAAACACCGTTGTAATCTTGAGAACTGTTTACTATTCTTGTTCCCAGAATGTGCTGTCCCCAACTGCCAAACTGCAGAATGTACTCCGTCAACCAGTTGCATGCAAACTGCCCACTTGCCATTACCCATCAATAAATTTCTCTCCCTGCCCTCTCCAAGGAAAATATATAAGCATTTCTTAAGCTGTTCTCAGGGCTCTCTGCTCTGTTCAAGTGATCTCTGAGCCCTTCATGCCGGACTCCCAATAAACCCTTTGCTGTTGCATGAGACAGTCTCTTGGTGGTCTCTGCCACAGATGCTCGCCCAACCTTTACATCTGGTGGCCCTAGCGAGATCCGGCAGCTGCAGACAAAATACCCCCAACGGGCTCCTCTGGGGGTAAATAAGACCCATCTTTCTGGTTTCAGGCTTCAGGTTAGGGTATGGCAAAATGGCTATTGGTAAAGAGCGTGAGCTCTCTCCCATGGTGGCTGACACACATGCCACAGAGCCACAGACCATGTCCCTGGGAGATAGACACGGGAAATCGAGGAACAATAGTCTCCTCGACTCAGTGATATTTTGTTTCTGATTCGGTATTGCCAGCCCTTCAGGTTTTGCCGACTAGTCAGTCCTGGTCTCAGTATTGGACGTCCATTGCCTGTCTTTATTGTCTTGTCTTGTCTGTGTTGTGTGTCGTTGCTTTCACTGTCTGTGTATATTTTATTATGGGACAGATCATTTCAATGCCTCTGTCCCTGACCCTTGATCACTGGACCAAATTCTGCTTAAGGGCTCAGAATCTTTCTTTTTCAGTAAAACGCCAGACCTGGCAGATTCTGTGTCACAGAATGACCCACCATTGCAGTCGGATGGCTCCTAGAAGGATCTTTGTACTTCGCACTTATTTGAAAAGTCCGAGATATTGTCTTTCAGCAGGGGCCACATAGACATCCAGATCAACAGCCATATATCTTAACTTGTCAGTACCTCTACAAATCTCCTCCTCCATGGGTCAAGCCTTTCCTTGTCCCTGCACCTGCTCCTACTCCTTCCCCCACAATTCTATCTCTCAAACTTTCTGCTCCTCCTCCTCCACCCTCTGTTCTCCTTGAGTCTCAAGACTCTACTGGACTCTCCTCCCCCTCCTTATCATCTGCCCTCGTCTCCCAACCCCCAACACCCTCTAAGTGATTCCCCTTCTGCTGACTCAGCCTCTCCACCATTCGAGGAAGCTAGGCTGGCCCAGTGCCATCAAGATGACTGTCCCGCAGCACAGACACACCCTCCTTCCCTGGAGGAAGCTGGCCCGGCTAAAAGAACTCAGAGAACTCACCGACGTTTTCACACCTGCCTACTTGGGGTGACTGCCAACACCACCTAGCGACTCTCTTCATGACAGAGCAATGAGAGAAAAATCTCCTGGAATGTAGAAAAAATATCCTCAGACCTGATGGGCGACCAACACAACTTCCCAACATAATGAAAGCTGGCTTCTCCTTAAACCTATTCAACAGGGACCCCAACACGTTGGAAGATAGGGAGCATCTGTTCAATTATTGCCAGGCTCTAACAGCGGGTCTCCAAGGGACCGCTGGGTGACCAACTAATTTGGCCATGGTAAGAGAAATTATTCAAAGGCCTGATGAATCTCCCTTTATGTTTCTAGAGAGAATCATGGAGGCATATAAGAGATATACTTCTTTCGATCCTCAGGCAGCGGATTAAAAGGCATCTGTCATGATGGCCTTAATTGAGCAAGCTGCCATGGATATTAAAAAAAAATTTAAAAGAGAGATTTAGTCAAAGAAGCCAAGAAAGTATACTATAAGAGAGAAACAGGGAGAAAGAAAGGGAGCAAACGGAGGATGAGAGAAGCAAAAGACAGACTAAGGCATTGACTAAGGTCCTGATCACAACAAGAAAGAGGCCAGAAATTAAGACACAGGGTGACAGGAAGGGCCCATGCCAGAGGCCACCCCTGGCCTCAGATCAGTGTGCCTACTCTAAAGAAAAAGGATACTGGGCCATAGAGTTCCCTATAAAGAGACAGCCACGCCAGCTGGCCATTCTGACTCTGGAGGATGACTAAGAAAGTCGGGGCTCAGATCCCTTCCCCTAGCTCAGGGTAACTTTTGAAGTGGAGGGGACTCCAGTAAACTTTGAAGTGAATACAGGAGCAGTATACTCAGCCCTTAAGGCCCTATTGGGCCCTCTATCAAATAAAAGGTCTCTAGTTCAAAGGGCTGATGACAGTAAATATCGGGCTTAGACAACTAAGAGGACCATGGACCTGGGGAAATAAAAAATCCATCACTCCTTCCTAGTAAGACCAGAATGCCCGCACCCATTGATGGGCAGAGATCTGCTCACCAAGCTCTGGGCCAAAATAACTTTTAACCCTGAAGGCCCCCAAATGAAATTTGTAAATCCTTCAGTAAAACACCTATAGTCACCGCTTTAACTATATTAGTAGAAGATGAACGTCCACTCTTCACACCCCCCAAGACTGATCAAACAGGCAAGCTACCCCAAAAATGGATAACAGATTACCCAGATGCCTGGGCAAAAACTGCGGTGTTAGGTCTGGCCGTGAAACAACCTCCAATAACAGTGGAGTTAAAAACCTCAGTCTCCCCAATCAATGTCAAATAATATCCTCTAAGCAAAAAAACTAAAGGTGGGATAAGGCCCCATATTCAGAAATATCTGGCCTTAGGAGTCCTAAGGCCCTGTCAATCGGCCTGGAACACTCTCCTGCTACTAGAAAAAAAAAAAAAAGCCAGGAACCGGGGACTATCGCCCCATTAAAGAGCTAAGAGAGATCAACAAAAGAGTGCAGGACATTCACCCCACGGTACCTAATCCGTACAATCTGCTTAGCACTCTGAACCCTAAGCGGAAATTATATACTGTTCTGAACTTAAAAGATGCTTTCTTTTGCTTGCCTCTGCATAAAGATAGTAAGTTGCTGTTAGCTTTCGGGTGGGTAGACCCAGAAACCAAAACGTCTGGTCAACTAACTTGGACTAGACTCCCACAGGGGTTCAAAAACTCCCCCACTCTCTTTGATGAAGCCCTCCACAGAGATCTCAACAACTTCAGAACTACGCACCCTGAAGTTACCCAGCTTCAATACGTGGATGACCTGCTACTGGCAGCCAACACCAAGGAAAACTGTGAGTCTGGGACCCAAGCACTATTATATGAGCTTGCTCAACTCGGGTATAGAGTTTCGGCCAAAAAGGCCCAAATTTGCTAGCATGAAGTAATCTTCCTGGGCTATTCCCTTAGGGGCAGTAAACGATGGCTCACTGAGCCCAGAAAACAAACCATTGTGTAGATACCACCCCCATCTTACAGCAGACAACTCAGAGAATTTCTTGGGACTGCTGGCTTTTGCAGGTTATGGATACCTGGGTTTGCGTCCTTAGCTGCTCCTTTATACCGCTGTAAAAGGAAGATGCCCAATTCCAATGGAACCCTGAGTACCAGGAAGTTTTTGATAACATCTAAGGACACTGACACTGAACACCTCAACTTCACTGAGCTCAGCCTGCAATTACAGCAAGCCCTACACTACGTTAAAAATGCACATCAACTCACTCACCTTGGTTCAAAGAAACTGCAGGCATTACTGTAGGATTAAGAACAGAGTTCTCCACTAACCAACTCACAGCGAAAGGAAATAACTGAATGGGTAACAAAAGCCTGTCGGATCCGTCAATTGGGTAATGCTTACCCTTCCAAGTTTCCTAGAGGAAAGCACCTACGAGGAACCAGACCAGGACAATTCTGGGAAGTGGACATTAATGAAATTAAGCCAGCAAGGTATGGACTTAAATATCTCCTAGTCTTTGTAGATACATTTTCAGGATGGATTGAAGCCTTACACACACACACACACACACACAAAAAAAAAAAAAAAAAAAAAAAAAAAAAAAAAAACAGCGCAAATGGTTTTCAAGAAGATCCTGAAAGATATTTTTCCAAGAAACGATCTGCCTAATGGACTGATAATGGACTGGTGTTCATGGCCCAGGTAAGTCAGGTGTTAACCAGGACCCTGTGGATTAATTGGAAGTTACATTATGCTTATATATCCCAGAACTCAGGACAGGTAGAAAAAATAAATAGAACCATTAAAGAGACCTTAACGACCCCCTTAGGGATCTGGTGGCTATCTCTCCACCCAGACATTTTTCAGCTCGGTAGAGGTCTTTCCTTTTGAGATATACCTGATGAAGAGGATCTCACTAAAATTTCATTAAATCCCTTCCATACCATAGATAATTGAAACAAACATTATGGATGCAGGGACACGCGAGCCAGATGCAGGTTGGCTAGCCTATATTACTATGTATGCCCGGCAGACTATCAAAGCGACAAACAGCCATGGCTGTGTGGGGGAAAAGCCGACTTCTTGTGTAAGTCATGGGGATGTGAGCATACAGGGGCTGCCTGGTGGAACCCAAACTCCTCATCAAATTCAGTACACAGCATTGGCCATATTACCAATTAGACAACCAAAAACTATGGCCCCCAGAGGGTTCTCTAGATCTTGAAATTCTGCATGACATTTTTAACTTTGGCAAGTGCTCAAAAGGGGGAAATTCCCCTATGTGGAATCCTTTTTCCTCCTGCGCTCACATCCTGTACTATGCTTCCCCAATAGTTCCTCACACTCAGCCTTCTGCTCTAGACTCTCTGCTTTCACTCCCACCTCAGCAACCTGATTTCTCCCCTCCAATTACTAGATCAAAAACCCAAACCTCCGCTGGATCTCAGAACATTGCCCCCTTGCTGAGGAAGCAGGTACTGAGGTACCCCTCCACCCACTCACTCCTCTCTTTTCCTGTCAGTGTCTGCACTAGGTCCCACCAAGTCCTCTAGCAAGCTTAGCCAAAGCTCAAACCAGCTGAGAAGAGCCCTCAGACCCCTATCCAAGATGTAATGAAAATGACCTTTAAAGTTGATTTGTCATCACTGAAAACAGGTTCTAAGAATTTAAAGTCCCTCACAGGCTTTTTGGAATACTCACTCCCGTCTTTCCCTCTGCTCTACCTGTTCTACTGCTCAAGTTTTTGTTCTATGAAAATCCCAAACCCCTTTCCCATTATTCTTTGGCATCTCTCCTTCCTCATTCTCAGATCCACAGAGCTGCTCTCAGCATCGCCTTCCCTGTCATCCCCCTCTGTACCAGGTCCACAGAAATGTCTTAAATGACCTTCTCCAGAAGTCTTCACCAAGGCTTACTTTAGGTCTTTCAGCAAAAGAGTCCCTCTGAAAAAGTTCAATGGAGATAAACTTCCACTCTTCGTGTTGCCCTGTTCTACTTGGCCACTGGCTGGAAAAATCACCACCCTTAAGCTAGACATCGCCTTACCAGTTTTTCACAAAATATGTGAACAAGGACTCTGGCGTTGAGCTGGGGCTTCACAGAGATGGCTACATTTCTAAGATAAAAAAGTTACCAACTGGGCTCCATGGTGACAGCTGGCAAGGAGGAAAAAAAAGAGACAAAAAAGCTCTCCCGTTCCAAGGTGTCCTTGAAAAGTTAACGTGCACAGAACAGAGGAAAAAAACAGAAACAAAAACTGATTTGTGTAAATTTCTGCAGACTGTGAACTTCTGAGCCCCTTCCCTTACATGTTGGGTACAAATACTAAAACTACCAAAACTTGGGGTTCAGTGGATTAATTGATTACAACAGAAGCAATGCCCTCTAAATATGGATGCTACCAAATAAAACTGCTTTCCTGTCTTTGGTGCTATCTTAGGTGCCTTTCCTTGTCCATCCCTACAACAGTATAATTCTATACACTTTAACATTATTTATGTTTTCATAAAATGGTCAATAGATGCGATTAATTATGTAATGATGCAGATGTTTTCGAGAGTGCTCTATCAGGATGCAGGTTCATTTAAAGATCAAATAGGGGGGCATACAACCCGGTTCCACCAGGAACCTGTATCCCTCACTTTAGCCATCCTATTAGGAATAATAGTTGCTAAAGGGGTGGGCACAGGAACAAATGCCCTAGTCCATGAGACACTCCAAAGACACAATTAGAAGCAGAAATAGACCAAAGCTTAAAGACATTAAAAACCGCATCACAGCTTTACAGGAATTTTAACCTCTCTCTCTCTGAAGTTGTTTACAGAGCAGGCGAGTGTTGGCCCTCCTCTTCATGAGAGAAGGGTGCCTTTTTGCTTGCATTGAGGAAAGAATGATGTTTTTATGCCGACAATACTGGAGTTGTAAAAGAATCTATGAGTAAATTAAGAAAACGACTTGAAGAGGGTCAAAGAAAGACAGAGGCCCCCAAAGGGAGGTTTGAGTCTTGGTTCACATAGTCCACCTGGTTAACTACGCTTTTATCCACCCAGGCTGGTCCATTAATAATTCTCATATTATTGTTAACTGTAGGACCCTGTTTGCTCAACCATGTAGTTTCTTTTCTCACCCAAATTGAACCTGTTATTAACCCTAACCATACACTGTTCTCTCAATCTAATTTTACAGAAGAGCGGGGACAGAGTTGGTCTTAAAATACAGCAATATAGAGGATCTTCCACCTGCTGAGAACCTCAAAGGTCCATGAAGAAATGATCCCTGGAGAAGATGTAGTCAACTATGAAGGACCTGAGAGAGCAAAAGTCTTCCATGGCAAACAACCTGCTCATGATGAAGGGATGTGTCTGAATCAGCCACTCTCTTCTTAATGTAGAGAAGATGGACCAAAGCAGGGATGTGTTGAGAGCTTCTCCTGCGTGCCAATGGTTGACATACCATTCTAACTTGTGAAAGTGTCACAGAAAGTAGGGGCAGCCTCCTTCTCATGGGAACCTTAGAAGCAACTGTTAGGACAAAGTTGTTGCCAAGGCAGTGACCAAATTCAGTTCCTAAAGGAAGTGACCTCACCTAACTTCTATGGTGATAGAACTCTCTGAACTTGGAATCCAGGAAGCCTGGCACCCAGAGCCAGTCCCGGTCCCAGTCCCAGTTGTCAAACTTATTTTGATTTACCAAGGACAGACTCAGTCTTTCTTGGGACCTATTGATGTGAGGATGGCCAAATGCAAGAAAAGCTATGGAGAGGGGGCTTTCCTGAGAAAGCAGGCATTGACTCACCACTTGATCCTGAAAACTTCACAGAGTTGGCCAAGAAGACCAGATTTGAGACAGAACAGGCCATTTCTGGGAACATAGTATGGCCCACCAGTCAGAGGACTCTCCGGATAGTCACAGACCTTCATGGGGGAAGGAGGTGCCTTTGTGATGTGGGTGTGAGTTTGTGGTTTTTGTCTCATGTTCTGAGAATAGGTATGAAAGAAGGTTTGTTTTGTTTGGAGTGAACGGTTTCTAGTAAGTCGTTTGACAACGTGAGTGTTTCTATGTCAGTGTATCCCACTGCGCCCGTGGTTGTAGACATTAGAAGAGAGAATGCATCAATGAATATGTCCTGTCAGGTAGAAAGCTTCCCAGCATTCATCCTTCCCAATTAATTAATGGACTGCAGCTTGCCTTATTGATGGGCAACACCTACTATCTTCCTAAGATCCTGTTTTCTTCCTGAATTCTGGCCACTCTCCAGAATAGGCTCATGGTTTTGTGTTTAAGATATGTACAACCACGAAGCTCTGTGAAATGACCATGTACTAGATAGCTAAAGGGAATGGCGAGCATCTCAGAAAACTCAGATATCAGTGTGATCAGTAAAGTCTCAGTGGAGAAACCATGCTTGGGGCCTTTTGCTTACCTTTTCTTCTGTTGCCCTGAATGTCAGGAAGGTCTTTTCCGCAGGCCACCACTTTGTGAAGCCTGAAGAAAACAGTTTTCAAATGGAAATGAATGGGTATTACCTGTGGTTCCTTGCTTAATTGTTTTGGAGAGGATGTGTCTGAATCAGCCTATTTGCCCTGTGTGAGGCTGTGGCTTAGTTTCTCACCTTCTGATGGATATAAAGAAAGATCCCATGTGTACATCCAAAACCAAAATGGCCAAAGAGCAGTCCTTGTGGATGAAGTCTCTCGCCTTCCTCTGTAACTTTCCTGAACTCCATCAAGTCAGAATAGGGATCCTTTGGGTAAAATGAGATCTTCAGAGCTCTGCAGAGGCTAGCCCATGGTTGCTTGGGTTTTCTCAAGACTCCAATTCACATAAAGAATCCAAACCCCACAGTCAGTTGACCTCAAATTGAAGAAGTGGAGCAGTATTAATGGGAGGCCTATTTGATCTCTTCTGGTTCACAAGAAGGGTGTCCATGCCACCCTGAATTAGGCAATTTAGGTGCAAGAGAGCTTATTTGGGACACGGACTTGAGCTGTCCCCCTCATGGAAAACTCTAGCCAGAGGTTATTATGTGTGTTGGAGTCTTTTAATTTAAATTGTGGTCATTTGGGTGGCGGTTAGAAGAGATTACTTGGTCCACATGTGCTTGAACTCTGGTGTGATTCCCTTAGAGACTGAGTTCTGCAACTGAACTCAGAGAAGTATTGCCATGAATAGTGTTGAGGTTTCAGAAAGCCAGGCATGAGTGTCGCCCTTGGAAACTGAGTTCTAGGCCCAGGGTGGCTTTCCACAGAGCACTGGGCCTCTCAGCCAGGATACCACATGATTTTATTCTGAAAGACTTGGCACCCATCATTGAGAGTCAAAACTCATATGGACCTCACATTGTAGAGCTAAATGAGCTAAACATCATGTGATCTTTTCACCACTCTTTGGGAAGCCTTACCTGTGAGTGTTCTCCAGAGCTTTCATTGAAATGAGCTTCCTAACCATCTAATGGTTCCTGAATGAATTGAAACTCACAGTGCCTCCAACTTCATCCTTGAAAAATGGCTAGATAAATACCATGAAATTTTTGAAATTCCCATCACCAGGTGGCACTGGAGAACCTTTGGATGACATGTTGCTGATCATGAATGTTCCAGACAGTGTCTTGTTTTACTGGGTTTCATGTAAATGGTGTAGAACAGAGATGTCAGTAAGTTGGACTCTGTTGAGTAGTGGGCCTAGAGCAGTGTTGGGCAGGTATGTGATAAAACATCTGTGTGGGGCCATTTGGATCTGCCATTGGTTTCCAAATGGCTTGTGACTGATATGGCGCAGCCAGCAGAACCTTCTGTGTAAAGGCAACTTGTTATATGGAGAGATTTCAGGACATTGTTCAGAATCAGGTTGCTATGGTCAAGGGGTCAAGCTATGTGGGATAGAAGCCTGGTTCTTGTATCATCCTGCAGACCCTGACCCACCACACGTGACAGAACTCCCTCTTGCACTTTGTCCCAGTTGAACTCCTTGTATTTCGTGAAGCAAATACCAAACTCCCAGTGCAGCAGGAAGAAACACCACGAAATGGAGGATGACCATATGGCTTCACAGTCCACACAGGGAGACACTAAGCGCCCAGTGGCCACAGTTTACCTACAAAGAGAGAATTCAGCACTGCTGCCTCGTGTTCATTGTAAAATAAGAAACTTTGTCCTCCTGGTCACATAGATGCAGACCCAGCTTTGAGGGTCTCACTACAAAGGAAGCTTAACTCGTGACAACAACCTATATTTCAGTGCCCAACCTCAGTGGCAGTTTCTCAAAAAGTTTTAGGCAAGCAGAGCTCCATGTTTGTGGAGTGTGTACTTTGTCCTTATTTTTGGAAACTCCTATACCACCTCCAAGTTTGTGCACTCTTGAGCATTTTCCATTCCAGAAATGTAATCACAGATTTTGTAACTCTTCTTCTCTAATTGTGTCTTACTTGGGGCGAAGGTAATGTCAAGGCATGGTTCTGGATGAGAGTGGGAAGATTTGTTGTAGCACATATTTGCATACACATTGGATTAATTTTCCTATTTTCCATTCGAAATTCTGAATCCCTGACACTAACACATATTCTACTAGACTCTGACTACTAATTCTAATATGATGGAGAAAAATAACCCAAACAGTATATAAGTACATGCAGTTCAGAGTTCGACTTCCCTTTTGCATGATAAAGGGTAGGTGTTATAAATCTAGTCAATTTTTAATTGAAATAGTTCTCGATGTGTTTTCAAAGGTAACAAATATGTGAACTACTGTCTCCCATTCTCTGGAGCCTATTCAGCACATGTATTTTTATATGCACAAATAGAATCCTGCATGGTATCACACGTACATTCTTGTGAATTACATGACATAGCAGATACAAAGTGTGAGAAGTGATCACTCCTCCTAAACCCTGTTGGAACTGAAAATTCAACCTATGGGTGAGCTTCCCAGTAGAACAACATAATACATAAACCCATGTTCAGTAAAATGAATGTTTTTGCATCTTTATGATATATATTTCATGATGAATTTCGATTGGCATATATATTGCTACTTATTAATGTCTATGTTTGTGTGTGTGTGTGTGTGTGTGTGTGTGTGTGTGTGTGTATATATATATATATATACTCTCCAGATTTTTAAAAATATGAAATATATGTGTCTTATATACAATCCCTAAATTCATTCATGTTCATGTATGTGGATTAATAATCAACTTTTCACAAGATTATTCTTAGAAATATTCATCCACCCGAAATACATATTTGTTTCCTAGTACTGAAAACTAACTTCAGTGAAAGGTGCATACAAATCCTAATATGTCTACATTAACTAACCCAGTTTAACATCAATGCATGTAGGTTACTATGGAACATGATGTGTATTTTGACGTTAATTTTTATTCCCCACTGGTAAATTACTATTTCTTCAGTTTATGTACATCATAGAATATATATTTGATTCACTAGTTGGCAAATTTATAGGCATTTGTTTCACTTTCAATCACTTCCTGCTCCAGAACACATGTATTCCTCTATGTTTCTTTACTGGTCTATTCATGAGACTTTTTTCCAAATATGTTATATTTGATTTCCATAATCAATTTTGAAACAAAACTCACAAACCCTTCATGATAAACCATAACCCTAAAATGATCATTAGATATATAACTGGTTGGAATGAATGATTGTATATCAATATAACATTTCTTATATATTTTCAGATATCTATTCAATCCATTATTTAAAGTGGATCCAGTTATATTATTTATTCACAGTATGGTCTATTCATGCATTATGTGTATATTCATAGAAATAGGGTACACCTCTTTGTACGACCATACTAATTTATAAGTCTTCAAAATATTGCTCCAAGAAATGGTGGAAGAAATACTCATGTCACCTGATCTACATACACATTTTATCACAGAAATATTCTGGACACCAAAAGCAAAGGTCACACTTACAATTGTACCAAAGCCTAAATAGAAAGTGAGCATGGATTACTAAAAACATCCATGTCCAGGTTGCCTAATGCTCTCAAATATCAATCCTATTGGTGACTACATATTTGTTTCTTCCTAATATTATATATTCAATCTCAAACCTGTTGAAAATGTCTAACCCTATCACACACTTTATACTTTGCTTGATTTCATAATGTCTCTATTGATATCTGCTTTCCTACATGTTTTCCCCAGTTCATCATTGTGACTGACTCTTCACATGTACTGACATTTACATACACTCTCTACCCGAAACCCTATTGCTAAAGAACTTTTGGTCCAAATCCTATACTCACTCTTCTTTCTAAACCTACCGACTACCTTCCTAATCCTACCGATTATCGCTTTTTGACTGGATGTTCTCTTCAACATTCAATCATCCAAAGTACAAGGTCCGATGCCAGTGTATATTGATTTATTTGAGACATCTGTGCAGCACATAACTCAAAGCTAAGTATCCCACTCAAGTCCCCAATGCCCTTCTGGGCTTCAAATCTTACCTAGATTTCTGCTTTCATAGTTATATTTCACATATATACTCTTGTAAATACCACAGGTTGCCAATGCCATTATTCATCCTGCAGAATGATTCGTAACCCAAATCGAACCTATTATTAACCCTAACCATACACTCTTCCTTCAATACAACTTACAGAAGAGCAGGGACAGAGTGGGTCTTACAATATAGGAATATAGATTATCTTCCACCTGCTGAGAACCTAAAAGATCCATGGAGAAATGATCCTTGGAGAATATGTAGGCAGCTATGTAGGACCTGAGAGAGCAATAGTCATCTTCCATGGCAAACAAACTGGTCAGGAAGAATTGATGTGTCTGAATCAGCCTCTGCCTTCTTAAAGTAGAGAAGATGGACCTATGCAGGCCTGTGTGGAGAGCTGTTCCTGGGTGCCTATGGTTGATATACCATTCTAACTTCTGAATGTGTCACAGGATGTTGGGGCAGCCTCCATCTCATAGGAACCTTGGAAGCAACTGTTAGGACAAAGTGGTTACCAAGGCAGTGACCATATTCAGTTCCTGAAAGAAGTGACCTCACTTCACTTCCTTGGTGATGGAATTCTCTGAACTTGGGATCCCGGAAGCCAGGCACCCAGAGTCAGTCTCACTCTGAGTCCCAGTGGGCTAACTTATTTGTTTTTCCCAAAGACATAGTCAGTCTTTCTTGGTACCTACTGATGTGAGGATGGCCAAATTCCAGCAGAGCTCGGAAGAGGGGCCTTTCCTGAGAAAGTAGGTAGTGGCGAACCACTGGCTCCTGACAACTTCACAGAATTGGCCAAGGAGACCAGATCTGAAACAGGACAGGCCATTTTTGGGGGAACATAATATGGCCCACCAGTCAGAAGACACTTCGGATAATCACAGACCTACTTGGGTGAAAGAATCGCCTTTGCTGTTGTAGGTGTGAGTTTGTGGTTTTTTCTGATGTTCTGAGAATAGCTAGGAAAGGTGGTTTATTTGGTTTGGAGTGGACTATTTCTAGTAAGTCCTTTGACATTGTGAGTGTTTCTATGTCTGTGTATCCCAGTGTATCCGTTGTTGTAGACATTAGAAAAGATAATGCATCAATGGAAGCGTTGTGTCTAGTTGAAAGCTTCCCCACATTCTTACTGCCAATTGATGAATGGACTGCAGCTTGCCTTATGGATGGGCAACATCTACTATCTTCTTAAGTTCCTGTTTTCTTCGTGTTTTCCAGCCACTCTCCAGAATAGGCTCATGGTTTTGAGTCCCAGATATGTAACACCACAGGGCTCTGTGACATGGCCATGTACTGGATAGCTTAAGGGAATGGGAGCATCTCAGAAAACTCAGATATCAGTGTGACCAGTAATGTCTCAGTGGAGAAACCCTTCTTTGGGCCATTTGCTTACTTCTGTTTCTATTATCCTGAATATCAGGAAAGTCTTTGCCTTAGGCCACCCAGTTGTGTAGCATTAAGAAGACTGTTTTCATATGGAAATGAATGGACATCACCTGTGGCTCTTTGCTTAATTGCTTTGGAATGCAATGTGTCTGAATCAGCCTCTTGTCCTTGAATGAGGTTGTGGCTTAGATTCTCAGCACCTGATGGATCTAAAGAAAGATCCCATGTGGTTCCAAAACCAAAATGACCAAAAGAGAAGTCATTGTGGATGAATATTTTTGCCTTCTTGTTTTAGGTTCCTGACCTCCATCAAGTGAGAATAGGGATCCTTAGGGTCAAATGAGTCTTTGAAATCCCTGCAGAGGCTAGCCCACATGTGCTTGGGTTTTCTCATGACTCCAAATCACATCAAGAATTTATAGGCTTCAGCCAGTAGGCCTCAAATTGAGAAGCAGAACACTTTAACAGCAGGAATATTTGATCACTCCTGGTTCACAGGAATAGTGTTCAGGCCACCATGTTTTTAGGCAAATGAGGGGCAAGTGAGCTTATTTTGGACACTACCTTGTGCTCATTGAAACCTCCAGCTAGAGGTTATGATGAGTGTCTACAAGGAAAAAGATTATGGCCCTGTGGGAGTGATTTCATTTTAATTTTGGTCATTTTTGTGGCAGTTGGAAGGGATGACTGGGTCCACCTGGGCTTGAAATCTGGTATGATTTACCCTGAGAGACTGAGTTCTGGAACTGACCTCAGAGAAGTATTGCCATGAATTGTGTTGGGATTTTAGGAGGCCACGCATGAGACTCACTCTTGGAAACTGAGATCTTGGCCCAGGGTGGCTTTCCACAGAGGCCTGGGAATCTCAGCCAGGATATCACATGATTTTATTCTGAAAGACTTGGTAGCCATAGTTGAGATTCAAAACACACATGGACCTCACATTGTAGACGTCAATTGGCCTGGCTTCATGTGACCTGTTGGCAACTCTTTGAGAAGCCTTGACTTTAAAGTTCTCCAGAGCATTCATTGAAATGAGCTTTCTCAACACTTAACAGTTCCTGAATGAATTGAAACCCACAGTGCCTGTAACTTCATCCTTGAAAAATTGCTAGATAAATACCATAAAAGTTTTGAAATTCCCATGACCAGGTGGCACTACAGAAACTTTGGATGTCCTGTTGCTGATCATGTGTATACCAGACAGTGCCATGTTTGACTGGGTTTCATGAAAATGGTGTAGAATACGAGATGCCAGGAATTTGGAGCCTTGTGAGTAGTGGGCCTAGAGTAGTGGTGGGCAGGTATGTGATGAAACATCAAGGTGGGGCCATGTGGATCGGCTATCGGCTTACAAATGGCTTGTGACTGATATGGCGCAGCCCCCATTCCCTTGTAGGTAAAGGCATCTTGTTATGTGGAGAGGTTTCAGGGCAATGTTCATAATCAGGTTGCTATGGTTATTGGGACAAGCTATGTGGGATAGAAGACTGGTTGGTACATTCTCCTGCAGACGCTAACCCACCCCACGTGACAGAACACGCTCCAGCACTGTATCCCAGATGAACTTCTTATATTGTGTGAAGCAAGTACCAAATTCTCAGTGTAGCAGCAAGACACACCACGAAAAGTGGAGGATGATCAAATGTCTTCACAGTCCCCACCGGGAGACACTTAGCCTCCAGTGGACATAGTTTACCTACAAAGAGAAAATTGAGCACTGCTGCCTCATGTTCATTGGAAAATAAGAAATCATGTCTTCCAGGTCACATAGAAGCAGACCCAGCTTTTATGGTCTCACTACAAAGGAAGCCAAAGCTCATGACAACAACATATATTTCAAGTGCCCAACCTCAGAGGCAGTATTCCAAGAAGTCTTAGGCCAGCAGAGCTCTTTGTTTGTGGAGTGTTTACCCTGTCCCTTACTTTTGGAAACGCCTCTACCACCTCCAAGGTTGTGAACTCCCGAGGATATTCCATTCCATATATGTATTCATAGATTTTCACACTTTTCTACAATAATTGTGTCTTACTTGGGTGAAGGTAATGTCAAGGCATTGTTCTGGATATGAGTGAGAAGATTTTTGTGTAGCACATATTTACATACACATTGGATTCATTTTTCAATTTTCCATTTGAAATTCTGAATCCCTGACACTAACCCATACCCTACTAGACTCTGACTAATGATCCTAATATGATGGTGAAAAATAACCCAAAAAGAAAAGAAACACAAGCAGTTCAGAGGAGGCATGGTGTATAGTTGGAATTGCCTTTTGCATTATATTTTGTAGGAGTTATAAATCTAGTCAATTTTTTGTTGAAATAGTTCTACATGTGTTTTTAAAATTAACAAATATATGAATCCCTGTCTCCCTTTCTCTGTAACCTATTCAGCACATGTATTTTTATATGCACATATAGAATCCTACCTGATATCACTCGTATACACTTGTGAGGTTGCTGAATTGGCAGATGCAAATTGAGAGAAGAGATCACTCCTCCTAAACGCTGTTGGAACTGAAAATTCAACCTATGGGTGAGCATCCTAGTTGAATAACATTATACATAATTTCATGTTCAGTAAAATTAATATTTTTCAATCTGTGGATTATATATATTTCATGATGAATTTCTATTGGCATATATATCGCTACTTTTTTTATTGGTTGCTGAAAACATTACAAAGCTCTTGACATATCATATTTCATACATTAGATTCAAGTGGGGTATGAACTCCCATTTTTACTCCAAATACAGATTGCAGAATCACATCAGTTACACATCCATATTTTTACATAATGCCCTATTAGTTACTGTTGTATTCTGCTACCTTTCCTATACTCTACTATACCCCCTCCCTTCTCTTCCCATCTTTTCTCTCTACCATACCTACTGTAATTCATTTCTCTCCTTGTTTATTTTCCCACAACCTCTTATATGTAATTTTGTGTAACAATAAGTGTCTCTCTCCATTACCATGCAATTTCCCTCTTCTCTCCCTTTCCCTCCCACGTCATGTTTCTGCTTAATGTTAATCTTTTCTTCATGCTCTTCCTCCCTGCTCTGTTCTTAGTTGCTCTCATTATATCAAAGAAGACATTTGGTATTTGTTTTTTAGGGATTGGCTAGATTCACTAAGCATAATCTGCTCTAGTGCCATGTATTTCCCTGCAAATTCCATTATTTTGGCATATTTTAGTGCTGCGTAATCCTCCATAGTATATAAAAGTCACATTTTTTTATTCATTCATCTATTGAAGGGCATCTGGGTTGGTTCTACAGTGTAGCAATTGTGAATTGTGCTGCTATGAAAATTGATGTGGCAGTATCCCTGTAGTACGCTCTTTTAAGGTCTTCAGGGAATAGTCCAAGAAGGGCAATAGCTGGGTCAAATGGTGCTTCCATTCCAAGCTTTCACAGGAGTCTCCATACTGCTTTCCAAATTGGCTGCACCTGTTTCAGTCCCACCAGCAATGTACAAGAGTACCCTTTTCCCCACATCCTCGCCAGCACTTGTTGTTGTTTGACTTCATTATGGCTGCCAATCTCACTGGATTGAGATGGTATTTTAGGGTGGTTTTTATTTGCATTTCTCTTACTGCTAGAAATGGAGAGCATTTTTTCATGTACTTGTTAATTGATTCTATGTCCTCCTCCGAGAAGTTTCTGTTCAGGTCCTTGGCCCATTGGGTTATTGGTTATCTTATTGTATAATTTTCTGAGTTATTTGTATACTTTGTATACTCTAGATATTAGGGCTCCATGTGAAGGGTGAGGACTAAAAATTTGTTCCCATGATGTAGGCTCCATATTTACCTCTCTTATTGTTTCTCTTTCTGAGAAAAAAAAATTCAGTTTAAGTAAGTCCCATTTCTTGATTCTTGTTATTAACTCTTGTTTTATGGGTGTCCTATTAAAGAATTCGGAGCCTGACCACACAATATGTAGATCGGAGCCAACTTTTTCTTCTATCAGACGCAGAGACTCTGATTTGAATCTAGCTCCTTGATCCACTTTGAGTTAACTTTTGTGCATGGCGAGAGGAGGGGATTCAGTTTCATTTTGTTGCATATGGATTTTCAGTTTACCAAACACCATTTGATGAAGATGCTATCCTTCCTCCATTGCAGGCCATTAGCTCCTTTATCAAATATAAGATAGTTGTAGCTTTTTGGATTAGTCTCTGTGTCCTCCATTCTGTACCATTGGTCCACCCACCTGTTTTCGTACAAGTACCATGCTGTTTTTATTATGATTGCTCTGTAATATAGTTTGAAATCTGGTATCGCTATACTGCCTGATTCACACTTCCTGCTTAGAATTGCTTTTGCTATTCTGGGTCTTTTATTTTTCCATTTGAATTTTATGATTGCTTAATCTATTTCTACAAAAAATTCCTTTGGGATTTTGATTGGCATTGCATTAAACCTATAGAGAACTTTTGGTAATATCGCCATATTGATGATGTTAGTTCTGGCTATCCATGAACGGGGTATATTTTTCCATCTTCTAAGATCTTATTCTATTTCTCTTTTTAGGGTTCTGTAGTTTGCATTATATAAATCTTTCACCTCTTTTGTTAGGTTGATTCCCAAGTATTTAATTATTTTGAGGAAATTGGGAATGCAGTGTTTGGACTCATTTTTGTTTCAGAAGTTTTGTCGCTAATATACAGAAATGCCTTTGATTTATGCATGTTGATTTTGTATCCTGCCACATTGCTGCATTCATTTATTAGTTCTAGTAGTTTTTTCTTAGACCCTTTTGGGTCTTCTATGTATAGAATCATGTCATCTGCAAATAGTGATAATTTAAGTTCTTCTTTTCCTATTTTTATGCCTTTAATGTCTTTCATCTCTCTAATTGCTCTGGCCAGTTTTTTCTAGAAATATATTGAATAGAAGTGGTGATAGAGGACATCCCTGTCTTGTTCCAGATTTTAAAGGGAATGCCTTCAACTTTTCTCCATTCAGAATGATGCTAGCCTGAGGCTTAACATAGATAGCTTTTACAATGTCGAGGTAAGTTCCTGTTATCCCTAGTTTTTAAAATGTTTTGAACATAAAGGAATGCTCTACTTTGTTGAATGGTTTTTCTGCGTCTATCGAGATGATCATATGGTTCTTATCTTTAAGTCCAATGATGTTGTGAATAACATTTATTGATTTCCGTATATTGAACCAGCCTTGCATCCCAGGGATGAATCCTAGTTGATCATGGTGCACAATTTTATTGATGTGCCTTTCTATCCAATTCACCAGAATTTTAATGAGGATTCTTGCATCTAGGTTCATCAGAGATATTGGTCTGTAGTTTTCTTTCTTTGAGGTGTCTTTGTCTGGTTTCAGAATCAGGGTGATGTTGGCCTCATAGAATGAATTTGGCAGAGCTCCCAGTTTTTCTATTTCCTGAATAACTTGAAAAGTATTGGTATTAATTCTTCTTTAAATGTTTTGTAAAACTCTGCTGTATACCCATCCGGTCCTGGGCTTTTTTGGTTGGTAGTCTTTTGATTGCTTCTTCTATTTCATCCATTGATATTGGTCTGTTTAAATTGTGTGTTCCCTTATGACTCAGTCTGGGCAAATCATATGACTTAAGAAATTTATCGATGTCTTCACTATTTTCTATTTTATTGGAATACAGTTTTCCAAAGAATTTCTAATTTTCTTCTGTATTTATGTTGCATCTGTTGTGATATTGCCTTTTTCATCCCGTATGTTAGTAATTTGAGTTCTCTCTCTTCTTCTCTTCGTTAGCACGGCTAAGGGTCTGTCGATCTTATTTATCTTTTCGAAGAACCAACTTTTAGTTTTGTTAATTTTTTCAATAGTTTCTTTTGTTTCAATTTCGCTCTGATTTTAATTATTTCTTGCCTTCTGCTACATTTGCTGTTGTTTTGCTCTTCCTTTTCTAGGGCTTTGAGATAAAGTGTGAGCTCATTTATTTGTTGTTTTTTTTTTCTTTTTTTGAGGAATGACCTCTAGGCGATGAATTTACCTCTTAAAACTTCTTTCATTGTGTCCCATAGAATCTGATATGTTGTGTCTGTATTTTCATTTATCTCGAAGAATTTTTTTATTTCCTCCTTTATGTCTTCTGTAACCCATTGATCATTCAGTAACATATTGTTCATTTTGCAGGTGATGTATGACTTTTTCTTTTTTCTTTTATCATTGGTTTCCAGTTTCATTCCATTATGATCACAAAAAATTCATGGTATTATCTCCTCCCCTTTATATTTACTGAGGGTTGCCCATTGATCATTCAGTAACATATTGTTCATTTTGCAGGTGATGTATGATTTTTTCTTTTTTCTTTTATCATTGGTTTCCAGTTTCATTCCATTATGATCACAAAAAATTCATGGTATTATCTCCTCCCCTTTATATTTACTGAGGGTTGCCCTATGGCATAACATATGGTCTATTTTTGAGAAGGATCCATGTGCTGCTGAGAAAAAAGTATATCCACTTGATGATGGTTGATATATTGTATATATGTCAGTTAAGTCTAGGGTATTGATTGTGATATTGAGTTCTATACTTCCTTTATTCAACTTTTGTTTGGAGGATCTGTCCAATGGTGAGAGAGGTGAGTTGAAGTCACCCATAATTATTGTATTGTGGTCTATTTGATTCTTGAACTTGAGGAGAATTTGTTTTATGAACGTCGCAGCACCATTATTTGCTGCGTGAATATTGATAATTGTTATGTCTTGTCAGTGAATGGTTTCTGTTAACAGTATATAATGTCCTTCCTTATCCGTTTTGATTAAATTAGTCTTGAGGTCGATTTTATTCGATAGGAGGATGGCCACCCCTGCTTGCTTACGAGGTCTGTGTGCATGGTATAAATTTTCCCAATCTTTCACCATCAGCTTGGGTATGTCTTTTCCATTCAGATGTGTCCCCTGGAGGCAACATATTGTTGGATTTGTTTTTTTTTTTTTAATTCAAGTTACAAGCCTCTGTCACTTTATTGGAGAGTTTAAGCCATTAACGTTTAGAGTTAGTATTGATATATGGTTTGTACTGCCACCCATGTTTGCCTATATCTTTTTTTTTTAAATTAGATTGTTTCTACATGATTAGCTTTTCCCCGCCCTCTGTCATTACTGAGGCACTTCCCACTGATGGTTTTCGTTGTTGATTTTCATTTCTTCCTTGTGTAGTGTTTTGCTCAAGATGCTTTCCAATGCTGGTTTTCTGGCTGCAAATTCTTTTAGCTTTTGTTTATCATGAAATATTTTTATTTCGTTGTCTTACATTAAGCTTAATTTTGCTGGATACATAATTCTTGGTTGGCATCCATTGTCTTTCAGTGTTTGAAGTACGTTGTTCCAGGATCTTCTCACTTCCAGCATCTGTGATAAAAAAATCCATTGTTAACCTTTTTGGTTTACCCCTGATTGTAATCTGCCTCCTTTCTCTGGTAGCTTTTAATATTTTCTCTTTGTTTTGTATATTGGATATCTTCATAACAATGTGTCTTGGCATGGGTCTACTGTGATTTTGTGTGCTCAGTGTCCTGTAAGCATCTACAATTTGTTTATCTGTTTCCATTTTTTATTTCTGGAAAGTTTTCTCTAATTATTTCATTCAGCAGGTTACTCATTCCCTTGGTTTGAATCTCTGTACCTTCCTCTTTCCGGATGACTCATAAGTTTGTTTTTTTTATGTTATCCCATATCTCTTGGATGTTTTCTCATAATTTTTTACAGCATTTCTTTCTTGGCTAGAGTTTTTTTCAAGATGATATATTTTGTCTTCATTATCTGACATTCTGTCTTCTACTTGCTCCACTCTGTTAGTGATACTCTCAATTGAGTTTTTAATTTGGTTTATCATTTCCTTCATTTCTAGAATTATTGTTTGATTTTTCTAATAATCTCTATCTCCTGATAAAGATGCTTAATTTCTTATTTTATCTGTTTATGTAATTCATTTTCAATGCGTTCTTTCACTGTTTTTGTTGTCTCGTATCCTCTTTAAGGTTCCATTCCATCTGTCTAAGGTATTCCTTGAGTTCTTTATATGACCATTTTTCTGATGACTCTAGATGCTCTTGAATATTTAGGCTGTCCTTCATTGTTTGCACTTTTTTTCTTCCTTGCTTTTTTATGCTTCTCATGTTACTTCTTGTTCTGTTTGACTACTGAGTTACTGCTTACTCTTATAAATTTATTTGATGCTTGGAAGGAAAGATATTAGAAGGGAAGGGAAGAAGTCACTAAGGAGAATGAGAGTAGGCAGGTAGAATTCAAGGAAGGGGGTATAACAAAATTGAAAAGAAATGAAAAGACAAAAGAAAAAAATAGAAAATAAAGAAAATTTTAAGTAATAATGATAATTTAAAAATGAAAATTAAAATTTAAAATAATAATAATAATAATAAAATAAAAAATTAAAAAAGTTAAAGAACAACAACAAAAATGAAAATCAAAGAAAAAGAAAAGCATACAAATAAAATAATAATATTAATACATGCAGTCCTAGAGTTCAATTTACTTCTCTTCCAGTAGGTGGAGCTGTGTGCACTGGGCCAAGATTCTCCTCTCAATTAGCGGGAACCAATCACTGTGCAGCAGCTCTTCCTCCCAGTCTGGGCGGGTCTCCAATCCTGAGTGCCTAGGGCTTTCTCTTGTGCTTCCTCAAGCCAGGCCCCGCTCACCTTTGACGCTCACCACAATACTGGTTACACGCCAGGCCTCTGCTCCTGGTAGCCCTGTTTTAATGAACGCCTGGGCACACTCTTCTTGTTTGCCTCCCTCAGACCCTAAGTTTGTAGAACTTTGGCCTGAGAACCCCCAGCGAATTTTCTTGTCCTCCGGGAGCCATGCCCCCGGTAGGTGGTGAAAGAGACCTCAATTGTCAGCACTGGTGGGAGTGGTAGCCGGGAATTCCACGCCACGAGTCCCGAGCCAATCCTGATTCCCTAGGTCTGGCTATCGCGCTCCTGGGAGACCTGGGAGGGGCCATTACGGCAGAGCTGGGAAGGGCCCTTGAGGTTTCCCCATGGTTTTGAGAGAGATGGCAATGGGATTACACACTTGTCGCGTTGGTTTCAATGAAGTTATCTCCTCCGCCTGTAATGTCAGTTCTCTGCCATGGTCGTATCCCATTAAAATGGTGACCATTCGTTCCCTTTGCTGGGTGACCAATGCAACAGGTGGGTCCTGACTATATCTCCCAAGCCCCATTTCAATCCTGTGGCCACTGCCTATGAAGGCTCAGTTGTCTTTTAACTCTGTCAATTCAGAAAGACCGACCAGTTATTTCAGCGGGAATGTTAGTGCTGAGTCACAAAAACCAGACGAATCTAAGCTTGAATGCAGCCAATCCGGGCTCTGTGTGTGTTCTGAGGGGCCCAGACTGTTCGCCCCAGATTCACAACAGGTCAACATTGCCTAGTGATTCTGAGCAAACAGCATTTAGACAGTTTACGACTCCCTATTCCCGTGCAGCTGAAGAGATCATAGACTTGATTTCTCCATGCCTGCCTTCATAATGGATCTCCTGTATTGCTACTTTTTAATATCTGTGCATGTGCGTGTGTGTGTGTGTGTGTGTGTGTGTGTGTGTGTGTGTGTATATATATATATATATATATATATATATATATATACACTCTCCAGATTTTTCAAAATATAAAATATGAAATATATGTGTCTTATAATACACTCCCTAAATTCATTCATATTCATATCTGTGGATTTATAATCAACTTTCCACAAGATTATTCTCAGAAATTATCATCCACCTGCAATACATATTGTTTCCTAGTACTGAAAACTAAATTCAGTGAATGGTGCATACAAACCCTAATATTTCTACAGTTACTTAGCCAGTTTAAAATGAATGCAAGTAGATTCCTAGGGGACATGATGTGTATTTTGACTTTAATTTTTATTCAACACTTGTACGTTACTATGTCTTCAGTTTATGCACATCATAGGATATATATTTCAGTCACAAATTAGAAAATTAATAGGAATTTGTTTCACGATCAATCACTTCCTGATTCAGAACACATGCATTCCTCCATGTTTCTTGACTAGTCTTTTCATGAGACTTCTTTCCAAACACATTATTTTTGTTTAACATCATCACTTATAAAGCAAAACTCAAACACCATTCATCATAAACCATAATCCTAATATTACCATTAGATATATAACTGGTTGGAATGAATGATTGTATATCAATATAAGATTTCTTATATATTTTCACATATCAATTCAATCCATTATTTAAAGTGGAATCAGTTATGTTATTTATTCATAGTATGGTCTATTCATGCATTATCTCTATATTCATATTAACAGGTTACACCTCTTTGTGCCCCTAATACTAATGTATACATCTTCAAATTATTGCTCCCAGAAATGGTGAAAGAAATACTCATGTCACCTAATCTACATATACATTTTATCACAGTAATATTCTGAACAAAAAAAAATAAAATGTCACACTTATGATTGTACCAAAGCCTAAAAGGAAAGTGAATGTTGATAACTAATAGCATCCATGTCCAGGTTGCCTAATGCTCTCAAATGTCATTCCCATTTGTGACGACATATTTGTTTTTTCCTATGATTATATATTCAAACTCAAGCCTGTTGAAAATGTCTAATCCTATCACTCACTTTATACATTGCCTGATTTCGTAACGTCTCTATTGACACCTGCTTTCCTACATATTTTCCCCAGATCATCATTTTGGCTGACTCTTCACATGTGCTTACATTTTCATTCACTCTCTAAACGAAACCCTATTGCTAAAGAAGCTTTTTATTCCAAATCATATACTCACTCTTCTTCCTAAACCTACTGACTATCTTCCTAATTCTACCGACTATCCCTTTTTGACTGGATGTTCTCTTCTACATTCAATCATCCAAGGTACTATGTCCTATGCCATTGTATTTCGATTTAACTGAGACAATTGTACAGAACATAATTCAACACTAAGTATCCAAACCAAGGGCCCAATGCCCTTCTGGGCTTCAAATCTTTCTTAGATTCCCGTTTTCATACATATATTTCACCTATATATTCTTATAAATATCGCAGGTTCCCAATCCCATTATTCATCCTGCAGAATGATTCCTAACCCAAATCGAAAATATTATTAACCCTAACCATACACTAACTTTGCAGGAGAGCAGGAACTGTGTGGGTATTAAACTACAGGAATCCAGGGGATCTTCACCTGCTGAGAAACTCAAATGTTCATGCAGAAATGATCCCTGGTGAAGATGAAGGCAGCTATGAAGTACCTCAGAAAGCAAAAGTCATCTTCCATGGCAATCATTCTGGTAAGGATGAAGGGTTGTGTCTGAATCAGTCTCTCTCTTCTTAATGTATAGAACATGGACCAAACCAGTCCTGTGTGGAAGCTGTTCCCGGGTGCTTATGGTTGATACAGCATTCTAACTAGAGAAAGTGTCCCATGAAAATCGGGGCAGCCTCCACCTCATGGTACTTTTGGAAGCAACTGTTAGGACAAAGTGGTTGCCAAGGCAGTGACATCATTCAGATCCTGAAGGAAGTGATCTCACCTCACTTCCTTGGTGAGGGAACTCTCTGAACTTGGGATCCAGGAAGCCAGGCACCCAGAGACAGTCCCTGTTCTAGTCCCAGTGGTCTCACATGTTTGGAATTACCAAGGACAGAGTCAGTCTTTCTTGGTACCTACAGATGTGAGGATGGCCAAATGCCAGGAAACCTGTGAAGAGGGGCTTTTCCTGAGAAAGCAGGTAGTGTCTCACCGCTGACTCTTGAGAACTTCACAGAGTTGGCCAAGCAGACATGATCTGAGACAGAAGAGGTCATTTCCGGGGAACATAGTATGGCCCACCAGTCAGAGGACACTCCGGGGAGTCACAGACCTACTAGGGGGAAGGAGGTGCCTTTGTGGGTGTGGGTGTGAGTTTGTGGTTTTGTCTCATGTTCTGAGAATAGGTAGGAAAGGCGGTTTATTTGGTATGGAGTGGAATATTTCTATTAAGTCCTTTGACAAGGCGAGTGTTTCTATGTGTGTGTATCCCACTGAGTCCATTGTTGTAGACATTAGAAAAGACAATGCATCAATGGATGTGTCCTGTCTAGTAGAAAGCTTCCCAGCATTAATCCTGCCCAATTCATGAGTGGACTCTGGCTTGCCTTATGGATGGGCAACACCTACAAGCTTCCTAATTTCCTGTTTTCTCTCTCAATTCTGGCCACTCTCCAGAATAGTATCATGGTTTTGTGTCCAAGATTTGTACCACCTCCAAGATCTGTGACATGGCTATGTAATGGATAGCTGAAGGAAATGGCTAGCATCTCAGAAATCTCAGATATCTGTTGACCAGGAAAGTCTCAGTGGAGAAACCCTGCTTTGGTCCTTTTGCTTACCTATTGTTCTGTTGAATGTCAGGAAGTTTTTTGCCTCAAGCCACCACTTTGTGAAGCCTGAAAAAAAGAGTTTTCAAATGGAAATGAATGGGCATCACCTGTGGCTCTTTGCTTAATTGCTTAAGATTGGGATATGTCTGAATCAGCCTGTTGGCCCTGTGTGAGGCTGTGGCTTAGATTCTCAGCCCCTGATGGATATAAAGATAGATCCCATGTGTGCATCCAAAACCAAAATGGCAAAAAGATCATATATTTTTGATGAACTCTCTTGCCTTCCTCTGGTAGGTTCCTGATATCCATCAAGTGAGAATAGGGATCCTTTGGGTCAAATGTGTTCTTCAAAGCCCTGCAGAGGCTAGGCCATAGGGGCTTGATTTTCATGACTCCAATTCACTTAAAGAATCTAAACCCCAAAGCTAGAAGGCCTCAAGTTGGAGAAGCCAAGCAATATTAAAGGCAGGCCTATTTGATCACTCCTGGTTCACAGGAAGAGAGTCCAGGCTACCATGACTTTAGGCAAATGAGGGGCAGGGAGCTTATTTTGGACACTGTCGTGGGCTGCGTCACTAATGGAAACCTCCAGCCAGAGGATATAATGAGTGTCTATATGGAAGAAGATGAGGGCCATGTGAGAGTGTTTTGGTTTTAATTGTGGACATGTGTCTGGCGGTTGGAAGAGATCACTGGGTCAAACTAGGCTTGCACTCTGGTGTGATGCCCCTTAGAGACTGAGTTCTTTACTGATCTCAGAGAATTATTGCCAGGAATTGTGTTGGAATTTTAAATGGCCATGCATGAGAGTTGCCTTTGGAAAGTGACATCTAAGCCCAAGTTGACTTTCCACAGAGGACAGGGAATCTCAGCCAGGATATCACATGATACTATTCTGAAAGACTTGGCAGCCATATTTGAGAGTCAAAACACACATGGACCATACATTGTAGACCTCAATGGGCCTGGCTTAATCTGACTTTTGGGCACTTTTGGAAGCCTTGCCTGTAAGAATTCTCCAGAGTTTTCATTGAAATGAGCTTCCTCACCATTTAATGGTTTCTGAGTGAATTGAAATCCACAGTGCCTCCAACTTCATCCTTGAAAATTGGCTAGATCAATAACATGAAATTTTTGAAATTCCCATGACCGGGTAGCACTGGAGAACATTTGGATGTCCTGTTGCTGATCATGAGTATACAGGACAGTGCCCTGATTGACTGGGTTTTATGAAAATGGTGTAGAACAGAGATTCCAGTAAGTTGGATCATGCTGAGTAGTTGTAGTAGAGCAGTGGTTGGCAGGTGTGTGATAAAACATCTGTAGTGGGGGCATGTGGATCTGCCATTGGCTTCCAAATGGATTGTGACTGACATTTTGCAGTCAGTAGAACCTTATATGTAAAAGCATATTGTTATATGGAGAGGTTTCAGGGCAATGTTCAGAATCAGGTTGCTATGGTCAATGGGGCAAGCTATGTGGGATAGAAGCCTGGTTGGTGAATTCTCCTGCAGAACCCGACCCAACACACTTGACAGAACTCAATTCAGCACTGTGTCCCAGTTGAACCCTTGTATTTAATGAAGCAATACCAAACTCCCAGTGCAGCAGCAAGAAACACCACGAAAGTGGAGGATGACCAAATGAATTTACAGTCCACAAGGGGAGACACCAGTGTCCACAGTGTACCTACAAATAGAAAATTCAGCACTGCTGCCTCATGTTCATTGGAAAATAAGAAACCATGTCCTCCAGGTCACATAGATGCAGAACCAGATTTGATGGTCTCACTACATATGAAGCTAATGCTTCTGACAACAGCATATATTTCATTGCCCAACCTCAGAGGCAGTTTCTTCAGATGTTAAGCTGGCAGAACTTCATGTTTTTGGAGTGATTACCCTGTCCCTTTTGGAAACTCCTCTACCACTTCCAAATTTGTGAACTTCTGAGCATTTTCCATTCCACATATGTATTCACAGATTTTCTAAATCTTCTCCTCTAATTGTGTCTTATGTAGGGCGAAGGTAATGTCAAGGCATTGTTCTGAATGAGAGTGGGAAGATATTTGTGTAGCACATATTTGCATACACATTGGATACATTTTCCAATTTTCCATTCGAAATACTGAATCCCTGACACTAACACATACCCTACTAGACTTTGACTTCTTATCCTAATTTGATGGAGAATAATAACCCAAACAGAATACAAATACAAGAGGTTCACAGGAGGCATGGTGTATAATTGGACTTGCCTTTCATATGATAAATGGTAGGTGTTATAAATCTAGCGAATTTTAATTGAAATAGTTCTCCATGTGTTTTAAAAGTTAACAAATATGTGAATAACTGTCTCCCTTTCTCTGTAGCCTATTCATCACATGTATTTTTATAAGCACATATAGAATTCTACCTGGTATCAGTCGTACATTTGGTGATGTGGCTGGCTTGGCAGATAGAAATTGTGAGAAGAGATCACTCCTACTTAATGCTGTTGGAACTGAAAATTCAACATATGGGTGAGCTTCTTAGTTGAACAACATAAATCCATGTACATTAAAATTAATATTTTTGGATCTGTGGATGATATATATTTCATGGTGAATTTCAATTCACATACATAATGCTACTTTTTAATGTCTGTGTGTGTGTGTGTGTCTGTGTGTGTATATATATATATATATATATTCACTCTCCAGATTTTTAAAAATATTTAGTATATTTTTTTATACCCTCCCTAAATTCATTCATATTCATGTATGTGGATTTATAATCAACTTTTCACAAGATTATTCTCAGAAATATTCCTCCATCTGAAATACATATTTTTTTCCTAGTACTGAAAACTAACTTTGGGGGATCACATGATGGCGGCGAATGGAGTGCATTACCCCCATGTACCGCGTCACTGTGCGGGAGAATGACAAGTTAGAACGGCTAAAACCTATCTTGTTAGGAATTTCCAGCAAATTTGGGGTGCTCCACAACCTAGTGGACATATATCCATCTCACGAGGATCAGCTACGGGGGCTCAAATGCGAGTGATTTGTCCGCACGGAGGGTCATGCTGCTTATTCAGCAAATTGTCCTGTAGCTAGAGTCTGTGGCGCGCACTGGGAAACGACGAGATAGCATCGCAAATATACAGTGGTGCGGATTCTATGGGCTCCTGCCAGCTATGCAATTACTGTGCTCAGTGCTGAATTCTGGGATTGAGACGGGGATGGATGCGGTCCAATTCCGTTCTCCATACCGGTCAGACCACAGAGGAAGCCAGCATCCACCATCTTGAAGAGCTGACGTCACCATCCCTGTTTTCGACTGATCGCAGCTCATTCAGCTATAGAACAGGTAATTTCAGGATGCCATTCACCTTTTTCTCGCAGACAAATTACTCAGGCTCAGTGCTAAAGAACCCGCAGAAACTGCGTCTTGGAGCCTGCTCCTATTAGAACATACACTGAGCCCAGAGCGGCCAAATTTGGCCTCCCCGAACTGATCTTGCTCAGGGCTAAAGAACCCGTGGAAACTGCTTCCCGGTCCGGGTCTTGCTGAATAATGTGGAGGTAAATATCAACCGAGCCTTCATGGGCAGTGGCAACAGGATTGAGACGGGGCTTGTGAGGGCAAGTCAGGACTCACCCATTGCATTGGTCACCCAGCAAAGGGAACGAAATGCTGCCTTTTGCATGGGATACCAACATGGCAGAGATCTGATGTCATCAGAAAGTAGCGGAGGAGATAACTTCATTGATACCAGCGGTGACAGAAACAGTTAGTCTCCTGGTAAAGAAAGTGAGTCACAAACACTCGAGTCCCTCTCACTTTTTCATCAAGCCAGAGGGGCAGAGCAGAGCCGCTGCCCATGCTCGGAACAGGCCCAGTGACACACCTGCATGATAATCACTTCACCCCAGTTGGAATAGAGGAAGAGCAGAGCCGCCGCAGGTGCCCAGAACAGGCCCAGTGACCAGCAGGCGTGGTAGTAACGTCACCTCAATTGGAGTAGTTGCAGAGCAGAGCCTTCTCCCGCGCCTAGTACAATCCAAGTGGCCCACCGGCATGGTAGTCACGTCATCCCAATAGGAGTAGGGGCAGAGCAGAATCTTTGCACGTGCCCGGAACAGGCCCAGCAACCTACCGGATTGGTAGTCACGACACCCCAATTGGAGTAGCGGCAGAGCAGAGCCACCACCCGCGCCCTCAAGGTAGACAAATTTGCACCTGACCAGCAGAAGAGGCCCAGTGGCCTGCCAGCATGGCAGACACTTCACCCATTTGGAGTAGGGGCAGAGCAGATCCATCGCCCATGCCCTCAAGGTAGGCAGACCTGTGACCGACCACAGAACAGGCCCACCCACCCGCCGGCGTGGTAGTCACGTCACCCCAATTGTAGTAGGGGCGGAGCAGAGCCGCCGCCCACGCCTCCAAGGTAGGCAGACCTGCGACCGATCGGCAGAACACCCCAGGGGTCCACGGGTGTGGTAGACACGTAACACCAATTGGAGGAGGGGCAGAGCAGAGCCGCCTCCCACGCCTGCATGGTAGGCAGACCTGCGACCGATCAGGAGAACAGGCCCAGCGGCCCATCAGCGTGGTAGATAGATCACCCCAATTGGAGGAGCAGCACAGCCACCCCCCGCCCCTGCAAGGAAGATTTTTCAAATATACAAGAGCAATATAAATATATAGGGGGAAAATTTCAAAATCACAACAGTTTCACCAAGCAGAAAGAAACGCGAGCCGTATGAAAAGACAAAGAAAAAAGGACCACAAGCAATGCAGGTCAATACAAATTTAGAAGAGTTAATAGCTGCAGCAGATGGAATGTCAGATAAAGAACTCAGGATATACATGCTTCAGATGATCTGGAGTCTCCAGGAAGACATTAGACAGCAAAATCAGACAATGAAAGATCACTTCGACAATGAATTACACAAACAAATCCAAGAATCAAAAGATCAATTATACAGGGAGATAGAAGTTGTAAAAAATAACAAACAGAAATCCTAGAAATGCAGGAAGCAATAAACCAACTTAAAAACTCAATTGAGAATACTACCATCAGAGTAGAACACTTAGAAGATAGAACATCAGACAATGAAGACAAAGTATTTCAACTTGAAAAGAACATAGACAGCTCAGCAAGACTGTTAAGAAACCATGAACAGAACATCCGAGAAATATGGGATAACATAAAGAGACCAAACTTTTGAGTCATTGGGATACAGGAAGGTATAGAGGTCCAAACCAAAAGAATGAGCAATGTAATCAATGAAATAATATGAGAAAACTTCCCAGACTTGAAGAATGAGACAGACTCCCAAGTCCTAGAGGCCAACAGGACGCCGAATGTGCAAAATCATAAGAGATCCACACCTAGACACATTATAATGAAGATACCCAACATACAGAATAAAGAGAGAATTTTAAAAGCTACAAGAGAAAGGAAGCAGATTACATTTAGGGGTAAACCAATCAGGATAACAGATGATATTTCAACACAGACTCTGAAAGCTAGAAGATCCTTGAAATATATGTTTTTGTCAGGAGCTTTAGCTTCATTTCTAGTGAAAGCATCAAAGCTGCGTCTGCATCTATGTAACCTGGAGGACATGGTTTCTTATTTTCCAAAAGACATAAGGCGGCAGTGCTGAATTCACTCTTTGTAGGTAAACTGTGGCCACTTAAGGCTAAGTGTCTCCTGTGTGGACTGTGAAGCCATTTGATCATCCTCCACTTTTCATGGTGTTTCTTGCCGCTGCACTGGGAGTTTGGTATTTGTTTCACTAAATAAAACGAGTTCAACTGAGACCCAGTGCTGAAGGGAGTTCTGTCATGTGTGGTGGGTCAGAGTCTGCAGGAGAATTCACCAACCAGGATTCTATCCCACATAGATTGCCCCCTTGACCATAGCAACCTGATTCTGAACATTGCCCTGAAAATCTGCATATAAAAAGATGCCTTTACATGGAGAGGTTTCAGACATATAAGTTTCTGCTGGATGCACGATGTCAGTCTCAAGCCCTTTCGAAGCAATGGCAGATCCACATGGCCCCACAAGAGATGTTTTATCACACACCTGCACACCACCGTTCTAGGCCCACTATTCAGTAGGCTACAAGTTACTGGCATTTCTATTCTACATCATTTTCATGAAACCCAGACAATCAAGGCACTGTCTGGTACACTCATGATGAGCAAAAGGACATGAAATGTTCTCCAGTGCCACCTGGTCATTGGAATGGCAAAAATTTCATGGTATTTATGTAGCCACTTTTCAATGATGAAGTTGGAAGCACTGTGGGTTTCAATTCATTCAGGAACCATTAAATGGTGAGGAAGCTCATTTCAATAAAAGCTCTGGAGAACTCTCACAGGCAATTTTTCCCAAGGAGTTGGCTAGATCTCAGTTTACAAGGGCGAATCTCATTAGTGGCCTATTCCACTGCCACACAAATGACCACAATTGAAACCAAAACACTCCCACATGACCCTCATCTTCTGCGATAGAGAAACTCATCATAACCTCTTGCTGCAGGTTTCCATGAGGGGTGCAGCCCAAGACAGTGTCCAAAATAAGCTCACTTACCCCTCAATTGCCTAAAGTCAGGTTGCCCTGGACACCCTTCCTGTGAACCAGGAGTGATCAAATAGGCCTGCCCTTAATACTGCTCTGCTTCTCCATTTTGACTCTTAGTGATTGTTGAGTATAAATTCCTTTGTGTGAATTGGAGTCATGAGAAAATCCAAGCACCTATGCATTAGCCTCTGCAGGGCTTTGAAGAACTCATTTGACCCAAATGATATCTATTCTCACTTGATAGAGGTCAGGACTTACAGAGGAAGGCAAGAGACTTCATCCACATTGACTCCTCTTTTGGCCATTTTGGTTTTGGATTCACAGATGGGATCTTTCTGTAGATCCATCAGGTGCCGAGAATCTAAGCCCCAGCCTCACATAGGGCCAAGGGGCTGATTCAGACACATCCCTTTTTAAGAAATTAAGCAAACAGCCACAGGTGATGCCCATTCATTTTCATTTGAAAACTGTTTTCTTCAGGATTTACAAAGGGGTTGCCTGAGGCAAAGAAATTCCTGACATTCAGGGCAACAGAACAATAGGTTAGCAAAAGGCCCAAAGCAGGGTTTCTCCACTGAGACTTTACTGGTCACACTGATATCTGAGTTTTCTGAGATGCTCCCATTGCCTTCAGCTATCCAGTACATGGCCATGTAACAAATCTTGGAGGCGGTACATATCTTGGACACCAAATCATGAGACTATTCTGGAGAGTGGCCAGAATTCAGGAAGAAAACTGGAGCTTAGGAAGATAGTAGGTGTTGTCCATTAATAAGGCAAGCTGCAGTCCATTCATCAATTGCACAGGATGAATGCTGGGAAGCTTTCTACTAGACAGGACACTTCCATTGATGCATTCTCTTTTCAAATGTCAACAACCACGGACACTGTGGGATACACTTTTAGAAACCCTCGCCATGTCAAACGACCTTCTAGAAACAATCCACTCAAAAACAAACAATCCACTATTCCTACCTATTCTCAGAACATGTGACAAAACCACAAACTCACACCCACACCCACAAAGCACCTCCTTCCCAGAAGTAGGTCTTTGATTATCCGGAGTTTCCTCTGACTTTTGGGCCATACTATGTTCCCCCGAAATGGCCTGTACTTTCTCAGATCTGGTGTCTTTGCCAGAACAACTACCTGCTTTCTCAGGAAACAGCCATCTTCATAGCTTTCCTGGCATTTGGCCATCCTCACATCAGTTGGTACCAATAAAGACTGACTCTGTCCTTGGTAAATACAATCAAGTGTGCCAACTGTGACTGGGACTGGCTCTGGGGGCCTAGCTTCCTGGTTCCAAAGTTCAGAGAGTTCCATTACAAAGGAAGTGAGGGGAGGTCACTTTTTTCAGGAACTGAATGAGGTCACTGCCTTGGCAACCACTTTGCTCTAACAGTTGCTTGCAAGGGTCCCATGAGATGGATGCTGCCCCAATTACTGTGACATTTTCACAAGTTAGAATGGTATATCAAACATAGCCACCCAGGAACAGCTCTCCACACAGGCTTGGTTTGGTCCATCTTCTCTACATTAAGAAGAGAGAGGCTGATTCAGACACAACCCTTCATCCTGACCAGGCTGTTTGCCATGAAAGATGACCTTTGCTCTCTCAGGTTCTTCATACCTGCCTACATGTTTTCCAGGGATAATTTCTGCATGGACCATTGAGGTTCTAAGTAGGTGGAAGATCCCCTCCATCCCTGCATTGTAAGACCAACTCTGTTCCAGCTCTTCTGTAATGTTAGATTGAGGGAACAGTGTATGGTTAGGCTTAATAACCAGTTCGATTTGGGTTAGGAATCATTCTACAGGATGTATAATGGTATTGGGTAACTGCGATACTTACAAGAATATATAGGTGAAATATAAGTATGAAAACAGAAATCCAGGTAAGATTTGAAGTCCAGAAAGTCATTGGGTCCTTGATTGGATTACTTAGCTTGAATTACGTTCTGCACAGATATGTCAGATAAATTGATATACAATGGCATAGGAACTTGTACCTTGGATGATTGATTGTAGAAGAGAACATCCCCTCAAACAGAGATAGTCAGTAGGATCAGGAAGATAGTCGGTAAGTATCAGAAGAACAATGAGTATAGGATTTGGACCAAAAGTTATTTAGCAATAGGGTTTCTGTTAGAGAGTGAATTTCAATAACAGCACATGTTGAGGGTCTCCAACAATGATGAAGTGGGGAAAATATGTAGGAATGCAGATATCAATAGAGACATTAGGAAATCAGGCAAAGTATAAAGTGAGTGATAGGATTAGATATTTTCAACAGGGTTGAGGTTGAGCATATAATCTTAGAAAGAAACAAATATGCAGTCACCAATAGGATTGACATTTGAGAGCATAAGGCACCCTGGACATGGATGATTTTAGTAATCCATGTTCACTTTCTATTTAGGATTTGGTAGAATCATAAGTGTGACCTTTGAATTTTGTGTCCAGAATATTACTGTGATGAAATGTATATGTAGATCAGGTGACATGAGTATTTCCTCCACTATTTCTGGAAGCAATATTTTGAAGACGTATAAATTTGTATTGGGGCTACAAAAAGGTGCACCCTGTGTCTATGAATACAGAGGAAATGCATGAATAGACCATACTGTGAATAAATAATAAAACTGGTTTCAACTTGAAATAATAGATTGAAATAAATGTGAAAATATATAAGAAATCTTATATTAATATACAATCATTCATTCCAACCCATTATACATTTAATGGAAATATGAGGATTTTGGTTTATCATGAAAAGTGTGTGAGTTTTGCTTCAAATTGATTATGGAAATCGAAAATAATTTGTTTGGAAAGAAGTCTCATGAAAAGACCAGTCAAGAAACCTGGAGGAATACATGTGTTCTGAAGCAGGAAGCGATTGAAAGTGAAACAAATGCCTATAAAATTGCGAAATTGTTGATGAAATATATGTCCTATTGTGGTAAGCCATTGTTGTAGATTGTGGCCGCCATTAGAAGATGGCGCCGGCTTCCACTGTGGCCTGTGATAAACAAATTCTTTTGTTGAGAGTTGGCACGCTATCCCTTGCCACCCTATAAGAAAGATCCATGCAGCGGCTTAAGATTGGTATGTGGGAGACTTTATTAGGCTGTGCTTGGGCGCTCGCCAGTAGAGAGGGGGGTCACAAAAAGATACTTTAATCAAGGCCTCAATAAACTGCTGAAAGAAGATTCCTGAGTTGCGTCTTCCTTGCGGGCAAGGGGTCGCGACAAGTGGTGCTGAAAACCCGGGAACCAGAAATTTCAGCAGTCAGGGGTGGTGAACCAGTTAGTCCCAGGTAAGTAGGACCCGCGGTCAAAGCGGAGATCAGTCCTAGATAAGTGGGACCCGCTATCAAAGCGGAGATCAGTCCCAGATAATTGGGACCCGCTATCAAAGCGGAGATTAGTCCTAGGTAATTGGGACCCGCTATCAAAGCGGAGATTAGTCCTAGGTAATTGGGACCCGCTATCAAAGCGGAGATTAGTCCTAGGTAATTGGGACCCGCTATCAAAGCGGCAGCTCCTCTGTAAAGCCAGAGAGAGCATTACATCTTATTGCAGCTGCACTGTGTACTTTCGCTCTTACTTTCACTTTTGTTTTTTGTATGTCTTTTGTTGTGTCATGGGTGCCGTATCTTCAAGTCCGCTTCTCCTGGCCCTAGATAACCTGTTACGTTCCAAGGGCCTAGAAGTGAAACTTAGTACTTTACACAGATTTTTACAGAAGACGGTTGCACCGTGGTTCGCGTTCTCGGGTAGCCTCACTCTACCTAGCTGGGATAAGTTAGGCACAGATCTTGACTTTGCTTCTGTGCAGGGTATATTAGATGGTGGGGTGATACCCCTTTGGAAGATGATCCGTAGTTGCCTCGCAGATGGCACATGTCAGGAAGCACTTACTAAAGGACAAGAAGTTTTAGAGCAATTGCATGAAGAAAGATCAGAAATGGCAGGCAGTGAGGTATTTCAGGAGGGTGGGAGTGTGCGTGTGCGGAGCGAGAAACAGGGGAGGAAACAATTATCTCCGGCAGGCAGTGACGTATTTCAGGAGGATGGCAGTGTGCGGAGCGAGAAAAAGGGGAGGAGGCGATTGTCTCTGGCACGGAGTAAAATATTTCAGGAGGAAGGGAATGTGCAGAGCGAGAAACGGGGGAGGAAACGCTTGTATCCAGATCTCAGTACACTGCGCACACTCCCATGCAAAAGTGGGTCAGAAGAGGAGGACGATGAGGAGGAGGAGCTCGGGAGACTGTCTCGGCAGCTAGGAAGTCTAACTATGGGAGAAGGGAACAAAAATAAACAGGAGCTCAGAAGAAAAAATAAAAAATGATTCTCCGGACCCGCCGCCGTACGGTGGGGGTGTTTCGAGGAGAGCTTTCCATGCCCAAACATGGGGGCTGTTAACATTTTCACTGATGGTTCCAAGTCTGGAATGGGAGCCTACATAATTAATGACTCTCCCCCTATCCAGCATCAATTTGCTCCTGGAAATCCACAATGGGTAGAACTACAAATTGTTATTGAAGTTTTTAATCAGTGTTCTTTTCCTTTTAATCTTATTTCAGACTCCAGCGATGTGGTACAAGCACTAAAAGTCCTGGAGGCCGTGGGAACTATTAGTGATGCCCACAATGTGTCTGTTTACTTTACTCAGCTTCAACAGCTTATCTCTAACCGCACTGCTTCTTTTTATCCAATGCATATCAGGGCTCACACCTCTCTTCCTGGTCCGTTATCCCAAGGTAATGCCTGTGTGGACTTAGCCACTAGAGGTCAATTGATATGCTTGGCTTCCTCCTTAGAGGGGGCTAAGTTGTTTCACCAAAACTTCCATGTTAATGCATTAACTCTGCGCAGGCGTTTTTCCATTTCAAGAGCGGATGCTCGGCAGATAGTATTGCAATGTCCCCATTGTGTCACATTTCTTCATCCCCCTAATTATGGAGTAAACCCACGGGGATTAAAGCCATTGATTGTTTGGCAAATGGATGTGACACATATACCTGACTTTGGTAACCTTAAGTATGTGCATGTTTCCGTTGATACGTGCTCTGGAATTATCCATGCTTCTGCTTTATCGGGAGAAAAGGCACGTAATGTCATTACTCACTGTTTAGAGGCATGGGCAGCATGGGGTGCACCTGCATCCCTTAAGACTTATAATGGAACTGCTTATACTGGAAGACAATTTACAGCTTTTTGTTCTACTATGGGAGTGCAACTTACTCATGGTTTGCCTTATAATCCTCAAGGACAAGGCATTGTTGAGCGTGCTCATTGCACCTTAAAGGAAACTTTACAAAAACAAAAAGGGGGAATAGGAGCTGAACACACTCCTAAAGAACGCCTGTCCTTAGCTCTATTTACCATTAATTTTTTGAATTTGGATATTCATGGTCGCTCTGCGGCCGATAGACATGTGTCCCCTCAGCCCTCTGTGATTGGCTATGTTAAGTGGAAGGATGTTCTTACGGGCCAATGGAACGGCCCTGACCCCGTGCTGACATGGGCACGAGGATCTGTATGTGTTTTTCCCCAGGATCGTGCGGAACCGTTGTGGGTCCCTGAACGCTTGACAAGAAGAGTCTCGACATCAACTGACCAGCAACAAGAGATACCACAACAATCCTGTGATGAAGATCTTCATTCTGCTAAGTGCTCTGGCTCTGGTGCTGGTGCCGATGGCACAGGCGACACCAATGCGGTGGTGGGCAGTGGCACGGGCATGGCCAATGCCGATGCCGGTTCATGGTAATTCTAGTGTCCTCCCCACTCTTTTTTCAACCTCATGTGAGATGTCTGCTCCCTGTGCCTCTCCTAGAGGGGACATGGAGAGAATTTTTAATCAATCTCAAGTTAATCTCACAGGAGTTTTTTGTTTCAGCCTTAGAAACGCTAATTGCATTAGCCTTAAGACCAAAAATTTGACTAACTGGGAGGACCCATTGCGGTCCAATCAGGTCTCAAGAAGCATTATCAGTGCTGTATTGAGCAAGGTAGCTTCGGGGAAGCAATCAGGCTCAGAGACCCCCGCAAACAGCAGCTCTGCTCTTAACATAACTACCTTGGCTATTATCTCCGAGGTACTAATCCCAGTGACTCCTTTTTCTAGTAGTATTTATAATGCCACTCATTTCAAGGCCTCTCCTTACTGTTCCCCTAATCTTGGTTTCCCCCCAACATTTACGCCTTGTCAGGATCATTCTTGGGAGAAACATCAAGTTGCTAAAGGTTTCTCCCTTTCCCCCTCTCTTAATAGGTATGTTTATAACTTTAACAATAGTGCCAGCTCCTCTACAGGAGTAGGTTGGTCCTGGTTTCAATGGCTGATTTCCAATGAAAAGGGGGCTTCAGCCGATATTTCTGCACTGGCTCAGTTGCTAGGAGCCAAAAGTTGGCTGGCTAATATTTCTGGTACTGTTAGGGAAAGTGAACAAGGTAATAGACTTACATCTGTTTCATTCAACTCTCTGTTGTATAATGCCACATTGCCTCCTGCAATTGTCTGTGTCCAATCCCCCTTCTTATTCCTTTTGGCTGAGGCCACCTCGTCGGGGATGCTGGATTGTTCTCATACTACCTGTCTCTTATCTGAGTGTTGGAATGGTTCCTGGACTGTAGCAGTAATTATGAAAATTCCAACTTTTGTCCCAATCCCGGTCACTGCGGATCCTGATAAATTCCCTATTGTTGAGCTACTTAGAGTCCGCAGAGATTTTGGAATCACAGCGGCTATAGTGACAGCCGTGGCGGTATCTGCTGCTGCAGTGGTTACGGCTGGAGTGGCTATGGCCAATCAAGTACAAACTGCTGTCACCATTAATCACCATTAATCAAGTTGTCCAACAAACTTCCACCATACTTGAATCCCAAAATACAATTAATCAACATATTTTGTCAGGGATTTTAGCTGCCAACCAAAGAATAGACTTATAATTTTGTTCAACTAGGAAGTTCACCCATAGGTTGAATATTCAGTTCCAAAAGCATTTAGGAGGAGTGATCTCTTCTCACAATTTGTATTTGGTGAGGAAGCCACCTCACAAAAATGTAGGTGTGATACCAGGTAGCTTTCGGTATGTGCATATAAAAATACATATGTTGAATAGGCTACAGAGAAAGGGAGACAGTAATACACATATTTTGAACTTTAAAAACACATGGAGAACTATTTAATTAAAAATTGACTAGATTAATAACACATAAACTTTATCATGCAAAAGGCAAGTCCAAATATACATCATGCCTCCTTTGAACTGCTTGTATTTATATTCTGTTTGTGTTATTTTTCTCCATCATATTAGGATTAGTAGTCAGAGTCTAGTAGGGTATGGGATAGTGTCAGGGATTCTGTATTTTGAATGGAAAATTGGAAATTGTATCCAATGTGTGTGCAAATATGTGCAACCCAAAACTTCCCACTCTGATCCAGAACAATGCCTTGACATTACCTTCGCTCCAAGTAAGACACAATTAGAGGAGAAGAGTTAGAAAATTTGTGAATACATGTCTGGAATGGAAATTGCTCAGGAGTTCACAAACTTCGAGATGGTAGAGGAGTTTCCAAAAGCAAGGGATATGGTAAACACAACACCAACAGGGAGCTCTTCTGGCCTAAAGACTGTTTGAGAAACTGCATGTGAGATTGGGCACTTGAAATATAAGGTGTTGTCAGAAGTTTTAGCTTTATTTTTAGTGAGACCATCAAAGATGGGTCTGCATCTATGTGACCTGGACGACATGTTTTCTTATTTTCCAATGAACATGAGGCAGCATTGCTGAATTCTCTCTTTGTAGGTAAACTGTGGCCACTGGGGGCTTAGTGTCTCCCCGTGTCGCTGTGAAGCCATTTGGTCATCCTCCACTTTTCGTGGTGTTTCTTGCTGCTGCACAGTGAGTTTGATATTTGCTTCACAAAAAACAAGGAGTTCAACTGGGACACAGTGCTGCAGGGAGTTCTGTCACTTGTGGTGGGTTAGAGTCTGCAGGAGAATGCACCATCCAGGCTTCTATCACTCATTGCTTGCTACAATGCCCCCTTTTCCATTGCAACCTAATTCTGAACATTGCCCTGAAACCTCTCTATATAACAAAGTGCCTTTACATAAATGGGTCTGCTGGCTACTGCAAGTCAATCACATGCTATTTGGAAGCCAATGGCAGATCCACATGGCCCCACCAGAGATGTTTTGTCACACACCTGCCCACACCTGGTCAAGGCGCACTACTCAGAAGGTTCCAACTTACTGGCATCTCTGTTCTATGCCATTTTCATGAAACCCAGTAAATCAAGGCCCAGTCTGGTACACTTATGATGAGCATCAGGAGATCTAACTGTTATCCAGTGGCACCTGGTCATGGGAATTTTAAAAATTTCATGGTATTTATCTAGCCATTTTTGAAAGATGAATTTGGAGCCACAGTGGGTTTCAATTCATTTATGAACCATTAAATGTTGTGGAAGCTCATTTCAATGAAAGATCTGGAGAACTCTCACAGGCAAGGCTTCCCAAAGAGTGGCCTAAAGGTCACATGAGGCCAGGCCCATTGAGGTCTACAATGTTAGGTTCATGGGTGTTTTGACTCTCAAATATGCCTGCCAAGTCTTTCAGAATAAAATCAGGTTATATGCTGGCTGACATTCTCAGTGCTTTGTGGAAAGCCACCCTGGGCCTAGATCTCAGTTTCCAAGGGCAACTCTAATGCGTGGCCTCCTAAAATCCCAACACAATTCATGTCAATACTTCTCTGAGGTCAGTTTCAGAACTCAGTCTCTAAGATGAATCAAACCCGAGTTAAAGCCCAGGTTTACCCAGACTTCTCTTCCAACAGCCAAATAAATGACCACAATTAAATCCAAAACACTCCCACATTGCCCTCATCTTCTTCCATATAGACACTCATCATTACCTCTGGCTGGAGGTTTCCATGAGGGGTAAAGCACAAGACAGAGTCTGAAATAATTTCCCTTGCCCTCATTTGCCTAAAGTCAGTGTGACCTGGACACCCTTCCTGTAAACAAGGAGTGATTTAATAGGCCTGCCACTAATACTGCTCTGCTTCTCCAATTTGAGGCCTACTGACTGTCAGGTATAGATTCTTTATGTGATTTGGATTCATTAGAAAACCCAAGCACCTATGGGCTAGCCTCTGCAAGGCTTTGAAAAACTCGATTAATTCAAAGGATCCCCAAATTCACTTGATGGAGGTCAGGAACCTAACAGAGAAAGGCAATAAACTTCATCTAAAATGACTGATTTTTTAGACATTTTGGTTTTGGATGCACACATGGGATCTTTCTTAAGATCCATTAGGCACTGAATATCTAAGACACAGCCTCACACATGGCCAAGAGGCTGATTCACACACATATCTCTCAAAGCATTTTAGCAAACAGCCACAGGTGATGCCCATTCATTTCCATTTGAAAACTGTTTTCTTCAGGATTCACAAAGGGGTGGCCTGAGGCAAAGACCTTCCTGACATTCAGGGCAACAGAGGAATAGGGATGCAAAAGGCCCAAAGCAGGTTTTCTCCACTGAGACTTTCCTTGTCACACTGATATCTGAGTTTTCTGAGATGCTCCCTTTCCTTTCAGCTATAGAATACTTGGCCATGTCACAGAGGTTGGAGGTGGTACATAACTTGGACAAAAAACCATGAGCCTACTCTGGAGAGTGGCCAGATTCAGAAAGAAAACAGGAACTTAGGAAGATAGTACATGTTGCCCATTGATAAGGGAAGTCACAGTCCATTCATAAATTAGGCAGGATAAATGCTGAAATTCTTTCTACTAGACAGGACACATCCATAGATGAATTCTCTTTTCTAATGAATACAACCACGGACACAGAGAGTTACACAGACATAGAAACTCGCAAAGTCAAAGGAATTACTAGACACAGTCCACTCCAAACCCAACAAACTGCCTTTCCTACTTATTCTCAGAACATGAGAAAAACCACAAACTCACTCCCACACCCACAAAGACACCTCCTTCCCCCAAGTAATTCTGTGACTATCCTGAGTGTCGTTTGACTGGTAGGCCATACTATGTTCCCCCAAATGGACTGTCCTGTCTCAGATATGGTCTCCTTGGCCAAATCTGTGACGTTGTCAGGAGCCAGAAGTGGGCAAGTACCTTTTTCTCAAGAAAGGCCCCTCTACAAAGCTCTCCTGGCATTTGGCCATCCTCACATCAGTAGGTTCCAGGAAACACTGACTCTGTCCTTGGTAAATCCAAACAAGTGACCTCACTGGGACTTGGACTGGGACTGGGACTGGCTCTGGTTGCCTGGCTTCTGCATCACAAGTTCAGAGAGTTCCATCACCAAGGAAGAGAGGTGAGATCACTTACTTCAGGTAGTGAATGAGGACACTGCCTTGGCAATCACTTTGTCCTAACAGTTGCTTCCTTGGGTCTCATGAGATAGAGGCTGCCCCTACTTCCTGTGACACTTTCACAAGTTAGAATGGTGAATCAACCATAGGCACCAAGGAACAGCTCTTCACACAGGCCTGGTATGGTCCATTTTCTCTGCATTGAGAACAGAGAGGCTCATTAAGATACAACCCTTCATCCTGACCAGGTTGTTTGCAATGGAAGATGAGTTTTGCTCTTTAAGGTCCTTCATAGCTGTTTATATCTTCTCCAGGAATCACATCTGCATGGACCTTTTAGGTTTTCAGCATATGGATGATCCCCTACATTCCTGTATTGTAAGACCAACACTGTCCCTGGTCTTTTGTTAAGTGAGATTGTGGGAACAGTGTATGTTTAGGGTTTAAT